>NC_060126.1:517599549-517910895 GCF_021461395.2 Schistocerca americana
CTTCCAAGAGTTACTGAGCCAAGAAGTAGAAGGGTTAGAGAATCCCCTCCCTAGGCCCGACAAGACGCCTCCTGAGACGCAGCAAGGTAGGAGTAGGCAAAATGCAACAGGGAATAACAATATTAATGTGCTAATAGTAAACTGCAGGAGCGTCTACAGAAAGCTCCCAGAACTGCTCTCATTAATAAACGGTCACAACGCTCATATAGTACTAGGGACAGAAAGTTGGCTGAAACCAGACGTAAATAGTAATGAAATCGTAAACTCAGATTGGAATGTATACCGCAGAGACAGGCTGGACAGTGAAGGGGGAGGCGTGTTTATAGCGATAAGAAGTGCAATAGTATCGAAGGAAATTGACGGAGATCCGAAATGTGAAATGATTTGGGTGAAGGTCACGGTTAAAGCAGGCTCAGACATGGTAATTGGATGTCTCTATAGGCCCCCTGGCTCAGCAGCTGTTGTGGCTGAGCACCTGAAGGATAATTTGGAAAATATTTCGAGTAGATTTCCCCACCATGTTATAGTTCTGGGTGGAGATTTTAATTTGCCGGATATAGACTGGGAGACTCAGACGTTCATAACGGGTGGCAGGGACAAAGAATCCAGTGAAATTTTTTTAAGTGCTTTATCTGAAAACTACCTTGAGCAGTTAAACAGAGAACTGACTCATGGCGATAACATATTAGACCTTCTGGTGACAAACAGACCCGAACTATTTGAAAAAGTTAACGCAGAACAGGGAATCAGCGATCATAAAGCGGTTACGGCATCGATGATTTCAGCCGTAAATAGGAATATTAAAAAGGATAGGAAGATTTTTCTGTTTAGAAAAAGTGACAAAAAGCAGATTTCAGAGTACCTGTTGGCTCAACACAAAAGTTTTGTCTCAAGTACAGATAGTGTTGAGGATCAGTGGACAAAGTTCAAAACCGTCGTACATAATGCGTTAGATGAGTATGTGCCAAGCAAGATTGTAAGAGATGGAAAAGAGCCACCGTGGTAGAACAACTGAGTTAGAAAACTGCTGCGGAAGCAAAGGGAACTTCACAGCAAACACAAACATAGCCAAAGCCTTGCAGACAAACAAAAATTACGCGAAGCGAAATGTAGTGTGAGGAGGGCTATGCGAGAGGCGTTCAATGAATTCGAAAGTAAAGTTCTATGTACTGACTTGGCAGAAAATCCTAAGAAATTTTGGTCTTATGTCAAAGCGGTAGGTGGATCAAAACAAAATGTCCAGACACTCTGTGACCAACATGGTACTGAAACAGAGGATGACAGACTAAAGGCCGAAATACTAAATGTCTTTTTCCAAAGTTGTTTCGCAGAGGAAGATTGCACTGTAGTTCCTTCTCTAGATTGTCGCACAGATGACAAAATGGTAGATATTGAAATAGACAACAGAGGGATAGAGAAACAATTAAAATCACTCAAAAGAGGAAAGGCCTCTGGACCTGATGGGATACCAGTTCAATTTTACACAGAGTACGCGAAGGAACTTGCCCCCCTTCTTGCAGCGGTGTACCGTAGGTCTCTAGAAGAGCGTAGCGTTCCAAAGGATTGGAAAAGGGCACAGGTCATCTCCGTTTTCAAGAAGGGACGTCGAGCAGATGTGCAGAACTATAGACCTATATCTCTAACGTCGATCAGTTGTAGAATTTTGGAACACGTATTGTGTTCGAGTATAATGACTTAATGACTTTTCTGGAGACTAGAAATCTACTCTGTAGGAATCAGCATGGGTTTCGAAAAAGACGGTCATGTGAAACCCAGCTCGCACTATTTGTCCACGAGACTCAGAGGGCCATAGATATGGGTTCACAGGTAGATGCCGTGTTTCTTGACTTCCGCAAGGCGTTCGATACAGTTCCCCACAGTCGTTTAATGAACAAAGTAAGAGCATATGGACTATCAGACCAATTGTGTGATTGGATCGAGGAGTTCCTAGATAACAGGACGCAGCATGTCATTCTCAATGGAGAGAAGTCTTCCGAAGTAAGAGTGATTTCAGGTGTGCCGCAGGGGAGTGTCATAGGACCGTTGCTATTCACAATATACATAAATAACCTTGTGGATGACATCGGAAGTTCACTGAGGCTTTTTGCGGATGATGCTGTGGTGTATCGAGAGGTTGTAACAATGGAAAATTGTACTGAAATGCAGGAGGATCTGCAGCAAATTGACGCATGGTGCAGGGAATGGCAATTGAATCTGAATGTAGACAAGTGTAATGTGCTGCGAATACACAGAAAGATAGATCCTTTATCATTTAGCTACAAAATAGCAGGTCAGCAACTGGAAGCAGTTAATACCATAAATTATCTGGGAGTACGCATTAGGAGTGATTTAAAATGGAATGATCATATAATGTTGATCGTCGGTAAAGCAGATGCCAGACTGAGATTCATTGGAAGAATCCTAAGGAAATGCAATCCGAAAACAAAGGAAGTAGGTTACAGTACGCTTGTTCGCCCACTGCTTGAATACTGCTCAGCAGTGTGGGATCCGTACCAGATAGGGTTGATAGAAGATATAGAGAAGATCCAACGGAGAGCAGCGCGCTTCGTTACAGGATCATTTAGTAATCGCGAAAGCGTTACGGAGACGATAGGTAAACTCCAGTGGAAGACTCTGCAGGAGAGACACTCAGTAGCTCGGTACGGGCTTTTGTTGAAGTTTCGAGAACATACCTTCACCGAAGAGTCAAGCAGTATATTGCTCCCTCCTACGTATATCTCGCGAAGAGACCATGAGGATAAAATCAGAGAGATTAGAGCCCACACAGAGGCATACCGACAATCCTTCTTTCCACGAACAATACGAGACTGGAATAGAAGGGAGAACCGATAGAGGTACTCAAGGTACCCTCCGCCACACACCATCAGGTGGCTTGCGGAGTATGGATGTAGATGTAGATGGAGGAACTGGTGGAACGAACTTACTATGGACCAGAGGTTTTAACACCAGAACCTACACAGGGGGAAGTGATGCAAGCCATTAAGACCTTAAAAAACAATAAGGCGCCTGGAGAAGATCAGATCTGGGCCGAGCTTCTCAAATATGGTGGGGAAACGCTGTGGAAAACAATTCATAAAATAATACTGAATATCTGGCAAGAGAAGAGCATGCCAAAGGTGTGGAAAACAGCTATAATGTGCCCCCCATACATAAAAAAGGAGATAAATTAAACTGCCAGAACTATCGATGAATCTCCCTACTAAATACTACGTATAAAGTTTTCTCCAAGATTCTAACCAGCAGGCTTACTCCATATGTGGAAGAGATAGTTGAAGACTATCGTAGTGGCTTTAGAAGAAATAGATCAACAACTGACCAGATATTCACACTGCGCATCCTACTTGAAAAGTGTTACGAACATCAAATTAACATACACCAGCTTTATATCAACTTTAAACAAGCCTATGATAGCATCTTAAGAGTGGCATTGTGGAATGTAATGGAAGAGGCTGGAGTACCTAAGAAGCTCATTAAACTTTCTATGATGACCCTCAGCGAAACCAACTGTAAAGTAAAAATACAGGGCGAAATCTCCAGAGAAGTGGAAGTGAAGAAGGGACTTAGACAGGGTGACAATATCTCCTCATTGCTATTCAACCTTTGCCTAGAAAAAGTCGTAAGTCAGATAGAGTTAAATAAAGGAGGAACCTTCTTAAATCGTTCACTACAGTACCTAGCCTACGCTGACGATGCGGCATTACTCGCACGAAACACTGCGGTGCTAGGCGAAGCCTATCAACAACTGGAGAAAGGTGCAAGGGAACGTGGCCTGACAGTCAATGTCGAAAAGACCAAGTATATGGCAGTGACCAACCAACAAAACCTACCAAATCTCAGGATAGGCAACAGGGAGTTTGAAAGGGTGAGAGACTTCAAGTACCTTGGGTTGACTATCACTGAGACAAATGACATTGGCAGTGAGGTGAAAGCCAGAATAGCAGCAGTTAACAGATGCTACTTTGCCGCATTACCCATGCATAGGTGTTCACTTCTATCACGAAAATCCTCATTTACAAAACAATTATAAGACCAGTTGTTATGTATGGTGCCGAAACGTGGACCACAACTGTAAATGAGGAAAAGATGCTTAACAAGAGAAAGGTGCTACGTAAAATATAAGACCCAATATATGATCAAGAACGTTGGCGCATTTGTACGAATGCAGAACTACAACACCTTTTTGAAGAACCTGACATTGTTACTACCATTAAAATAAGAAGACTGCGGTGGGCAGGGCACGTGGTCTGAATGGAAGAAGACAGAGCATGTAAGAGGCTTTTTGATGGCAAGGCTGGAGGCAGACGGTGGAGGGGTCGCCCCAGAAAGAGATGGAGTTGAAGAAGACATGAAAAAACTGGGTGTCAGAGGATGGAGACGGAAAGCCATGGATCAGATAGAATGGCAGGATATTGTGATGCAGGTCAAGGCCCTTCAGGGGCTGTACAGCCGAGGAGTAAGTAAGTAAGTGAGGTCATCCACATGAGTGCTAAAAGGAATCCATTAAACTTTGCTTACACAATAAATCAGTCAAATCCAAAGGTCATAAATTCAACTAAATACTTAAGAATTATAATTACAAATAACTTAAATTGGAATGAACACACAGAAAATGTTGTGGAGAAGGCAAGCCAAAGACTGCATTTTTATTGGCAGAACACTTAGAAGCTGCAACAGAAGAGACTGCCTACACTATGCTAGTCTGTCCTCTTGTGGGACACCAGTGTGCAGTGTGGGATCCTTGCCAGATAGAATTAATGGAGTATACTGAGGAAGTTCGACGAAGGGCAGACAGTTTTGTATGATCGAGAAAAAGGAGAGAGAGAGAGAGAGAGAGAGAGAGAGAGAGAGAGAGAGAGAGAGACAGTGACAGATGTGATACAGGATTTGGGGTGCACATCGTGAAAACAAAGGCATTTCTTGTTTTGGAGGGATATTTTCACAAAATTTCAATCGCCAACTTTCTCCTCCAAATGCAAAAATATTTTGTTGCTGCTGAACTACGTATGGAGAAACAATCATCATAATAAAATAGGAAAATCAGAGCTCCCACAGAAAGATATAGGTGTTCATTTTTTCTGCATGCACAGGAAATTAATGGTTTACCTCTGTTGCACAGTAGACAGTAAACTGTGCAACAGCTATATGAACTGCACTGCACGCTTCTCATGTTTTGTGCAAATTTTTCATAAGTAGCAATATTCATTTTGATATAAAACCTTGCTACATTTTTTTTGCATCCTTACTAAACGTGTGACATATGTTTCTCATTTTTATTTCCAGTATTCGTGGTTATACGCAAAAGAAGACAATTCTGATAAGGATAAGAACAAAAGGCTTGCACTACCATCAATAGAACAACAAGCAGCTGGCACAGAAAGGCCACTTATGATTGACACTTGGGGCTACACTAACAAGAATTACATAATGTATGTTCCAGATGGTAAGTATTATGCCCCACTAATAGTTACATGTTGTTTTACTATGTTCCATATTACTGAATAGTATCTCCATCCCGGCTACCATTTTATACTTAAGACAGTAATAGTTATATGCTAAAAAACACCCTGTGCACAATTAATCAGTATTTTGGTCGCAAAATAGCTCAAGGATGTCAACATACAAATAAGTGATCGTGTTGGCTAAAGACAATGGTCAGTATTTGAAATCAAAGCAAATGTATACTGTTAGTCTTTGAGGTTCAGCATGTTGTGCACCAAAATGTGGACTGCCAAAGGAGGATTAAACACACTATTATTACAGCATATCTGTTTTTTTCATTAGTTAACTCCACATAAATAGCAAAAACATTAGCTTTACACTTTGTTCAAGTCATCCTTATATCACAAAATGTGGTACTGTTGGAATAAACATTTCTCTCATAGTGCAGCAGCAAGGGACATTTTCCTGAGGACACTGATTGAGTAATAAAGTTAGATGCACTCATCTAAACATGGTAAGAGCTGCCCAACTGATAATGACAATAAGACAATGGCGTTTTGAAAACAAAACGTATAGATCAATTGATTGCAGTAGATTTAGTTTAAAGAGTTGTGTGCTTCATCACAACCAGAGCACATGTTGCCAGCTACCAAGCTCCTTCTGCCTAGTACTCCCTCCCCCACTTTCTGAAGTGAAGGACATTTCTGCTAAATTTGATTGAGGTGCTTCGCTGTCTCTGCTGAAACCATGAATATTGTTGAAACACCTCTATTTCCCAACATCACAGAGTCCAGGAATTTTAATTACAAAATCATTCCACTGAGTGAAGTGGTGCAAAGGGAAGACATTCATGTGGATAGCAGCTCAAATCTGTGTCTTGGCCACCCCGATTTAGATTTTGTGCAGTTTCTCTAAATCACGTAAGGTAAATGTTGGGCATTTACTTTGAAATGGATACAGTTATGTAGGTTTCCTTTCCCAATCTAACCACATGCTCTGTCTCAAGTGATTTCATCATTAGCAAGACATTAAACTTTTTTCCCCAGTCAGTCAGTCATCCAGTCAGTCAGTCATCTTCCCGAAACCTGGTTGATTTGATGTCCACCATTTGCAAACTGGTGACTACCCTACCATACTGCTGATTTGGCTTTCTTTGTTATACTGAGTTATTTAGTTGAAATATTAAAATGCCAGATGACACAAATTGCAATTATTAGAGGCTGGATTTATCTCTTATTGAAAGTCTTTTGTTTTAAGTTAAGTTTGCTTTTATATATCACCAATTCAGTTGGTATGAGTGATGATGTTATTTAGCTATTATTCACCAAGTAATGTGATATAAAATTTGAAAATGAATAAAGGCTGCATTGTTGGTCTGGATGTTCTTGTTGTTCAGCTGCATAGCATGTAGAAGGGATATACAGTCAGCTGAAATCTTAAAATGTGGTGTAATTTTACTGTTAGAAACCTCAGAGCCTGCTTGAGTGCAGTTCCTGAAAAAGAGCGTGGATATCCAGTTGGTATCAAGGAAATACTCATGGGCTATTATTCTTCCCAACACAGTGATCATAGTTGCAAGAATGCCAGGAAACATCCAATATTTGTTTTCCGAAACTTCTAAGTTTGTCACTGTCTTATGAAACCCAGATCACTGTAAATAAAAAGTTCATTATCTATTCACTTCATCACATGTATTGACTGTATTTGTACAATTACTTTTACATGACAATAACTGCTGTTCTTCACATCTGAAGCCATCAATGGCTGCCTTAACAATAGACAGGATCCTCCAAAAACATACGTCCCTCTTCTCTCGAGCCTAGATACAAAAAGATTATAGAGGTGGTGCAGTGGTTAGCACACTGGACTCACATTCAGGAGGAAGCGGTTCAATCCTGCTTCCGGCCATCCTGATTTAGCTTTTCCATGATTTCCCTAAATCGCTCCAGGCAAAAGCTGGGATGGTACCCTTGAAAGGGCACGGCTGACTTCCTTTCCCATCGTTCCTTAATCTGATGAGACCGATGACCTAGCTGTCTGGTCTCCTCCCCCAAAACAACCCAACCCAAAAGATTATAATATAACAATGCACACAATAAACTCACAGCATTCCTTTAGTCACTTCTTTGCTGATAACGGAGATACACAAGTGTACAGTAAGTATTCCATTTCCTCCAACTGATAGCACGGCTGCAGCAGTGTTTCAAGATGGTATTAGTAAGTGATGTAATTAGTAGTTACAAAAGCCACAGATATTCCACTGCACTCTCACAAATAAATCGTCATTAGGTAATTTACAAAATGTAAGAAACAGTTAAACAGCGTAATTGTCGGCATGTTGCTTTTGTTTGGTTGTTTACTGTGTCTTTGAATCTTGATACATTCAGTTGGTAAAATAACAGTTCAGGGATTTTAAAATTTTCCCAGCGAATTGACTGTTCAAACAAATTTCGGGCTTGCAGCCGGTCGTTGTTCAAACGACGACCGGCTGCAAGCCCGAAATTTGTTCGAACAACAGTTCAGGGATTCTTAATTGCACAAACAAATTTCATCCTTATATGAGGGTCGCCCAAAGAGTAATGCACCACTTTTTTCTCAGCCATCACAACGGCATGAATGTGAAACCGCATGTATACATTATTTGAAGTTTCCAGAGTGTGCAGGAAGTTTTCCATTTCCTCCGACTGATAGCATAGCTGCAGCAATGTTTCAAAATAGCATTTGTAAGTGATGTACTAAGTAGCTACCAGCAGTGTGTTGTCATTGAATTTCTCACTGCAGAGAAAGAAATTGTTGGGAACATTTACAAACATTTATGCATAGTTTATGAGACATCTGCAGTCAACAGATATTCGGAGGGTTAGGCCATTATGAGAAGGTAATTCATCAAAGCTCCAAGATTTGCAACATTTGCGGAGGTCTTCCATGATTGTCACACCTGACAAGATGTAACATGCTGAGGTGCTCATTCATCATGATGACAAAAGGAGGCAGCACCATAATTCTGAAGTATATGTGAACACATTAACGAATATGGAATGCTCAGCCTCTCTCAGTTCGTCGACTTCAGAACACATCACTAAACAGGGTTGGACAGTATTACTCCATTCACCTGACAGCCCTGACCTAGCTCTCTCAGAATTTATCTTGTTTAGGCCATTAAAGGATGTCATTTGAGGAAGACATTTGAGGCTGATGAAGAGGTAATTCACACAGTGAAGAAATTGCTTCACGACTAGAAGAAGGAGGGGTACCGTCAGGGCATAAACACCATTGTGTCTCACTGTAGGAAGGCCATAGAACAGCAAGGAGACTGCATGGTAAAATAGGGACTGTAGAAGAAACATCATTCTTTCTTTTGTGCGCATTTCATTGTGTTCAATAAATACTTGTTGAAGAGAAAAAATGTGATGTGTTACTGTCTGGGCAACCCTTGTAGTTTAATCCTATTTCATTAGAGTGGGCAAAAGACTTAATTTAATGTAGAAAAAAATCTGCATTAGTGTAGAAGGTATCAGAAAAATACACTCTTGAACAATACCCTAACTACTTATGCTTTAGTGTTATTCAGTGTATTATAGCCTACATACAATATGAGAGTTTACAAACTGGCTCCTCCACTAAGCATTCTTTATTCTTTTACATTTACTGATTAGTGTATGACAGCAAGATGTTACTAAAATTTTACTATAAATACAACTTGGCAGCATGCAGGAATAGTTCCGCAGTTATCTGTCAAAATGAACTATGACATCAACAATGTGTGTAGTTTTCACTGCTGAGCAGTGTGATTTTTGGATACAAATTTTGTAATAAACTTAGCTTACTTCTGAATTTTTCTTATTCACTTCATTTGGGATTATTATCTTCCTTTTTGCATTAAATAAGTACTTCTCTTTACAGAGCAGTTAATCTGTAATGTCTGAAATATCTGAAACTTTTCTCTGATGCCAGTACTTTATATATTAATGAGCTAATGGCTAGAAATTAGCATTTAGTTTTTATTGACACAAAAGACTCACATGTTATAGTAACCATTGAAGCTCATGGCAAGTGTTCAGAAAGACAACTGCCAGTCTCAATGCATGTATTATAACAGCACCAAAACATTAAACCAAACTTTTTCAAATATCCATATTGTCTGTTTTACAGTGTGTCAAGCAGCTAAGATTCTGCCAATCAGTTTCTCTTCAGTTTCTGCTGCGGTTGTGTGTAACAACTGTGGCAGCACATCTCAGATGAACACGTGGAGAATTGCATCATTCAGCCAGGGTAGCAACAAACATGATCTCTTGCAATTACAACCCCCTCTCCTAGCCTTTGGTTGGGCAGCTTGTGTGCCTCTGGGATACAAATATCTGTACTGCAGGGGCAACCACAATAGAGAGGTGTCTGTTGAGACGCTAGACAAATGTAGTTTTTGAAGAGGGCAGCAGCCTTTTCAGTAGTTGCAGGGGCAGCAGTCTGGATGATTGGCTGATCTGGCCTTAAAACATCAACCAAAATGGCCTTGCTATGCTGATACTGTGAACAACTGAAAGCAAAGGGACACTACTGCAGTAACTTTTCCTGGGGACTTGCAGCTCTACTGTATGGTTAAATGATCATGGCATCCTCTTGGGAAAAAATAGTCCCCATTCAGACCTCCGGGCAGGGGCTGCTGACGAGGGTGTCATAGTCAGGAAAAACAAAATTTCTGTTCTGTGGGTCAAAGTGTGGATTGTTTGATCCCTAATTGAGCAGATAGATTAGAAAATTTGAAACAGGAAATGGATAAGTTGAATTTTGGTGTTGTGGGGATAAGACTTCTGATCAGGTGAATACAGGATTATGAATACACTATCAGATAAGGGTAATATGGGAGTAGGTTTAATAATGAATATAAAAAAGAGGAATGCAGGTAAGCCACTAAGAACATCTTAGTGAATCTATTATTGTAGCCAAGATAGATACCATACTAAGCCCACAACCACCACATAAGTACAAGTTTATATGCCAAGTAGCCCGGCAGATGATGAGATTGAATAAATGCCTGATGAAATAAAAGAAATTTTCAGGTAGTTAAGAGAGACAAATATTTGTGATGGGGACTGGAATTTGATAGTAGGAGAAGGAAGAGAAGGATAAATAGTGGGTGGATTTGGTCTGTGGGAATGAATGAGGAAATTGTCTGGTAGAAATTTGCACAGAGCATATTTTAATCACCATACTTGGGTTTAAGAATCATGAAAGAAGATTGCATACATGAAATAGGCTTGGAGACACAAGAAGGTTTCAGATTGATTATATAATGGTAAGATAGAGATTTCGGAACCAGATTTCAAATTATAAAAAACATATTCATGGACATATGTGGACTATGACCTCAATTTATTGGTTATGATTTGCTGATTAAAACTGAATAAATTACATAATGGTAGGAAATTAAGGAGACGGGACCTGGATAAGTTGAAAGAATGAGAGGTAGGGCCTCTGGAACAATTGACTAGAACTTGAGAAAGGAATACAGAAGAAGACAAATGGGTAACCTTGGGAGATGAAATAGTAAAGCTAGCAGACGATCAAATAGCTAAAAGATAAGGTGTAGTAGAAATCCTTGGATATCACAGGAGATACTGAATTTAATTGATGAAAGGTGAAAATATAAAAATGAAGCAGGCAAAAGGGAATATGAACATCTAAAAAATGAGATTGACACGAAGTGCAAAATCATTAAGCTGAAATGATTGAAGGACAAATGTAAGGATGTAGAAGCATATAGAACTAGGGAGAAAGGTAGATACCGCATATAGGGAAATTAAAGAGGCCTTTGGAGAAAAGAGAAACAGCTGCATGAATATCGAGAGCTCTGAAGGAAAACCAGTACTAAGCAAAGAAAGGAAAGCTGAAAGGTGGAAGGAGTATGTAGAAGTGCTATACAAGGGAGATGCACTTGAAGGCAATATAATAGAAAGGGGAGAGGGCGAAGATGAAGGTGAGATGGGAGATATGATCCTGCAAGAAGAGCTTGACAGAACACTGTAAGAGCCAACTCAAAAAAAGTCCACGGAGTGGATCAAAATTCCATCAGAACTACTGATAGTTTGGAAGAACCAGCCATGATAAAACTATGTCATCTGGTGTCCAAGATGTAGGAGACAGGTGGAATACCATCAGATTTCAAATAGGGTGTAATAATTCCAATTCCAAAGAAAGCAGGTGTTGACAAGTGTGAATATTACTGAACTATCAGTGTAATAAGTCATGGTTGCAAAATGATAACGCTAATTCTTTATAGAAAAATGGAAGCACTGGTAGAAGCTGACCTCGGAGAAGATCAGTTTGGATTCTGAAGAAATATAGGAACTCACAAGGCAATACTAACCCTACAACTTTCCGTACAAGGTAGGGTAAGGAAAGGCAAAGCAACATTTATAGCATTTGAAGGCTTAGAGAAAGCTTTTGACAATGTTGACCAGATTACTCTGTGGATTCTGAAGGTAGTAAGAGTAAAATATAGTGAGTGAAAGGCCATTTATATCTTATACAGAAACCAGATGGCAGTTATAAAGAGTTGAGGGACATGAAAGGGAAGCAATAGTTGGGAAGGTAGTGAGACAGCATTGTAGCCTATCCCTGATGTTGTTCTGTCTACATGTTGACCAAGCAGTAAAGAAAACCAAAGAAAAATTTTGAATAGGAATTAAGTTGGAAGAACAGTTGAATGGAATGATGGAGCAGACATTGTCTTGAAAGCAGGATATAAGGTGAACATCAACAAAAGCAAAACAAGGATAATGGAATGTAGTTGAATTAAATCAGGTGATGCTGAGGGAATTAGATAAGGAAATGAGACACTTAAAGTAGTTGTTGAGTTCTACTAGTTGTATAAAAAAATTTTTAAAAAATGTAGACTTTCTCCATATGCAATTTTTACCTATACCACATCTGTCACATCTGTATATTTTCTGTTCTCTTCCTATATCTATAAGGCTGTGAAAATTCATTATCTGTTCATGGACATACTTCTTGGATGGATGTTTTCACATTTTGCGACTTGTGTCTGTGAGTATATCTAAATTTTATAACTAAATGCAATGTTGTTTTATAGGGGTGGCTCTGACACCAGAGGAGGAGGTGGAACGAGCTCGGAGGAAGCAGGAAGTGGTACACCAGAACACTCGCCTTGCCAAGAACCCATTTGATGAGCAACACAGCAAAGAAGTTATCCACCAACTGGCTCAGAGCCAGGCCCAAGCATTGGAGGGCAAGATTGGTGTGGATGGCAAAGAACTCACACAGACCGGTGCCACACCCACAATACGAGGCTTCTCCTTTGTGAAAACTCCTTCTCCAGCTCCTGGTGAGTTAAGTTATTTTTTCCATATTATGAGATGTTAACAGAATATGTGTTAATTTTTAACACAAACTCTCCTTTGCATACCCTGCATTTTAGCAATTTACACACTTTTCAGTAGTGCATCTGGAACACAGAAGGGTTAAAATAATGACATATTTTAAACATCAGAGATGTTTACAGGTAAATACAAGTAAGCAACAAAATCATAATGCTAAGGATAACGGCAGCAGCTTCCAAAAGTGAATACTGAAGCTTGTCTTAAGGAGCAAACATGTGGAGCTTGAATTTAGGAAGAAAAGTTGCTGAACGGATGTGTGATGACATACAGAATGAATGTAGTGGGGCCTCGGGAGAGCGATTTCATCTCAAATCATGAGGTCATGCCAACTTGTGGTCATGAATTTCTCTGGAAAAATATGTATTAGACCTCCATATCATAAGTGTTAAGATATAAAGTATTTTCATTTTATATTAATTTTTGTAAATGGTACAGCCCTTTGAAAAATGCATATTTCATAAATAACTCTTAAAACAGCAGAGAACAAAAAAATTTAATAAACCAAAAGTACTGGAGACCTGACAGATGTTTTGTGTTAAAGCTCCCTCTCAGAGTGTTGAAATTTAGTTGACACTCACCACTTATGGGCTTTCTTTAACTTACAAATCTAAGACAGAAATACTAAATTTAAGTTAATTTTTCCACTTAATTTTTTCCTTTTTTTTTCTTACTTGGAAAGTCACAGAACACTACCTTCTATGTCATGTTACCAGATACTACTGATGTAATTATAAACAGTAGGGGACTGATGACCTCAGATGTTAAGTCCCATAGTGCTCAGAGCCATATAAACAGTATCTTCTCTGCTCCAGCTACCTGTATTATGTAAATATTTATTACTAAAAATGTAAAAAAAATTGCATTTTTACGAATTATTTACTCGAAAACCCACATCCAAAAACTTTTTGAGAATTACACAAAATATAGTTTGGTTAATGTGCTAGTAGTCAGTGCAAAAACAGTGGGCAATATTTTTCTGTGTAAAGTGTTAGAAATTTTTCAACATTCTGCATATTTCACATCACTGAATTCCTAGTGTAAAATATGCATGTTGGAAACACTTTTTCCAGTGTTCTTCTGTTTATAACAAATGAGTGAGAACTTGCACATAAACCATTCTGCATTGAGTTTTGTGTTTGGTCTCAACTTTTTGTTAGATACAATGTCAGTGAGGAATTACAGTATAAACAAGGGAGGTGTGTGAACTATGAAAAAAGACACAAGAAGTGGTGTTTAAGGAAAGTGAAAAACACTCCACAGTTGTTGGAAATCTGTCAGAGATATTGCAGAAATATCTTGGTTCTCAATTAATGGTATTAGCATCGCCTCCATTGTACAGAAATTGCTACACTCATTACAAGAAGAAATTTAGTGACAACCCACCTGAACGCTCACCATCAGCTGAATGTGAAACTGAAGAAGATAGTGCAGACGTTTATATTCCAGGGTGTGAAGTTGTTGATGATGTGTTGAATGTTAGCATTTCTGCTGTAGCCGTCCAGGAAAGGTAAGAAGCCCTAGAAGAAGACAGTATATAAAAAGAAAAGTGGAAGAAATTGAAACAAGTTTTTCACAAGCAACATCTTAAAAACTTTGTGAAGTGTGTAATGTAGATGCACTTGGTGCAGAACCTGAAGATAGTGATACATGCACAAAATGTGATATGTGGTTTCAGAACCTAAATACCACTATCTCTGCAGCCCCTTTACTGAGAAGGTACAGTTACTGCCACTGATACGAGGTAACTCTAAGCAGCAGATACAGAAATACATACCCACTTCCTCACATTATTTGACTTCAAAAGCTCATAAAATAAAGAAAGAGGAAGGTATTTGGGCATGCCCTGATTCTTACAGTGGGCATCCATTGCAAGATGATATGCTTACTGTTGCTCTGGAATATTGCCTAAGTGATGACAAAGATTGCAGCAGGCAGAGTCCTAACCAGGCTGATGTTATCTCTGTTAGTGAAAATCATTAAAAAAAAGTAAAAAGATATATGACAAGATCAATAAGAGAAGCATATCTCCTAATGAAAAAGGAGAACCCAAATTTAAAAATTGGTCTCACAAAATTCTAATCATTACGAAAAAATTGGTAAAATGCCAGCCAATGAAGGAAGGAAGTATGCACATGTATTTACTGCACTAACTTGAAACTTGTTTGTTTCACCACAAGCAGTGTCATGGGGAAGAACTACACAGAGCTGGGCCTGATGTTTTTTTTGTATTATGTCAAGAGCCACAAGATAAATGTTGGTTGCAGCAGTGTGCAATGTATCCTCGTGCTGACATGATGACTGTTGAAGCATTACATCTTCAGGACATTGACAAAGACATAACATATGCATTGTGGGAGGGAGGAGAGTGGTGAAGAAGACAATAGAACTAGAGAAGTTTATTACAGAAGTTAGGCATTTGGTCATGAGAAGAATAGCTCACCATCATATCTGGAGGATTCAGAGAGAGGCGATAGCATAAGTAAAATCAGCCACATCTCAGAATACTGACACATTAGTTCTTCATTTCGACTTTGCTGAAAACAGATCTGTTGCTTTGCAGAACGAAATTTGAAGTTACCACTGGCACACATCACATAGGCATCAATATTCACATGTGGTGCTCACTTCCTTGGAAATCACACTGTTTTGCTATTGTCATTGATGATCTCATTCATGCATTTGCACATGTATGCTATGCTGTCTTGCATGTGTACTGTCAGCATGATAACTGATGACATAGCATCTAGAGGCCATGCATTTCCTAAACATGTGTACGTGATTGATGGTGCAGCATCTAATTTTAAAAACTGCTTTCAGCTTTATGAGCTTGGTCAACACTGTAGTACAGGAATTAAGGGACAAAATGGATATTTCCAGCAATAGGTCATGGAAAAAGTACATGTGATAGGGTAGGAGGTCTTTGTAAACATCTTGCAATAAGATTTGATCTCCATCATGAAGCTGTTGATGCTATAAGAGGTGCTACTGGATTTTTACACACCATATCAACATTAGTAACAAGCATGAATCTCTTATTTCTAAATGAAAGTACATTAAGGGAACTCCATTTAAAATAGAGAGAAGAGTGGTCTGCTATGAAACCTGTAGTAGACATTTAATCGAGTCACAGCTAGGTTGCCACCCAGAGTGGCACATATATCGCAAAAATGGTTCTCCATGAAATGCAGCCTGTTACTGTGTGTGAAATGCAGAGACCACAGTATACATTAGAAGACTTTGTAGTGAGCTACTTCATTTCATCTATGTATGACTATCAGTGGTGGGTGGGAAAGATAATAAGTATCTCTCATGAGCTGCAAGATATAACCATCTTCTTTATGACACCTCATTGTCCTGCTAATGCTTTCAAGTGGCCATCATCAAAAGATCAGTGTGCAGTTCCCATTTCCAAGTACTGCTCTTGTTGGATCATCCTTGTCAGTGTGCAAGCTCAGCTTGACTATACAGATTCAATGAGAAACTTATGAAAAGAACAAATCAACTCTTTTGGAGAAGTAAAATCATGACAGAAGACAATAATAATTTGTGAATAATATCATAAAAAGAAAAATGGGTATAATGGACAACCATGCCTCCATCCTTGCTATCCTCCCTGTTTTCCTTTCCCTGTTGCTTCATAACCTGGGTTGTGAGTAACTGAATCCACTTTTCCTTCTTCCCTTTCTTTCCCCTCTTTCCTCCCTGATGAGGGAACTAAGTTCTGAAAGCTAGGAACGTAAATTTTCTGTTGTGTTTTGTGTATCTATTGGCTGTTCTGAGCTGAGCTAAGTACTGGCCAGCCCCTCTATCTCTTTGTTAGTTTTTGTTTCACATCTTTATATGAGATTTTCCATTAATCATTTAAATATTCTGTTTCTCAGTTTTGTTATGAAATGCTTTCGAACAAAAGTATGAATTGCTTCCCACTCACTTATAATGTTGTAGAGTAATTATTTAGATTCATAAATACCGGTTTTGCATGACATTTACTTAAAATCAGCGCTCAATTTGAATAGTTAAGTGTCCATGATTTTTTTATCTTGATAGTAGACAAGTATTACCCACTCTGATTGTATATTCCCCAAGTGCAATGACCAACTAATGTACCACAAAATTTTTAGAACATTTAGTATGGGGGTTTTGGAGAAAATAATTTCTAAACAACCAAAACATTTCAGATTCTTTCATCTTTATGTGCAAATATTTTTACAGTTTAAGAATTTCATCATTAATGTCGTAGCTGACAATTAGCTGTTCTTCCACTTTATCATTTCTCAAAACAGTTAACATCCTGTGACTATTCATATTTTCAAAACATAATGTTGAAATTCACAAAAAGTTACAAATTTTCGAAGTTTATTTTTCCAAAAAACTGAAAAAAGCTCAGAAGTTTGTATGTAAAAATCATGTCTCTTAGTATTGGGAATAACGTATTTATTGAAAATAAATTCAAGTGTCTATCGCTGTTGGTTTCTTTATTACAATTTTTCAATTTTGCCTTTCATTACACCATTTTCACATGTACTCTCATTTAGAGAGGTCTGTAGTGTTTTAACAAATCATCAGAAAATCTAAATATTGTATTTTTGGAGAGGTATCATGTGAAACTTCAACATATATGTTTTTCAGCAAACTTTGAAGTAGTGATGTGACACAGTCACTTGTGACCTCTATGATTTGAGATGAAGTCACCTGGGAGTGAAATGAGAGCAAATCTCAAAAGGACCAGAATTTCTTTAAAATTTGTGAAGTATTATTGTTGGAATGGATGGCCCAGATAAAAATTGTCTGGAGTAAACATTAATGCTTTTTATTAGAGTTGAAAATTGTCCAGAGTAATAGTTTTTGTTTTTTATTGGAGTTGAGTGATAGCCATTACTGATAACAAAGTAATAATTAAACAGAGATCAAAAGTAATCTTGGAACATGTTTTTGTAGAAAAAAAGATCATCTAACAAGCTGATATCAGGTGTCAATGTTCTAATTGCACAAAAATGTTGTATGGTTCAATTCTTCACACTGCCATCAGGAGCTCCAATGCTAGGCGTGTTAGGGATTCTCTTGGGGTAACATCAGGAGCCAGAAAGAAATACAATGTGCACCCAGTATGGCTGCCGAAGGGTCTCAACCGAGATGTGTTGGAGGCAGCTCTGCCTGCAGCTATTGAGTGTACAGGGCTCAGTCGTGTGCAAGTTGGCTCATGGTGGCATAAGTAACATCTGTCGCTCAGTTTCTGAGGCCATCCTCAGTTCATACAGAAGTGGTACAGATTGCTGCTAGGTGTTCTGATGACCACTCTCAGATGACACACAGTAGCAAAATCAGATTATGTAAAAAGGAATTACACTTTGGCTGTCAAAATTTTAACAGTAAATTGTGGAAATGTTTGTAACAAAGCTTCTGAATTTACTGCCCTCCAGGAAAGTTGTTGCACACAAATTATTCTTAGAACTGACAGCTGTCTGAAATCCGTAGTAGAAAGCTCTGAAATATTTGGTGGGTCATGGAACATACATAAAAAAGACAGATAAGAGGGGGAGAGTTCACGGCAGTCGACAAAAAAATTGTGTCTATCAAGGTCAAAATTTAGTCTGAGTTTGAAGTTATCGGAATGTGTGTAACAGGTCTTGGTGAACTCAAGTTAAATATCAGATATTTTTACCAGTCAGCTGATTCTGCTGTGAAAATTTTAGAATTGTTCAAAGAAAGTCTACACTTAGTAGTGCAGAAATGCCTAGATCATGCAATATCAGTTGGAGGTGATTTTAACGTGCTGAGTATAGACTGAGACATCCATGGATTTATTGCAGGTGGCACTGATGGGCAGTGTTGTGAAGTATTTTTGAAAACGTTTTCCAAAAGTTGCCATGAGCGGCTAGTTCGGCAGCCCACACGGAATGGAAATATTTTAGACCTTGTAGCTACAAACAGGGTTGACCATTCCTGCAGTGTCAGTCTAGAGACAGGGATTAGTGACCATAATGTCATCATATCAATGATGGTTACTCTAATTAATAAATGCATCAAGAAGGCTAAGAGAGTATTTTTGCTAGAAAGAACAGATAAGCAGTTATTAGCATGCCACGTAGAAAATGAATGAATATCATTAAGTTCCAGTGTGCTGGACATAGAGGAATTATGTGCAAAATTTAAATGCTCCGTAAATTGTGCCCTGGAGAAGTTTGTGCTGAGTAAGTGGATTAAGGATGGAAGAGACCCACTGCGATTTAATAACTAGATTCAGAAACTGCTAAGGAAGCAAAGACTGTTGCACTCTCAGTTCAAAAATGAACACGCAAATGATGACGGGCAAAAGTTAGTAGACATTCATGTGTCTGTAAAAAGGTTGTTGCACAAAGCACACAACTACAACTGTCATATCTTAGTAATATGTTTTGCCAAGGACACAACAAAATTTTGATCCTAAGTAAAATAGCTAAACGGGTCAAAGGCTTCTATCTAGTCACTTGAGTCACTTGTTGACCAGTCTCATCTGGTAATAGAAGACAGAAAAATGTTGCGTTTAAGATACCATTCACTCAGGAGGATTGTACAAAAATATCATTGTTTGACTGTCGTACAAACCTCCCATATGGAGCACATAGTAATAGGCACCATTGTTGGAGAAAAAGCAACTGAAATAGCTGAAAAGAAATAAGTCACCAGGTCTGGATGGAATCCCAGAGAGTACTGTATGGCACTATCCCCTTACTTAGCTTGCATATATTTCGAATCTCTCATCCAGCACAAAGTCACAAGTTATGGTAAAAAAGCACAAGTGACTGCAGTATATAAGAAGGGTGAATGAATTGACCTGCAAAATTGCAGGCCAGTATCTTTAACATCAGTTTGCTTCAAAACTATTGAATATATTCTAAGTCCAAATATAATACATTTCCTTGGGGTGGAAGAGCCTCTGTCCACAAATCAGCATGGATTTAGACAGCACTGCTAGTGGGGAAACTCAGCTTGCCCTTTGCTCACATATCCTGTGAATCATGGATGATGGGCAACAGGCAAATTCCATATTAAACTTCCTGGCAGATTAAAACTGTGTGCCCAACCGAGACTCGAACTCGGGACCTTTGCCTTTCGCGGGCAAGTGCTCTACCAATATAAAGCTGTGAGTACCGGGCGTGAGTCGTGCTTCGGTAGCTCAGATGCTAGAGCACTTGCCCGCGAAAGGCAAAGGTCCCGAGTTCGAGTCTCGGTCGGGCACACAGTTTTAATTTGCCACGAAGTTTCATATCAGCGCACACACTGCTGCAGAGTGAAAATCTCATTCTGGAAACATCCCCCAGGCTGTGGCTAAGCCATGTCTCCGCAATATCCTTTCTTTCAGGAGTGCTAGTTCTGCAAGGTTCGCAGGAGAGCTTCTGTAAAGTTTGGAAGGTAGGAGACGAGATACTGGCAGAAGTAAAGCTGTGAGCACCGGGTGTGAGTCGTGCTTCGGTAGCTCAGATGGTAGAGCACTTGCCCACGAAAGGCAAAGGTCCCGAGTTCGAGTCTCGGTCCGGTACACAGTTTTAATCTGCCAGGAAGTTTCATATCAGCGCACACTCTGCTGCAGAGTGAAAATCTCATTCTGAAATTCCATATTACTAGGTTTCCAGAGAGCATTTGACACAATGCCTCACTGCAGATGTTTAACGTAACCCAATACATTGTCCTCGGCGTTGGACGTTCATCAGAGACAAGGGTGTGATCAGGAGTGCTCCAGGGAAGTGTGAAAGGACTGCTCTTATTCTTTATATACACAAATGATCTAACCAATTCCTCTGTGATCTAACCATCAGGTTTAGCAGTAACCTGTGGCTGTTTGCTGTTGATGCTGTGGTGTATGGAAAGTTGTCATCGTTGAGTGACTGTTGGACAATACAAGATGAGTTAGACAAAATTTCTAGTTGCTGTGATGAATTGCAGCTTGCTCTAAATGTAGAAAAAATTTAAGTTAAAGCCAATAAGAAGGAAAAACAATCTTATACTGTTTGAATGCAGCTTTAGTAGTATACTGCTTGACACAGTCACATCACATAAATGTCTATCTGTAACGTTGCAAAGTGATATGAAATGGAACGAGCACATAACTATGGTAGTAGGGAAGGCAAACGGTCAACTTTGGTTCATTGGGAGAATTTTAGGAAAGTGTGATCACCTGTAAATGAGACCACATATGAAACATTAGTGTGTCCCATTCTTGGGTACTGCTAGAGCATTTGTGTTCCCCACCAGGTTAGGTTAAGGGAAGACATCGAAGCAGTTCAAAGGAGAGCTGCTGGATTTGTTACTGGCGGATTCGATAAACGTGTGAGAGTTACAGAGCTGCTACATGAACTTAACTCGGAATCCCTTGAGGGTTGGTGGTAGTAGAATCATGCTGCAGTCAGCTTCAAATGTCAGTTCCTTACATTTTCTCAATAGCTTTCCACAAAAAGAATGTTGATTTCTCTCCAGGGATTCCCATTTGAGTTCCCGAAGCACCTCTGTATAGCTTGCATGTTGTTTGAAACTATCGGTAACAAATGTAGCAGCCCGCCTCTGAATTGCTTCAATGTCTTCCTTTAATCCAAGCTGGTACAGATCCCAAACACTCAAGCAGAACTCAAGAATAGGTTGCACCAGCACCCTGCATGCAGTCTCCTTTCCAGGTGAACCACTCTTTTCTAAAATTCTCCCAATAAACCGAAGTTGACCATCTGCCTTCCCTACCATTCACATGCTCATTCTGCCTCATATCACTTTGCAACATTATGCTCAGATATTTAAACTGCATGACTGTGTCAAGCAGGACACTAGTAATACTGTATCCGAACATTGCAGGTTTGTTCTTCCTACTCATTCTCAGAAACTTAAACACCAACTGGACATTTTGTCTGAGTCATATTGTATCTTCCTACAGTCACTCAACTTTGATACCTTACCTTACACCATGCCATCATCAGCAAACAAACACAGATTGCTGCCTACCCTGTCTGCCAAATCAGTTACGTATATAGAGAAAGCAGTGGTCCTGTGACACTTCCCTGGCACTCCTGACAGTACCCTTGTCTCTGATGAACTCTTGCCATCGAGGACAACGTACTGGGTTCTGGTATTTAAGAAGTCTTCAAGGCACTCACACATCTGTGAACTTATTTCATATGCTTGTACCTTCATTAACAGCCTGAAACGGGGCACCGTGGCAAATGTTTTCCGGAAATCCAAAAATATAAAATCTGCCTGTTGGCCTTCATCCATAGTTCTCAGTCTATCATGAGAGAAAAGGGTAACTAAAAGTTTTGCATGAATGATGCTTTCTAAAACCATGCTGATTCATGGACATAAGCTTCTTAGTCTCAAGAAAGTTTATTATATTCGAACTGAGAATATGTTCAAGGATTCCACAGCAAACAGAAGTTAGGGATAGGGTCCATAATTTTGCGGGTCCACTCTTCTACCTTTCTTATACACTAGAGTCATCTGCGCTTTATTGCTGTCGCTTGTGCTGGGCAAGAGATTCACGGTAAATGCATCCCAGGTAAGGGGCCAATACTGTAGAGTACTCTTTGTAAAATCAAACTGGGGTTCCACCCAGACCTGGTGGTTTATTTGTTTTCAAATCTTTCAGTTGTTTCTCTACCCCAGGTATGTCTATTTCTATGTCTTCCATGTGGGAGTTGTAGGGAAGCAGCCTACTCACGCTGTAGTAAATTCACATCAGTTTCCATTGTGTGCCAGCCAGTCTGCTGTAACTAGCTCTGACGTCATAAATGTTGCGCAATACCCTAAAAATCAAGCAAATGACCTAAAACTTTTCTAGCATGTCAGAAATAATACTAAATTAATGTGTGTTAAATATCAGTTCGATAACTTCAGCCATTTTCGAAATTTGGACGTTTTTCTGAAAAAATCATTGGCGCAACAGAAATGAGCTAGAGACTTCAGAATTTATATTTAGATTCATTTTTCATAATGATTTAATAAAAACAGTACTTTGGTTTTCACAAATTAAGATTTTAGTGGAAATTCATGATTTTCTGGTTTTCATCTCAAAACTGAAGGAAGCAAGATAGATTAAGTAGGCTAATAAATGAGGCTAGGATGTTTAGATTTAAATAGGTTGGAGGTCCGCTATGACTATGAAGATGTGAAAATTTTCTTTTGAATACCTATAAAATTATAGCGATAGCGGATCTCAAAAGGGCCAGTTCAGAGCTCATCTACTGCGTGCAGTGTAATTTAATTAATTCTCTCGCCCAAAATATTTAACTTAGCCACGTCAAAAATTTATTATCAATACTTACCTGCGTGCTGAATGCACATTTAAATTAAGAGCTTCATCGGCCATCAGCAAAAGAAGCTATAATTTATTATGTAACTTGAAGTGGTGCGTTACTAGCCCAGTGGCTAGTTGGGAGAGCCAATTTGATCAGGCGTTCCCTTAGCCGTCCGCACCGTGGCTTTATATATAAGAACGCTGCGCGAGGAAGCAAGGCCCCAGTTCTCTCCAGACGCTGAATAACACGCCATCTGTGTCGGGAGTCGCGTCGCATCGGTATCACTGCTACAAACAGCCTCGGGTGCCGTATTAAGTTACTAGAGATACGCGGAACCATGAAATCATTTCAAGTGAAGGGTTAATTCTGGGATGATTTTCATTATCTAGCTTCAGTTTGCGTATTGTCGTATTTTCACGTGCCGTCGCAGGACAGACATTCTACCAATTATTTAGCGTGGTGTTTGATGAAATACTCTCATCAAATTATGGCGAGCATTCATTTCAACATTTAATTCGGACATTTATAGTTGCATCAGCGCATTAGACTCTGAACTGCTCTGTTAGTTAGGTTGAAAGGATACTTGTGTTTTTTATCAGTGAACTTCAGAATATACTCAACTATTTTGGAAAATCGTTTTTGATTAGAAATCCTGGACAATCTCCTAATTCCTCAGAGCTATAAGCTGCAGCTGTAATTGTATTCTCAGATGAAGTGGGCACTAGGAATTCTAATTACAGGCTTCACGTTTTGTTAAATCACTTTCTGGGTGCTAAAAGTAATTAGGGAGCCAGTGTTGAGAACGGCGAAAGACAGCATTAGTAACATTCTAATAATAGAAACAGGATTCTCCATTCAAATTTTATATACAACAACAATATTTTTCCTAAATCCAACCCGCCGCCCCACAGAGTCTGCCCGATGGTCAAATGACGGTATGTTTGTATGGTTCTCCTAAGTGAACAATTTTTTGAACATGAAATTTAAAACTTCAGCTTTCATTTTGCTATCTTGAACTGCCATACTTGACTGGCCAACAAGGGACTGAGTGGAAGTCTTAGACCCTCGTAGCAATTTTACATAGACCAGAATTTTCTTGGGGACTCTGCCAAATCTTTTGCTAAGGTGTGAAAGTGGTAGTTGCATGCTTCGCCCTTAGATCTTTTAACAGATGCGACCTTCGCGTGTCATTTGTACATCCCCTTTTGATCCCAAAGTGCAACATCCTCTGCTTTCTCAGCATCTGCTGAATTTCGTTATTAAATCATGGTGGGTCTTTTCCACCCTTTATCCACTTACTAGGCACATTACTCTCCAGACCACTATTTACAGTCTGCTTAAACTTTGCCCGTAATTCCTCTACATCCATCTTACTGGAACTAAGTGTTGCCAGTTCACTATCTAAGTGAGATGTTAATAACTGCTTATCTGCTCTATGTAGCAGAAACTCTCCCCTAGCCTTCTTGACTGATTTATTAACCTTTGTACTCATAGTTGTCCTTAAATAATTGAAGGTCACACAAAATAGCCAGCCAGTGCCTGAGTGTGAACGTGCTAACATCTATGTAAGAGTCTGCTTTAAGTTTGCACCTCAACGTCACACAAGTAATAATTATGTCATTCACATCTAATGAGTCCGCAGTCTGAAAGTTCACAAGTAACACCTATGTTGAGAGACTGCACCTAGCTGTTAAATTGCCAACATATTTTTGCAATAGGTGCATGTGAAAGTCTGCAATCAGGAACTAAACATGTAACACGTGCACAGCTTTTCATAAAAATCTGCAGTCATAATCAAGTGACATTTATTACGGAGAAAGTTTCCAATCGGCAAGCATTGATGTAATATCTGTGTAACAAGTACGTATAATATCCGTGTGACAATACCACATTTTCGTCAAAGCACACACCTGATTATCCACCATTCAACATCTGGATTTTTACAGTGATTGGGCATCAGTTGATTGTTTCACTGACTTTACCGAAAACATTATGTGTGCACTGTTCTTTTCAACGTGTTACCATTATGTCGTGTCATTACTGTGCTTGTTGATTACTGTCCCACTTCACTGAGATGGTGTTACTAAGTTTATGTCTGGAAATGGAAGTGTGGAGGTCTCCACCTGTATAAGACGTGTCAATTTGAAACTGTACCTGGTCATTGCATCAATTACAGTGCTCATAAATGTGGAAAGAACCACAACAGTAACACCTGTGTAGTGTATATCATTTGTATGATCATAGAAGTCAGTTTTCAGCTTTTTTACTGAGACATCAAGCTATGAGACAGTGAGCACTTGACAGGATATGCAGGCAGAGGACCATTTCATTGAGTAGGAGGAAAAAACCAAGAGAGAAATTGAATCAGTTGGGTAACAAAACAAATTGAAATGTAGTTCCATATTCATTATACAGGCAGAGGTTGCTCATCATTGATTTTCTCAATTGTATATACGTAGTGTTGAACAGAACAGGTGGCAGTTAGTGTGATTGATGTGATCAATGCAGTGCAGTGCTGTAGTGGATGAGTCATGACACAAAAGAAATGGACAGTGTCATAATCTGTTGTCATTTATTATACTTTTTTCACAAAGCAAGGAGGAATTTTAATGTCAGTACCAGCCCTCACACTATAAGATAGAGAATGTTTAGAATGCAACACAAGATGCTGGCACATAATCTGCTTATTAGAAATTGTGTACCGTCATCTTTCTCACTATATGTACAATTCTGAAACTCAAACTAGTTAACATGAATTGATGTCTTTCACATCTGATTTAGTGGCCTCAATCTTAGCAGCTGACATACAGAAATGAATGACAAAGTTAAAAACAAAATAATAGGAATAAATGGGTACATAACAACTCATCAGAATAGTAATATATCCATATAAACCAGTCGAGGCGATAGCAGTGTCACCTGGCGAGGAATGACTGCTAGTTAGACACACACACAGTGCATGTAGTATCAGCGTATATGCTATCTGCGTGTAGGATGGGGAAGGCGTATAATCTACCTGAGTTTGACCGAGGGCAGATTGTGATGGCCCAAAGACTTGGCATGAGCATTTCAGAAACTGAACGTCTTCTCAGGTGTTCGAGGACTGCTGTGGTGAGTGTCTGCAACACGTGGCAAAACTGAGGTGAAATCACATCCAGACATCATGGGGTTGGGCAGCCACCCCTTATTATAGATGTCGGACATCGTAGGCTGGACAGGTGACGAACTGTGGTGGAACTAAAATCACGCTTTAATGCTGGGCAGAGTACAAGTGTGTCTGAACACACAGTGCACTGAACATTCCTAACAACGGGCCTCTGCCACCGTCGACCCATGCAAGTGCCACTGCTATCACCACGACATTGGCAACTATGACTGAAATGGGCACATGACCGTCAGCACAGGATGTTGATGCACCCTCCATCATGTCGATGGCAGGGTGCGAATCCATCGTCTTACTGGGGAACAGCTCCTTGACACCTATATGTGGGATGGAGATAAGCTGCAGGTGGCTCCATTATGCTGTGGGGAGCATTCAGTTGGACATCCATTGGTCCAGTGGAGCTCTTGCAAGGCATCTTGACAGCCAGGGAGTATTGTATTCCGGTTTGAAGACCATTTACACCCCTTCATGATGATCATGTTTTCCAATGGCAGTGACATTTTTCAACAAGATAATGCACAATGTCAGAAGGCCAGGAGTGTGATGGAGTGGTTTTAGGAACATAGTAACAAGTTCCAATTGATGTGCTGGCCTCCCCAACTCACCAGATCTGTACCCGATCAAACACATCTGGAATGTGACTGATGTGGCGTCAGAGCTCATTGCCCCCCCCCCCCCCCCCTCCCCCTCCCCCTCCCCGGAATTTACGATGTGATGCCCTCACTCCAGTGCACTACCAAGGCTTCATTGCTTCCATGCCATGATGCTTCACCGCTGTTATCCAAGCCAAAGGTGGACATACTGCCTGTTAGGTTGGTGGTCATAATATTCTGGCTCATCATCGTACTTTATAAGGTTAAAAAACAGCCCCATTATAGGCACCATTTTCATACATTTTGTTCAACACAAAGAAATAAAACATGATTTTCATATGGCATGGAAAGTTCTGACAGAATGAAAATAATTTAGGAGTGAAGGTAACTACTTACCAAATGGTAGAAGTGTTAAGTCTTCACACACAAAAAAAAAATGAAAACTTCATGCGCTGGTTTTTGTACGTGTGTGCTTGCGTGCGCACCTGTGCGTGTGTGTGCACACAAGTGTGAAATGTGTATTGCATATCTTTTAATTCATCCTGTATACTTTTGACAAAAATGTCGTGTAACATAAACGTAATTTATGTGCTTAAGCCTGACACCTGCCAATGTTAATACTAACCCTGAATGCAATGACTTTATTAAATGATTTTATCAGAATGTACAGATAACACTTAAGAAATGTAAGGAGGACAGCAGTGGATTTTTATATAATAGATGTTTTCTGATGTATAGTTGGTTGGTTAGTTAGTTGGTTGCGTGTTTCATTGATCAGTCGCACTGTACAGTAGCCGTTATGATGTGGAACGTGTCAAGTGCACAAGAAATGCACATATGAAACAAGGTTTTTTAATATATATATTACAGTACAGTGTTAAAGATTAATATTTCTATTATTTACCCCATTCCCTTAAATGGCAAAACATGCATGTACTACATTAATAGATTTATTTATTCGTGTTCAAGAATTCATCTGTGGTATAGAAGGAGTTGTCAAGGAGATATGATTTCAATTTATTTTTGAAGCTATACTGCTGTCTCTCCGACATTTTATTTCATATGGTAATTTGTCAAAAAATTTTATAGCAGCATATTTAACCCCTTTTTGTGCCGTAGATAGATTGAGTAAAGGATAGGGTAAGTCTTTCTTTTTTCTGGCATGAGAATCATGAATGTCACTGTTGTTTTTAAACTGGTCCATGCTGTTGAGAACAAATTTCATTAGTGAGTAAATGTACTGTGAGACTGTTGTAAGAATTCCCAATCTTCTAAAATGATGCCTACAAGATGTGCGACTATGTACCCCACACATTATTCTAACCACTTTCTTTTGAGCAGTGAATACTTTTTGTCTAAGTGTTGAGTTACCCCAAAATATTATTCCATATGGCATCAGAGAGTGAACATATGCAAAGTAGGTCAGCTTACTAATTTCTATATCCTCAAAAGTGGCAATTATTCTGATTGCAGATGTTGCTGAACCTATTCGCTTTAGAAGATCCAAAATATGAATTTTCCAATTAAGATTCTCATCTATATGTATACCCAGAAACTTAGTATGCTCTACCCTGTCTACTGACTTCTGTTGATGTGTTATATTTATTGAAGGAATTGTACTTTTTGCAGCAGAAAATTGGATGTACTGTGTTGTTTCAAAGTTTAGAGCAAGCCCATTTGCAGAAAACCAATTAATGACTTTTCCAAAGACCTTATTTGTATCATTTTCAATTGGAGTTTCTTCTGCTGGATTAATAATGATGCTTGTATCATCAGCAATAAATCTAAAAGTAATGCCAGTAGATTAGCACTTGTTATAATTAGTCGTTAGTATGCTTTACAGAATTAGCTAGCAGTGGCATCGTCTGCCTTGTTCATTTTTCATCCCCAAGATAGAATGCAAAGCAGTCAGTAAAGTTGTTGTTCCTCTTACACACGTGTGGCCTGTTTTCAGTACACTCTATCTTTGTGACTTGCAAATAGTTCTCATACTGGCAAATATCAGTTGCATGAACCTGCATGCTGATGATTTATTAGTGTGCTTGTTTCATTTTGAAAGGAGATGTCTTAATTGTATATTCACATTAGTTTGTTTTGCTGAGAGAGAGATCTCGGATGTACAAAAACCACAGTATTGCTAACATCTCTGTTTGCACTATAGGCCATTGCATTATTGTCCTAGAAAATCAGATAGTCCCTATTTATGATATCTTTGGTTTTCCAGATGTCATTGGCATAAGATCATCAGGGTTAATACTATATTAGATATGCATGCTGTATGGGCTTCAACTAGAATGTGAGTTGTTGTTACAATTTGATTTCCAGTGTTATCTTGTCCCCCATTTGTTCCCCTGTGTAAATATATGATACCTTCATGTCCTCATCATGTTGAAGTTATGGTGAATCTGTGGTTGGGAATATCTTGACAAATGATGAACTGGATCGCAAGCATTGCTTAAACTGAATGTCTGTACCCTGCTTGCCAAGTTGATTGATAATCTGACTTTAACAGATTCCTCTGTTATCCAGAAATCTGAAGCTGTGCTACAGTACTCATCCGCATACACATTGTTTCAATATTATGCTATAAGCTATGAAATATTGGAATAAATAATCCTATACACTTCTGTTAGCTTATTGATTCTCATTGCAGCACCTACTGCAGGATATTTCCTTCCCCATCCTTAAGGAATCCAACTTTTGCCCAGTCTCAGACAACCTCAACACCAATGAGACATTTGACCATAACATACATTACATTTTGCCTTTTTGTTATTCTCTTCCCTGGCCTCATTCGCGGATTACTTTGTCACGGAATTAGTCTTGCCATCAGTTATGTTTGTTCATGTCATTAAAATTAGATACATCATGTGAATGTAATCCCCTTATTATGACTGGGTGTATACATTTTACCATCCACATATATTACCTCCATAGCTGACTGTTGGTACTTAAGCTTTGTATTCTTTCCACTAACCTGAGACCAAGTGATGTACCTCAGGTTACGGAATTTAAAAAGGAATTTCAGTGAAATAGAATGTAATTGTCTTGACTTCTGTTACTATTATTTTGTAAGATCCCAGTTACAAATGAGCTGGCAGGTCATTGCTGTACTTTCCATCAAGATGTATTGAGGAAGGCTGTACAGTTAACACTCATAAATATGTTTGGAAGCATTCAAATTCCATACACTCAATTAGTGGTACAAATTTTGACTTGGTTTTACTGAAAACTGCTGTATTGTCATCTGAAAAATCAGCGAATTTTTTTGGAGTGATTCAAGTGACAGAGAAAATATTAGTTTCTGTGTGTATTTTGTTTATATGTACAGTGTTTATTTTTTACTAAAAACTTGATACGTCTCACAGGTGTGAATGAGTCTCCACTGATGACATGGGGTGAGATTGAGGGAACACCATTTCGCCTGGATGGTGGGGACACTCCGGTTAGACCAAACACAGGCCCAAGTTTCCGCATGCCAGAACCACCAAAAAGAGAAAAACTTGCTCTCGCCCTGGCAGAGCGTGCGGGTGAGAGGCTGCGTGACCGCAAAACTCGTGCTATTGCTACTGCATATCAACAGTTGTCCACGTGAGTACTAAGTATTGTAAACATGTTTAACTTACAAGGAGAGGTCCCCAGAGGAGGGAACTTTTTTTTGGAACCATCTATATTGTGATGTGGCTTAGGGTCCCAGGTATCTCACCAGCAGACATTCACCCTGGTGGAACTTCTTTGCCAGTAACCAATGAAAAAAAATTTTTTTTTAATTTTTTGTGATGTTCTAGAGTGTTAAAATTGACAGTTATGCATTATTGGTAGTGAAGCATAGTGGTTAGCATATGAGGTTGGCGTACAGAAGGTTGAGGGTTCAAAACAAATCTTGTCAGGTGCTTCACAATTTCTTATTTTCAAACAGTTATTGAAATGACTTTGACCATTACTTTTTTTACAACCTACCTACCTACCTAACGAAAAATAAATTTTAACAGCACTGCACAGCCAGTATAAATAAATTACACTCCTGGAAATGGAAAAAAGAACACATTGACACCGGTGTGTCAGACCCACCATACTTGCTCCGGACACTGCGAGAGGGCTGTACAAGCAATGATCACACGCACGGCACAGCGGACACACCAGGAACCGCGGTGTTGGCCGTCGAATGGCGCTAGCTGCGCAGCATTTGTGCACCGCCGCCGTCAGTGTCAGCCAGTTTGCCGTGGCATACGGAGCTCCATCGCAGTCTTTAACACTGGTAGCATGCCGCGACAGCGTGGACGTGAACCGTATGTGCAGTTGACGGACTTTGAGCGAGGGCGTATAGTGGGCATGCGGGAGGCCGGGTGGACGTACCGCCGAATTGCTCAACACGTGGGGCGTGAGGTCTCCACAGTACATCGATGTTGTCGCCAGTGGTCGGCGGAAGGTGCACGTGCCCTTCGACCTGGGACCGGACCGCAGCGACGCACGGATGCACGCCAAGACCGTAGGATCCTACGCAGTGCCGTAGGGGACCGCACCGCCACTTCCCAGCAAATTAGGGACACTGTTGCTCCTGGGGTATCGGCGAGGACCATTCGCAACCGTCTCCATGAAGCTGGGCTACGGTCCCGCACACCGTTAGGCCGTCTTCCGCTCACGCCCCAACATCATGCAGCCCGCCTCCAGTGGTGTCGCGACAGGCGTGAATGGAGGGACGAATGGAGACGTGTCGTCTTCAGCGATGAGAGTCGCTTCTGCCTTGGTGCCAATGATGGTCGTATGCGTGTTTGGCGCCGTGCAGGTGAGCGCCACAATCAGGACTGCATACGACCGAGGAACACAGGGCCAACACCCGGCATCATGGTGTGGGGAGCGATCTCCTACACTGGCCGTACACCACTGGTGATCGTCGAGGGGACACTGAATAGTGCTCGGTACATCCAAACCGTCATCGAACCCATCGTTCTACCATTCCTAGACTGGCAAGGGAACTTGCTGTTCCAACAGGACAATGCACGTCCGCATGTATCCCGTGCCACCCAACGTGCTCTAGAAGGTGTAAGTCAACTACCCTGGCCAGCAAGATCTCCAGATCTGTCCCCCATTGAGCATGTTTGGGACTGGATGAAGCGTCGTCTCACGCGGTCTGCACGTCCAGCACGAACGCTGGTCCAACTGAGGCGCCAGGTGGAAATGGCATGGCAAGCCGTTCCACAGGACTACATCCAGCATCTCTACGATCGTCTCCATGGGAGAATAGCAGCCTGCATTGCTGTGAAAGGTGGATATACACTATACTAGTGCCGACATTGTGCATGCTCTGTTGCCTGTGTCTATGTGCCTGTGGTTCTGTCAGTGTGATCATGTGATGTATCTGACCCCAGGAATGTGTCAATAAAGTTTCCCCTTCCTGGGACAATCAATTCACGGTGTTCTAATTTCAATGTCCAGGAGTGTATTTTGTCTTACATTTTTTAACTGATACATCAGCATTTTCAAATGTTTAAATATTGCGATAAATAAATAAAAATAATTAAAATCACATGCACAAAGAGTCCAATTGGAAACAGAAAAATTGGAAGAAAGAATAATAGCAAATGAAAAAGTTAATACGTTGATCAAAACAACTACAGTGTGCTTTTTTTGCCTTATTGTATTAACAGCAGTCAGAGTTTCCCAAAGACTTTCATGTCTTCAGTTATCCGATAAGGTTCACAACTGACTACATAATAGAATTGGATGACAAATTTATCACTTAGTAATATTCGCTGACCTCTGCTAAACCGAAGAAAGTGGAACAGACAAATGACTTATTGATCCTAGAGGATACAAAAATTGAAGTTTTTTCATCTGCTGCTGTTGTAGTAGTAAAATTTGAAGGCAGCGCTCTTAAAAAAATAATACCCTGAGGAAGATCATACTGGATCCTTCCTGTCAAGTGACGCAATCTGGAAAATGTTCCCACACTGCTAATATTTAATTTTGATGAAATTTTTACAGACTGTATCTAAGGGACCTCCATGTACTTCTGCCAAGTTTGTCAGTTCTGTCTTTAATTTGATGTAGGTACTAGAGATTTTTTCGCAAGAGACAATTTCTTCATAATTGGTTACATATAGAAAACTTCTCAAATTTGTTGGACCGTTACTCTTGACCTAAGAGAGAGATCTTGTAATTTGCCATCCCGGCACAATTTTTTATGTAGAAAACAGATATGATGTAAATGAAGAATGAAAAAAAAAACACCTGCAGCCCAATTTTTCTTTAAGCAATCTTACCATTTTCCACAAATTTTAGCAAGGAATAGATAGTGAGTAAAAGGCACTGGCAACATGATCATTTGACAGCATGCATTGCCTGCCAGCATGTCAGAAGATAAGTGAGTACAACTGTATTCACTATGTCATTAGCCTCTGAAGTTACCAAAAATATCAGCTGCATAGCTTTTGCCTATGTTACGATGTATCTTACAACTAACACATCTGATTTGCATTTGTTGTACCACTGAAGAAAGTGCATTTCAGTCCACCAAAAACACGTACGTGCATTTGGTGACATTTCAGTTAAAGTGCAAAAATTAAATTTATGTTTAAAACAAAAACCTAAACAAATTAGTTAATTGTTATTATTGTTGGGTTGGTACATGGTGTATGTGTCAATGACTGTTAACCCTGTTGCCAAGGGCCCACACACGAAAGCCAAGCAAGATCAACCATGAGTGGGTATCTTCAGTATAGGTTCCAAAATCTGGATATGAACATCTCTTCTAGCAGACCGGGAGTTAAAACAGTGGATTTGCTTCATTTCTGTGGTTGTGCATTTAAATAACATAATCAGTTGTGGAAGGCAACGGAATACCACCGCAGATTATCTTCCCTGCATAATGCAGTCTCCATTTTATGCACAAAAAATGGCTTCCTCTCATGTTAAATCAGTGTCCGGAGGTAAAATAGTCCCCCATTCGGATCTCCAGGGGGGACAACTTGAAAGGAGGCAAAAAATCAAAACGAGAATTGGTACCTGGAATGTCAGAACTCTGCTACAAGCAGGAAAACTAGAAAACCTTAAAAGAGAGATGGAAAAGAATCATATGGACCTCGTAGGAGTTGCTGAAGTAAGATGGAATGGACATGGAGAGTTGCAGTCAGATGAATATGTATTCTACTACTCAGGAGGAGAAGTAAAAGGAATTAATGGAGTAGGAATGATTATGACAAAGGAATTGGCTAAATGTGTGGAATATGTAGACTATGCAAATGACCGGGTTATTGGTGTAAGGCTGAAAGGAGCACAAAAAGATTTACTGATTGTCCAGGTGCATATGCCAACTTCAGAACATGATGACCAAATTGTAGTGGAAACGTACAATGTAATAGAGAGAATAATGGACGAAAATAAAAAATGCTGCAAAATAGTAATGGGAGACTGGAACGCCATTGTGGGAGAAGGGAAAGAGGGAAACATAGTAGGCAGTCATGGTCTTGGAAAGAGAAATGACAGAGGTGAATGGTTAATTGACTTCTGCAGGGAAAGGCAGCTGATAGTGGCAAACACATGGTTCAAGAACCATAAGAGGAGGCTCTACACTTGGAAATCACCAGGGGATAAATATAGAAACCAAATCGATTTTATACTGGTAGACGAAAGATACAGGAATGGAATCAAGAAGGTGCACACATTACCAGGTGCAGATATTAATAGTGACCACAACTTACTTATGGCAGAAATAGAAATAAGAATGAAAAAACTGAAAAAGGCGGCAATGGTGAAGAAATGGGATCTAGAGAAGATAAGGTCCAACAAAGAACAAATTACAGAAATGCTGTCTTCTTTCTAAACACATTACGAGACAAAGAAGCACCTGATAATGCCAATGAGTACTGGAATATGCTGAAAGAAGGAATCATTAAAGCAGGACAGCAAAATATAGGATATGTAAAAGGGAAAAGGTCAAAAAATCCATGGGTCACACAAGAAATGATTTCCAAGATGGAGGAGAGAAGAAAATTGAAAAACAAGAACACTGAAGGTGCAAGAAAGATGTACCGAAGGTTAAATAACGAACTGCGAAGAGAAACAGAGCAGGCTAGGAAAAAATGGCTAAAAGAGGAATGTGATGAATTTGAAGAACTGGCCAGGAAAGGAAGATACGACTTACTATACAACAGAGTAAAGACTATGACATGGGAACAAAACAGAGCAGGAAGTGCTACTATGGAAATTTTGAGTAAAGACGAAGAGGTAGTGTATAAAGATCGTGACGATGTCCTCCAGAGATGGGAAGAATATATAAAAGAGCTATATGACACAAATAGCAAACCAGAAACTCTGGAACTTGAACCACACAACAGTGTAAGTGATGAAGAGAAAGGACCGACCATCATAATGGAAGAAGTAAAGTCTGCCATTGATGCAATGAAAAATGGCAAAGCAGTAGGTACAGATACAATACCGGGAGAAATACTAAAATGCTTGAACCACAATGGAATAAGAGAAATATTGAGGTTATGTAATAAAATATATGACAGTGGTGAATGGCCTGAGGACTTTTTGACAACAGTAATGATTCCATTGCCGAAAAAACAAGGAATCAAGAAATGCAGCGAGCACAGGACAATCAGCCTCATTTTACATGCAGCCAAAGTGATGTTAAGAATAATTAATAAAAGACTTGAAAAAGTAATAGAGGAGAATCTCGGCGAGGAGCAGTTTGGCTTTAGACGGAATACGGGCACGAGAGATGCAATAGGGCTCCTACGAATATTGGGAGAAAGGTTTATTGAAAAACGAAGAGACCTATATATGTGCTTCATCGATTTAGAAAAGGCATTTGACAATGTGGTTTGGGACAAGCTGGCGACTATTATGAGGGAAAAGAGAGTGGATTGGAAAACCAGAAGACTTATAAACTCATTGTACCTTAATCAAAAAGTTTCAGTTAAAGTGAGAGGAGAAAGTACAAACTGGATCAGACTAGGGAAAGGAGTAAGACAAGGATGCTGTTTATCACCTACTCTTTTCAACCTGTACTTGGAAAATATGATTGACCAATGCTCATTAGATGACAAAGGAGTAGAAATTGGAGGAAGAAGAGTAGGGTGCTTGAGATTTGCTGATGACATGGTCCTTCTAGCCACAGGGGAAAAAGAATTACAGGATTTGGTGGACACCATTGCAACTAACGGAAAAAAATATGGAATGAAAATTAACACAAATAAAACAAAAGTATTGGCAATAGGAGGAAATAAGGAAATAAAAATTGTGCTGAATGGAGAAACACTAGAACAGGTGCAAAATTTTAAGTATCTTGGAAGCAGGATAGACACCGACTGGAAGTGCACCACAGAAATTAAAACAAGGATAGCAATGGCAAAAGAGGTGTTTTATAAGAAAAGGAGAATCTTCTGCAGCGGTATGGACAGAGAACTGAGAAAGAGATTCATAAAATGTCTTGTATGGAGTGTTCTTCTATATGGCGCTGAAACATGGACTATGAGGAAAAAAGACAGAGAAAGGCTGGAGGCTTTTGAGATCTGGACATGGCGGAAGATGGAAGGAATAAGTTGGATGGACAGAGTAAAAAATGAAGAGGTACTGAGAAGAGTGGGAGAGAAAAGGCAGTTACTAGATGTAATAAAGAGAAGAAAAAGAAATTGGATTGGGCATATATTAAGAAAGAATGACGGACTGATAAAAACAGTTTTAGAAGGTTATGTAGAAGGGAAAAGGAAGCGAGGAAGGAAGAGATTCCAGATACTGGATGACATGATGGACGGTACAACATACAGCAGCCTTAAGAAGGAAGCAATGGATCGCAGAAAATGGAGAGGCAAAGGACCTGCTAATATAGCAGATAACTGATGATGATGATGAATCAGTTACACAAACAGGTGTACACTCTAAAAATATCATATTGTAGGTAATCACTGATTACTTAGTAGGTGATACTTGCTGTGTTTCATTTTCCTTGTAGGAAATGACTAATGGGTGCAGTGTTGTGTAGCTATTTTCCAGGGAAATCCTTAAATTACATCTCGAGCAACAAAGGAGTAGTTTTCAACAAAGTTCATCAATAGAATCAACTCATCCAGTTTTAGACTTCCTGTAGTTGCCTGCAAATGCTTAGCAATGTAGTGAGAGAAAGAGACAAAATTTTTGTTACTTGGTCTTCAGTTCTTCCATTGTCAGTCGTTTGGTTTCAGGTCTCTCCTAGTCAGTGATAATCAATCACTTACATTGAATTATATCTTCAGGATCAATATTTTCAAGTTCAAAGACAGATCCCATAATTTTTGTTTCAGGACCATTGTTTCTGAACATACTGCACAGCTTTGAAGCATACAGTCTTTTGATTCCAAACAGCAGACAGTTTCGCTGAGCAGCACGTTATAATCTTTTACTGGTGTGTGTGACACACTCACAAACTGAGTGACAACCGTCTGTAACTACAGCCACATACCACTTCGTCTGTAATTCACAAAATTTGAAAATTTGAAAATCTGCCATCAGGTACATTTCTGTTTTGATTATCAACAGTCATTTTTTTCAAACTGCTCAGTAGCAAGTATGTTTGCTTCTGAGCCTTTTCTCCATTTACTTGAATGAAAATAAACCCTTTTCCCTAGCCAAATTTAACTGTTCTTGATCTTTAAAAAATCCCATTAACTTTTTCTTTGTGTTTTCTGGAAGCTGCTTTCGAAGCTTGATTTTTTGATGATTTGGATTTTAAACTTCCTTGCTGTTCTTGTTATTTTTGTCCTGAAAAATGAAATCCTTCCATAGTCTTTTTAATGGACCATCTCTGAGGTCGAAATACTAATTTTTCGTTTGCTATAATAAAACTTTCCTTTGTTGTTTTGGCCATCTGGTTGTCATCTAAACATGCTAATAAGACGTGGTTTGCTTACACGAAGATTCTCCAATTTACTATGATCAACCCTACCAACTGCTGCAGTTTTCTGAGTAATTGCATTTTCAACCTGATGCATCTTTCACTTTACAAAGCTATTATCGCACTTGAATCAATTTGTTTACGTTTCAGTGGTGATAACCCAATAGTTGATTAGCTTGTATTCAATTTTTTAGAAATGTTAGACTTATCAGCTTCATGTGATTGGGATGAAAGTAACATCTGTGGAGCTTTCTTTCTGGAAAAATCTTTTCTTCATAATAGGTACATTTTTAACCTGATCTTACATCACAATTTGTCATACATTTTAGCTTATCACCCATTTTCAGATCAGTTATGTGCAGACATTTTCATATTATATGATGCTGTGTACCAAAAGGTAACAGCAATTTTGCAAAAATTCAAATCTGTGTAAGAACAATGTTTTATGATGAAATAATGCCGGAGCAGCTTCATCCGTGAATAAACAGCTCTGTTGATTGAGCACTTTTCTGTTCTTCTAAATAAAATATTTTTGCATATTTTAGTCATGTGCAGATTTTGTAGACTACACAGAATTGTTAAACAGTGGAAAGACGTGGATGAAGTAGCAACAATACGGCAAGGATGGATCACTACTCACCACATGTAGGAGGCATTGAGTCATAGACAGACACATTGAAAAAGACTGCCAAATTATTAAGCTTTTAGATAAAGTCCTTCTTCTGAACATGCACAAGCTCGTCAGTTGAAATGCCGGTTCTCTAAATTTCCTTAATAATGTTTCTCGAAAAGAACATTGCCTTCGCTCCAGGGATTCCCATTTGAGTTCCCAAAGCATCTCCATAACACTTACATGTTGTTCAGACCTACCGATAACGAAAATAGCAGCCCACCTCTGAATTGCTTCTATGTCTTCCTTTCATCTGAGCTGGTACAGATCCTAAACACTTGAGCAGACTCAAGAATTGGTTGCACCAGCACTCCTTTACAAGTGAACCACTCTTTCTTAAAATTCTCCCAATAAACCAAAGTCAACCGTTCACCTTTCCTACGACAGTTCTCACACGCTCGTTCCATCTCATATTGCTTTGCAATGCTACGCCCAGATATTTAAATGACTTACGTGTGTCAAGTAGGATATTAGTAATACTGTATCCAAACATTATAGGTTTGATCTTTCTACTTATCTGCATTAACTTACATTTTTCCACATTTAGAATCAGGTGCCATTCATCACGCCAACTGGAAATTTTGTCTAAGTTATCTTGCCAGTCACTTAACTTTGACACCAGGCCATACGCCACAGCATCATCAGCAAACACCTGCAGATTACTGCCCACTCTGTCTGCCAAATCATTTGTGTATATAGAGAACAGCAGCTGTCCTATCACATTTCCATAGGACACTCCTGACAGTACCCTTGTCTCCGATGAACACTCACTGTCGAGGACGATTTACTGGGTTCTATTATTTAAGAACTCTTTGAGCAACTCAGCTATCTGTGAACTTATTCCATGTGCTCATATCTTCATTAACAGCCTGTGCAGTGGGGCACTGTGTCAAATGCAGTTTGCAGTATATCATGTGCAAAAAGTGCAACTGAGTTCCACATGAGTGATGCTTTCTAAAGCCATGCTAATTGGTGGACACAAGCTTCTCAGTCTCAAGAAAGTTAACTATATTTGAACTGAGAATATGTTCAAGGTTTCTGCAGCAAACAGAAGTTAGGGATTTTGGTCTATAATCTTGTGGGTCATTCTTTTACCCTTTTTATATACTGGAGGCACCTGCACTTTTTTGCGGTTGCTTGGGACTTTGTGCTGGGCAAGAGATTTGTGATAAATGCAACATAAGGGGCCAGTACCATAGAGTACTCTTTGTAAAATCAAAGTGGGATTCCATCCAGACCTGGTGATTAATTTGCTTTCAGATATTTCAGTTGTTCCTTTACACCAGGGATCCGCATTACATGTCATCCACGTGGGATTCTGTCCGACGGTCAAATGACGGTATGTTTGTATGATTCTCCTGTGTGAACGGTTTCTTGAACGTGAGCTTTCATTTTGCTATCTTCAACTGCCACACCAGACTGGTTACCAAGGGACTGAATGTAAGCCTTAGACCCACTTAGTGATTATACGTAAGACCAGAATTTTTTCAGGTTCTCAGTCAAATCTTTTGCTAAGGTGTGATGGTGGTAATTGTCATATGCTTCGTGAATAGACCTATTCACAGATGAATGAATCTCTACTGACCTTTGCTTTATTTGTGCATTCCCTTTTGAACCAAGAGTGCAGCAGACACAGCATCCTCCAAATTTCATTATTAAATCGTGATGGGTCTTTTCCATCCTTTACCCACTTATTGGCACATAACTCTTCAGACCACAATTTACAATCTGCTTAAACTTTGCCCATAATTCCTCTACGTCCATCTTACTACAACTAAGTTGTGTCAGTTCACTGTCTAAATGAGATAATAGTAACTGCTTGTCTGCTCTATCTAACAGAAACACTCTTGTAGCCTTCTTGACTTATTTATTAACTTTCATAATCATATTTGCTATAATGACATAGTCATTGCTAATCCCCATTTCTATATTGACATTATTGATAGGGCCCAGTGTGTGGGCTGCCGAGCTAGCTGTTCGAGACAATTTTCAGAAAATATGTTCAAAAGTATGCATGACTGTCTGTCTGTACACCCCCCCCCCCCTCTCTCCTCTCCCTCCCACAGTAAAGATATACACATCCCAGTCTATACTCGGTAAGTTAAAGTCGCGTCCAGCTGTATTGCTTGATCTGGGTATTTACACACTATTGACCATAGACTTTCTTTGGATGGCTCTAGAACTGTCACTGCAGAAATGGGTGGCTGGTAAAAACATCCAACAATTAACTTGGTTTCACCTACACCTCTTTAGTGTAAACAGATGACTGTCACACTCAACTTCAACCTCAACAGAGACAATATTTTTGTCAACTGCAATGAAACTCGTCCTCCTATGGTCTCTAACCTGTCTTTGCGATATACATTCCATGACTTGCTAAATATCTCACAGCTTTCCATTTTGGTTTCAGCCAGCTCTCTGTCCCAAGAATAATTTGAGCACGAGAACTTTCCTGGAGGGCAGTAAATTTGGGAACTTTTTTAAGAACACTTCAACAGTTTACTGATAAAATTGCAACTGTCAGAATGTCTTTATTCCAAATGCCATTTGACTTCCCATGATGTATATTGACTGGCAACTGTTCATTGGAGCACCTCAAACTATGGCCTAGCCTAAAAAACCCATATGTGCGCTCCACAAGTACTCTGCTCTCCAAGTAGCTGCTTCCTTTGTGTAGTGCACCCCTAACATACCAGGGAGAGTCCTACAAATCCCCACACGATAATGCAGATATAGAAATCTGCATCCAAGACCATCACAGAGTAGACGAAGCCTGTGGTTGGGAGCCTCCACTCAGCTGCAAACCACAGGAACCAATCAACTCAGTGAATAATGGTGTATTTTCTAGCTCTGCTTACACCCCACTCGTGAGGCCAGCAGTCTTCACCATCTCCGCCAGCTGCCTGTGCGAACTGTGTATCACCACAGAACCCATGCAAAAGGTGTCGTTGCTGCCAATGTGAGCCACAGCTTGCAGATGACTGCACACTGCACGCTCGATAGCCACAGGCAAGGCTGCCTCCACATCTCGGATGAGGCCTCCATGGCAGACATAGTGAGTGCACATTGGGTTTTTTTCCAGCACTGAATGCTACCTGCCTAAGAGGCTCCATAACGTGCCTAACATTGGAGCACCCAGTAACTAGTAAATCCCTCCCCTTGTTTGCCTGCTCAGACCCTGCTGAAGTAGCAGCCACCTGTCCACTCACAGGCTGAATGGCCGAGACCAGGTGGCCCGTCTCCACATTGGCCCTCTGCCTTGAGCAGTGTGAAGGCATTAGCACGCACCACTCATCCTGCTATGAGGGCAGACCCAATGCATCAGGTGCACTAAGGCCCAATGCATCAGGTGCACTAAGAAGTGCCTCGAAAGCAGAGCCTGTGGGCAAAACAAGTGACCCCTGAGGTGTCCCTTGTGATGTGCCAGATTCTCTTCCACTGCTACACACGGAGGCAGCAGCCTGAAGATGACTGACCATAGCCAAAAGCACATTCAGCTGTCCACGAACTGGGGCCAGCTCCTCCTGCATCTGCACACAGCATGCACGCATCTTAGCCATCCTTGCAAGACTAACTGAAGAAGTAAACTATAAAAGCAGACAGAATTCTAGATATACAACTTGCTACCCTCCTCATGTGTCACTAATGGACGCTGATGTGTTAATGAGCTACGTACGTGGCTGTTCAGTGAGAAACTTTCGTGCTACAGACTGAATGAATTTGCACTTACAAAAACGCAAAATTAAACCTCTTAAATAGAAAAACATGCACGAAATTTAATAAATATGCTATGAGGGAAACACAGAAAAAGACGAACACTTAACTTACCACTCTGTAGTTGTACTCGTATATCAGCCAAGAGCTGGAGCCCAACAGCTTATAGCTGTTAAATATTGAGTTTTTATTTATAGTGATTGCAGTTTAGAATATTACCCATAATCTTAAAAATGTCCACACAGGTATAAATACAGCCACTAGTTCAAACATCAAGCAACTATGAATGCTGTCAAAGCCATAGGAAAGGTGAATAATCACAAAAACTGTTAAAAATCACAACAGTAATAATATGAACGTAAGAAATAGATTACCGTTGTGTTTTCATCTGGTTTTGTGATTATTTATGTGCTTTAGGACTTGGACACCATTCATACTCGCTTGATGTTTGGACAGTTGTGTGAATACCTATGTGGATATTCATATTTGACATTTCTGCCTGTAGGTGAGGAGTACACTCAAAATTGCAATCACAGCAAATACAAAAAATAAATTATTTTACAGCCGTTAGTGGAAGCAGCCATGTTTAATCATTGTTTCATGTAATTCAATAATGAGCCTATAAGGCAAGAATGTGTGGCTTGGTGGCTCAGTGGTAAAGTGCCAGACTAAAAATCCAAAGATCTCAGGTTTGAATCCTGGTCAGTCCTAGGAATTATATTTACCACTGCTGTCACCTCTGGCATTGTTTGTCTTTGTAAAAAATGCCAGGCTGCGTTGTGGTTCTGAGTCCAAATTAAACTGTTGCTCCCCCTGTAACTGCCTGGGTAAATCAGTTCAAAGGTTAGAGGATGGCAACGACATGCCACATCCAATGGGACCATATCTAGTAAAGCACTGTGGAGTTCAAACCAGTATTCACATCGATGACAGCTGTACTTTTACGAAGGCAACAATACTTAAAACACATTTTGAAGATGAACAGAAATTTTATTGGCTGCTTAATTAACAAACAGTATTTAAATATACTGATAAAACACGAAAATTGAAGCCAAACTTTAGCACCTAAACTGAAATTACATCAAAATGAAAATAGGTGTTTCCGAAAGAATGAAATGTGATGTAAACAATTATAAAATCACAGGAGTCGTATTTAATGTTGGTGTCAAATATAGGCAGAATTTTGTACAATTGGAATTTTTTGGCAACTTTATGAGCTGATAACATAGTGGATACATTAGTAGGAAATTTTCAGTCAGTCAGACTGACTATGCACTGATAAATGATAATGTTTCCAGTTAAAAAATTTTCATCCCGTGTCATGTATATTTCCTTTCTGTCAGATAAAAGTGAAAAAAAAAATTAAGTTTTTGATAAAAATATTTAAATGTATGATCAAAATATAGTAGTACGTGAATAAAGGTTTGCCTCAGGAAAGGCACACCACAAATGCAATGGTACAATGTGATTAGTAGTAACATTTACACACATCGAGATACAATCACCTTTTCTACCATACTGAACTACTGTCTGAACACTATCATTGTTAGAAGACACTTTGACTGTAAAAATACTAAACTGACTTTTGTGTAAAAAGTGGTAATAAATATTATTTCAGACTTTGTGGAGAATACAATGCTTAAACAATGCAGTAAGCAATAGGTTGCTCTGTTTCCAAAAAATGTGTGCACAGTTTCCTGTTACATCTACCTGAAACATATGTGAAAAGACTATACTAATAATATATTAATAATAATAATTTTGTGTGGCTCACTGCTGTGGTGCAAGTCTTTCAGCTGGATGCCACTTCATCATCTTGTGTCCCTAAGCTACCTCAGATATCCAGCTGGGGAAAGGGGACATGCTGTTTCATGTGGAATCCAAACCACATTTCATTTCTGATGACTTGTCACATCATTGAGAGGTAAAGGCTGGCCCCCCGCAAGTTCGGGGGTTAGAACAGGCCCAAGGTATCCCTGCCTGTCATAAGAGGTGACTAAAAGGAGTCTCTCACTTTTCTGCCCTGTAAGTTCAGGTCCCATTTTATGGTTTGACCTGCCACTTTCCAAATTGTACAAAAGTGCGGGCCATAGGGTGAAGGATGCCTTATGTGGTGCATGAGTTATCCATAGTGCCCTTAGATTCGATCTCCTGAACCTCTTGTCATGGCTTTTCATCTCCACCTGCAATTCCACTATTTGGGCGAGGACACCTTCCGGGGTAATGTCATTTTCTCCCATTGTCTGCTGTCCTCTTTTGCCCCATGATAATATTGGATTTCTCTGTGCCCAATATCCAGCACGGTAGCCTGTCTGTTGTGGTGGGGCCGTCATGTACCCATTTGGTGGTAGCCACCTAAAAACACAGGGATCACGCTGCTGGTGCCTGGGCTGTAAACTCTCCACATATGCGAATGAGTAGATGCCTGTCTTCCTGGAGCATCATGCTAGGTGGCCTTTGCTGTGGCTGGGTGGCACCTGTGGGGAGAGCCCCTGATCGAGGTGGGTGGCATCAGGGCGGTTGACCTGCAATGAAGCGGACTAAGTCATCTCTTGCTGGTGACCGTGCGGCACCAGCAGTCTCTAAGGAGGGCAAGATCGAGTACAATGCTGACAGATATGACCCTAAATTGTTTCCCTCCTTCGCTACACCATGGGAGGAACTTAGGGCTACGGAAAGAACAGAGCCATATTCGTCTCGGTATTTAGTCTATAGCAGAATGGACGGGGACTCCTTTTTACCCATGAAGCCTCAATTTTTTGTTGAACATCTTGAGGATAAGTTTGGGGAAGTGACAGCACTGTCCAAGATGAGAAGCGGTGCAGTCTTGATTCAGACAGCATCCCCAGCCCAATCCTGGACGTTATTCGCTTGTAACCGGCTGGGTGATATTTCTGTTTCCGTCACTCGCCATAAAAGCCTCAACATGGTCCAGGGGATTATTTTCCATTGCGACCTCCTCTTGCAGTCTGACGAGAGCCAATCTAGAATGGCGGGGTGTTCATTTCGTCCGGCACATTTACAGGGGACCCAAAGACAACAGGGTTGCTACCGGTGCCTCCATCTTGGCCTTTGAGGGTGATTCATTGCCTGAGAAGGTCAAGGTGATGGTTTACCGCTGTGACATTAACCATACGTCCCTCCCCCGATGCGGTGCTTTAAGTGCTGGAGATTCGGGCACGTCTTCCTGCTGTACTTCCAGTGCCACATGTCAAGAGTGCGAACGTCCACTGCACCCAGATACTCCATGTGCACCTCCTCCCACTTGCATCAGCTGTGGAGAGCAGCATTCCCCCTGTTCACCAGACTGCACAGTACTCCAAAAGGAGCGGAAAATCATGGAGTACAAGACCTGGACGGTTGACTTACCAAGAGGCTAAATGTAAATTTGAATGCTTACAACCCGTTCAGTTGACATCCACATATGCTGCAACTACATTACCATCGCCGTCACAAGTACCAGTCATACCACACACTATGCTATGACCTTGGTGATAGGGGGAAAATCTCCTTCCGTTCCTCCCAAAATACCTACTTCAGGAGTAAAGGCCCCACAAATGCAGGGGATATTGGACCCCTTCCCCCAGCCAGAGAAACAACAGCCTACTCCCATTCCTCTCTTGGAGAAGGGGTCCCTTGGGACCCTCTCTCCCAAGGTCTCTACTAATGTCACAGGGGACACTCACCAGTGGCTAAAGGGGCCAAAAGCTGTTGGACAAAGAGCTTCACGGGTCTTCCTCCGTGCCTGAAGCTACTTGAGAGAAGTTCTCCCAGCAAGCCCCGAAAGAGAAGTGAGAGGGCAAGCAAATGAAGAAGTCTGCTAAGAAAAAGAACCCTCCGGTGGCCCCAACACCACCACTTCCACCTACCAATTCTGCACCTGAGGATGAGGTGGAGATCTTAGCATCCCCTGAGGATGTGGATCTCAGTGATGCCTCATCCACAATAGGAATGGATACAGATACTCAGTCTGTGGCAGCAGGTGACCCTGAGGCGTAACCTGCCTCCTTGCATGCTTCATGCCTTCCCAGCCTCACAATAATGTCATCCTCCAGTGGAATTGCTATGGATTTTTCCATCACCTGGCTGAGCTACAGCAGCTGTTAAGCTTTACACTTGCTTTCTGCATTGCCCTCCAGGAAACCTGGTTCCCAGCAATGCGGACTCCTGCTCCCCACGGCTATAGGGGATATTATAAGAATTGTAGCGACTATAATAGAGTGTTGAGTGGAGTTTGTGTCTGTGTCCTGAACTCGGTATGCAGTGAACCTGTGCCCCTTCAAACCCCTCTTGAAGCTGTGGCTGTCAGGATTAGGACAATGCAGGAAGTAACTGTCTACAACATATATCTTCCTCCAGATGGTGCAGTACCCCTGAACACATTGGCTGTACTGATTGATCAACTCCCTAAACTTTTCCTACTTTTGGGAGATTTTAATGCCCATAACCCCTTCTGGGTGGCACCGTGCTTACTGACCGAGGTAGAGATGTTAAAACTACCCTGTCTCAACTCGACCTCTGCCTCTTAAATACTGGGGCCCCCACACATTTCAGTGTGTCTCTTGGCACTTACTCAGTCATTGATTTATCCCTCTGCAGCCCAGGACTTCTCCCATCTGTCCACTGGAGAGCCCACGATGACTTGTGTGGTAGTGACCACTTTCCCATCTTCCTGTCACTCCCCCACCGCCATTCCCCCAGATGTCTACCAAGATGGGCTTTAAACAAGGCAATCAGGGAAGCTTTCACCTCTGCTGTTGAATCTCCCCCACATGGTATCATCGATGTGGTACTTGAGTGGATCACTAGAATGATCGTTACTGCAGCAGAAAACATGATCCCTTGTTCTTTAGGATGCCCCTGGCGTAAGTCAATACCTCGGTGGTCTCCGGAAATTGCTGAGGCCATTAAAGATCATCGGCGAGCTCTACAGTGACATAAGCGGCACTCTTCCCTAGAGCGCCTAATAGTTTTTAAATGGCTCCGATGCCGCGCATTCACCAGCTTATCAAAAGACGGAAACAGGAATGTTGGTAGAGGTACGTCTCAACCATTGGGTGCCATTCGTCAGCTACCCAAGTCTGGATGACGATCAGACGTGTTTATGGGTACCAGACCTTGGCAGGTGTCACGGGCATTAGCATCAATGGCACGTTGTCTGCTGATGCAAACCCAATTGCCGAGCAGTTTGCTGAGCACTGTGCTCGAGCCTTTGCATTGGAGAATTATCCCCCAGCATTTTGCACCCTCAAACAGTGGGTGGAAAAGAAAGCCCTCATTCACTGAACATCACAGTGAACCATATAATGCTCCATTTACAGAGTGGGAGCCCTTCAGCGTCCTTGCACATTGCCCTGACACAGCTCCTGGGCCAGATCAGATCCACAGCCAGATGATCAAACACCTCTTGTCCGACTGCAAGCGACATCTCCTCATCACATTCAACCTGATTTGGTGCAATGGCATCTTTCCACCACAATGGCGAGAGAGCACCATCATTCCAGTGCTCAAACCCGGCAAATATCCACTTGATGTGGATAGCTATTGGCCCATCACCCTCATCAACATTCTTTGTAAGCTGTTAGAATGTATTGTAAGTCAATGGTTGTGTTGGGTCGTGGAGTCACGTGGCCTACTGGCTCCATGCCAAGTTCACTCCACCACTGATAATCTAGTTTCCCACAAGTCTGCCATCCGAACAGCCTTTTTCAGACGCCAACACCTGGTTGTCGTCTTTTTTTATTTACAAAAAGCAACCCGGTGACATCATACCCTTGCCACATTATATGAGTGGGGTCTACAGGGCCCGCTCCTGACTTTTATCCAAAATTTCCTATCGTTACGTACTTTCTGTGTCCAAGTTGGTACCTCCCATAATTCCCCCCATATCCAGGAGAATGGGGTCCCGCAGGGCTCTGCATTAAGTGTTATCTCTATTTTTAGTGGCCATTAATGGTCTAGCAGCAGCTGTCGGGCTGTCCGTCTCACCTTCTCTGTATGCAGACAACTTCTGCATTTCATACTGCTCCTCCAGTACTGGTGTTGCTGAGCAGCGCCTGCAGGGAGCCATCCACAAGGCGCAGTCATGGGCTCTAGCCCACGGCTTCCAGTTTTGTGTCATGCACTTCTGACGGCGTCGTACTGTTCATCCGGCACCAGAACTTTACCTTAATGATGGTCTACTCACTGTAGTGGAGACATATCGATTCTTAGTACTGGTTTCCGATGCCCGATTGACTTGCGCTTCCTCGCTGTCATCAGCTTAAGTGGAAGTGCTGGCAGCACCTCAATGCCCTCCGCTGCCTGAGCAACACCAACTGGGGTGCAGATCGCTCTATCCTGCTGCAGCTCTACAGAGCCTTTGTTCTATCCTGCCTTGACTATGGGAGTTTGGTTTATGGTTCGGCGGCACCCTCAACATTGCATCTACTCAACCCAGTGCACCACTGTGGAGTTAGACTGGCAATGGGAGCGTCTAGGACTAGTCCAGTGGCCAGCGTCCTGGTGGAGGCCGGAGTCCCTCCAATGAAGGTTAGGCATATGCAAACTGCTTGCCAGTTATGTTGCACACATTCGTAGTTCTCTTGAGTATCCGAATTAGCGTCTCCTTTTCCCACCCCCGGCAGTTCATCTCTTGCATCGGAGGCCCAGGTCAGGGCTTACGACTGCGGTTTGCGTCCGATCTCTTCTGTCTGAAGTGGAGTCCTTGCCTTTACGACCTAGACTCGAGATCCATTCACATACACCTCCATGGTGTACACCTAGACCAAAGCTTTGCCTGGACCTTTCACATGGTCATAAGGACTCAGCTAACCCCGTGGCTCTCCACTGTCACGTCCTCTCCATTCTTGACATGCACTGTGACCATGAACTGGTTTACACCGACAGCTTGATGGCTGATGGTCATGTTGCCTTTGCGTATGTTCGTGGAGGACGTATTGAACAGCATTCCTTGCCAGGTGGCTGCAGTGTTTTCACTGCAGAGCTTGCGGCCATTGCCCGTGCTCTTGAGCGCATCCGCTCATGCCGTGGTGAGTCGTTTCTTCTCTGTAATGTCTCCTTGAGAAGCCTACAAGCTATCGACCAGTGCTACCCCTGCCATCCTTTGGAAATGACCATCCAGGAGACCATCTGTGCTTGGAACTGTCCAGTCATTCTGTGGTGTTTGTGTGGACCCCAGGCCACATCGGAATGCGGAAATGAACTTGCCGGCAGGCTGGCCAAACAGGCTACACGGAAAATACTTCTAGAGATTGGCATCTCTGCAATCATTATTATGCCACAAGGTTATTCAGCTTTGGGAGACAGAATGACACAATCTCAGTATGCGCAACAAACTGCGTGCCATTAAAGAGACTACGAATGTGGGTAAGTCCTCCATGCGGGCCTCTCGCAGGGACTCTGTGGTTCTCTGCCGGTTCCACATTGGCAACAAATGTGTACCTCCTCCATTGTTAGGACCCACCTTGGGGTCACTATGGCTCACATATGACTGTCATCCACATCTTGCTGGAGTGAGCACATTTACCCCTTCCTCGGCTGACTTTTAACCTTCCCAGCACCTTACCTTCAGTGTTGGACGACAATGCCTCAACAGCAGATTTAGTTTTACGTTTTATTCCTAAAGGGGGTTTTTATAGTACCATCTAAGGGTGAGCATTTAGCCTTCTCTCCAAGGCCGCCACCCTCCCTCCATTTTAACTGTGTCACACTTTCTTTGCATTTATTTGTCTTGGTGGTTGTCTTTTCCCTACATGTGTTCGTCTCGCCTTGTTTTTTTGGGGTGGACATTTTAACGTGTTGCAGAGTGGCTGGCTCGTCATCTCTTATTATTGTGATCAGCCAGCCCAGACCATTTGCTCTATGGTTTTAATACCTTCTTCTGCTCTTCATTGTGGTGTATGTCTTCCCCATTTTTTGTTTGTTCCATTTGTTTTCTTTTTACGTGTGGTTCCACATTCCTTTTCCCCCTTTTACTTCCTCAAATGTACTTTGGGTGTTTTTGTACCTTGAGCCTTGCTACCATCAGGAGGGACTGATGACCCTGTAGTTTGGTCTCTCTATACCCCAAACTAACCAAGTAATGAAGGCTGGGTTAAAATGCAGACTGAAAAATCCAATGCCTGACAAGGATTTGTTCCCGTGACCTCTTGGCTTCCAGTCAAGTGTTTTACCACCAGATCACCAGGCCCAACTGAGAAAAGACTGTTGTACATTTAGTTTTCAGCCAAAGCCCTCTTTAGAAAAGGGGACACACACACACACACACACACACACACACACACACACACCCACACACACACACACACACACACACACCCTGACAGCCATCTCCAGCAGCTCAGACTGGACTGCAAGTGTCACATTGAGCGGCAGTCTGGAGTGGGGCTCAACATGACAGTTTCATTATGGTCTGAGCTACAATCTCATGTGTGTGTGTGTGTGTGTGTGTGTGTGTGTGTGTCATCTTTTCTGAAGAAGGCTTTGGCCTAAAGCTAAATGTATAACCTATGTGTGCCTGCAATTCAGCATGTCATCTTTATTCTTTTCCTGGCATTGATGGTATTCCAACGTGGGTTTCCATTGTTTGAAACATAAGAGATCATTAAATAAAATCAATAAAGGTAATAACAAAGGGTTCTACAATAACTTCAGACACCAGTAATTATAGATGAAACAATTATTATTTGATAATTATATATAAAAACAAAGATGAGGTGACTTACCGAACGAAAGCGCTGGCAGGTCAATAGACACACAAGCAAACACATACATACACACAAAATTCTAGCTTTCGCAACCAACGGTTGCCTCATCAGGAAAGAGGGAAGGAGAGGGAAAGATGAAAGGATGTGGGTTTTAAGGGAGAGGGTAAGGAGTCATTCCAATCCCGGGAGCGGAAAGACTTACCTTAGTGGGAAAAAAGGACAGGTATACACTCGCACACACACACATATCCATCCACACATACAGACACAAGCAGACGTATTTAAGGTAAGTCTTTCCACTCCCGGGATTGGAATGACTCCTTACCCTCTCCCTTAAAACCCATATCCTTTCATCTTTCCCTCTCCTTCCCTCTTTCCTGATGAGGCAACCGTTGGTTGCGAAAGCTAGAATTTTGTGTGTATGTTTGTGTTTGCTTGTGTGTCTATCGACCTGCCAGCGCTTTCGTTCGGTAAGTCACCTCATCTTTGTTTTTATATATAATTTTTCCCACGTGGAATGTTTCCCTCTATTATATTGACATCATTATTATTTGATAAATCAGATATGACTTAGAGCTAACAACTCACACCTTGTAACACATCAAAATCGGAGCCAGAAGAGGAAGTCTCAGCTTCTTAATACATCATTTGTGTCTCAAGACAATAAATGTAATACAGAGGTTAGTTATTACGCCTGATGCATACTGAATGTGAGTTATTATTAACATCTGCTCTTCCTATCATTGATATCACATATACATTATGTGATACAGAGTTTCTTCATAAAAGTAATAAAAAATAAAACATATTTTTATATGATACACTTCACTAATTTGAAGAGATATTGTGTCATGAACATTGCTTTCTTACCTCAATTTTTGTTATTTCTGTACAACTAGTTCTCAGGATGGTTAGTTGCAGCATTAGGTAAGAAACAATGGGTTGACAAACATAATGCTTTCCCACTCATTTCATTTTAAAGAAAGCAGCCTTTGTGAAAATGGCTCCAGTACACAAAGCTACCAATGGAGGCATACTTCCCAGAGATTTATAGATGTCCCTTAGGTACATCCTGTACAAATTTCAACAATATTTAGGATTGTTCAGCTGAGATGCCATAGGTCACTTGATGTGGAATAACCATGCCAAAATAGTATAATTCTGGTTCAACAAAAATGAAACTCAGATTGTGAGAAATAGCAGATCAAACAAGTGAAAAAAATGAAAGCCTTGAAAACATGTTGTGGAGAGAGGTGTAATAGCTGATGATAATAGATCTGTCAAAATTTGATGAGACTTTAAAAATAATGACACTACTTGGATTCTATCAAATGTAACAAGCAAAGCATCATAATTTTTCTCTCTTCAGAATTTGATCTCCTAGACATTATTCACAAGCAAATGATGTGTGGTGCCATTAATTTGTGGGAGAAAGAATCAGTTTATTTGTTCAAGACAGGACAAGTGTGCTGTTATTGGTCTATAAGGAATCACAATAGCGCAAATCGAAATCATGGTACACATGAATTGTATACAATCATTCCATGTGTATCTGTGGTGCTGCGTGATGTTACTGTCGCTACCACTTCAGGCTACAAGAAAATGTATACATATTGGCCCTCATAAACTTAGTGCATGAACGCACAACAGCTTCACTCACGACACAACTGCACACTATGACCACAAAGGAGATATGTTCCCTCATCACAGGTAGAGAGGGATATTGACAAGTAGTCATTCTGATTCACAACAACACTTGTGATTGTGAAGTAAATGTCAGAAAAGAGTTGCCCACACTCATCCAGTGGCAAGTTTAGGACCATTCACCATATAGCCGCAACCTTGTACCCAGTGACTTTCACACAGTTCTCTATTGAATGGAACAATTTGCAGGACAGTAGTTCCACAGTGTAATAAGATGAAAAGTTAGCACCAATACAGAAGGTGTTTGGGCAATGGTGACAGTCCTGTAGAAAAAATAAAATGTGCACCATATCATAACATGGCTTAAACTTTTTGTGAAACTCGTCTTCTGCTAATAAATACTCATCATTGGGACTCGCAACTCTGGTATTTCTCATTAAACTTACCAGTAAAAGTAGAATATTTCAACTATTTGTTGTGTGTTATTGGATGGTAGTTAAAATCAGGAGTATAAAGCAAATAACCCAGTGGCATTGTGTGCTCTTGCTTGAAGAAAATTTTCGGTTTTGTTTCACTTTACTCACGATTTACTACTTACAACAGAATAGGTTCAGATATTAAATATACACGAACACTATTTTTATGGAGAAGATCTTACAATTTAATTCCAGTTCATTTGGAAATATTCTTAAAAACCAATGTCAGTAATTTTTATTTCAAATGGTTCTTGTGAAATAACTAACTTTGAAAATATTATTGGCAAGGACTTAGCAGATAGTAGAAGCTTATTAAAAAATTTAAGCATGTTGTTTTATGTGAGTTTGCAGACTTTGTCACTCTGTTTTTCAGTATATCAAAGTCCAGTTTGCATCTATTGTTGTGGAGGTGTACAGGTTGTTTTAAAAATAACTTTACAAACTGTGGGGATATGTTCCTTACCACAAAACAAGGAAAAATGTTCATATAAACATATGCCTAAAAATCCTGAGTTTTCGAATTACTGATGAAAGTTTACAGTTTCGGTGATTGGAGCTCATCAACACACAAGCTCATAATAAATGCTCAAAATGTCCTCTTCTCGCTTCGAAAAGTGCATGGACTCATCGAATCATAGACGTTGCACCATTTGCAGCATTCCATGGCATGTCGATGAAGAGTTTCTGCATCTGGGTGGTTTGCTGCATAGACTAGTTGTTTAAGCTGCCCTCGGAAATATTAATCCTAATGATCATTGAGGTCGGGAAAACGTGCTGACCATGGAACTGGTCCTCTTCTGCCTATCCACATGTCATGGTAGACACCAGCCAGTGCATCTCAAACACTGAGATTGAAACATGTTTCTTCTTATTTACTGGGATTCATCTTCAAGTAGGTCTTGGAGCATGTTCTGAATAAAGTCCCTGTGGACAGCACCTGTAAAGCATGCTGGGAGAACATATAGCCCTACCAGAGTGTCATCCGCAATTCCAGCCCACACATTAATCTTAAAACTAATGCTGAATGTCTAGCCTGTACTGTAGCAAGAAGACTGCAATCAGCCCATATGTGTTGGTTGTGAAAATTTTTTATTCCATCTCTTCTGAATATTGCTTCGCCAGTAAGCAAAACTTAAGAGAGAAACAATAGACTGGCAGTTTGTGCAACAGACCCTCAGCAAAAGCTCTCCTTTGGTAAGTGATCGGCAGGTGTAAGCCTCTGCACACGTTGAAGATGATACCGATACCACAGTTGCTTGTGAAGTATTTTCCATTCTGAACTTGGAGATGTACCACATGCCAGGGTCACTTGTCTTATCTTGCACTGATACCTGAACCCCCCCCCACCTTCTGTGTGTGTGTGTGTGTGTGTGTGTTTGCATGCTCATGAAATGAATATCCTACCATGTTTGGACAGAGCACTTCCATTAAACTCAATACTTGCAGTACCCATATGCGAGAGACTCGTTAAAGACATCAATGACTAATGTAGACAAGTCTCCCTAGCAACCCAGTGCCATCTAGGATACAATGGGTTGTTGAGTTGTTCCTGGAAAACTGTTGAAAGTCAGCTTTCTTTAATAACTCAAAAACAAAGGATTTTCATCGATATGTTTCTTGTTTTGGTGTAAGGAGTCTGTCTCCTAACTTTGTAAAAGTATTTTTTAAACACCCTGTATAATCTCTCTGGTGTCAAACTCATTTAAGTTGGTTTTGACATAAAGCAATTTTGTGCAAATGCGTAGGTTAATAGGAGTCAATATATTGAGCTCAGTTGGCAGTGTTCTTTACATTTCACTTTGCTCGTTATTCTGATTACTTTTTGTTTTTCTTTTCTTCCTTTTTTTCCAGAATTTCACTGACAGAGTAGGAATGTCCTCTTTATCACTGTACCATAGCAAATGTGTGATTGAAATAGGGCAAAATATGTTGTCTTCAGATATTCATTAGTGACTGCATCTGTTAGTTTCCATGTAAGATAACATACTGTAGCTATTCTCTTGCAGACGTGATTAGTATGTTCCTCCCAGTTTAATTTGGAATCAATGTGAAAGCTTAACAATTTTACTGATTTACTTTCCACAGCTTTAGTTAACCCCAGAATTAGGTCTTGCATTGTACCAGGATTACAAAGGAGGCCATTCATTGCTAGTCGTAAATTTTTCTGTGTTGAAGCAATCCTGTGGTGTCATGGTGCATTTAGCAGTGTTGTATCATCTGCATGACATACCATTAAATTTGGTCTTTCATGGAAAGTTAAAGGATTATCTGCAATGATGAATAGAAATGGAACAAGTACAGAGCCCTTCGGCACTCCAGTCCACATTTCTGTCCATGAGGAGCATATATTTTTAACTCACACAAACTGTCTCCTGTTGGTGAAATATGACTTTCTTAGCGCTAAAGGTGGGCTGTATATGCCATAAATTTTCAGTTTTGCAAGTAAGGTGTTAAAAGGTATGCATTCAAAAGCTTTTCTGACATCACAAACTACAAATGATACCAGATCCTCACTTCCAAATGCAGTTTAACACCTCATCAACAGAAGTCATAGTATTTTTAGCATGTTGGAATCCAAACTGTCTGTTGGACAGGATCTCACACTTTTCGAAATTGTTATTTAGCTGGTTGTTACAATGTAACACACCTTGTATAGGTATGTGTGATACGACATAGGTGCACTGGGTCTGTCACTCTTTCAATGAACGTTACTTTTAATAAATCTTGCAAATATACAGTTGTGTCTCTTGATTGCTCCCCAACCGTGTACAAACTACTTCTTATGGACTTTGTATCCTGGCTGTATGTTGCCACTGTAAGAAAGTATCAGCTGTTCTGCGCTACTAAGTGAATTCGATTCTTCCATAAAAATGCTTATGTTTCTTAATTCGTTATCTCAGTAATGAGACCATACAGCTAGTGACTCCTCCTGCCTCATGTCACAGCTTGCTGCTACCCTCTGCTGTTACTACTCGCATACCATCTTCACACACAGTCAATACTTCTCATGTACATACTGCCTAATAACTTATTAAATGTCAAATCGCCTTGAACTGTCATGAAGGCTCATAGTGGAACTGGTATTCCTGAGAACATCTTGTTACACTACATTGTACATGTTGTTGTTGTTGTTGTTGTTGTGGTCTTCAGTCATGAGACTGATTTGATGCAGCTCTCCATGCTACCCTATCCTGTGCAAGCTTCTTCATCTCCCAGTACTTACTGCAACCCACATCCTTCTGAATCTGCTTAGTGTTTTCATCTCTTGGTCTCTCTCTACAATTTTTACCCTCCACGCTGCCCTCCAATGCTAAATTTGTGATCCCTTGATGCCTCAGAACATGTCCTACTAACCGGTCCTTTCTTCTAGTCAAGTTGTGCCACATACTCCTCTTCTCCCCAATTCTATTCAGTACCTCCTCATTAGTTATGTGATCTACCCATCTAATCTTCAACATTCTTCTGTAGCACCTCATTTCGAAAGCTTCTATTCTCTTCTTGTCCAAACTATTTATTGTCCATGTTTCACTTCCATACATGGCTACACTCCATACAAATACTTTCAGAAATGACTTCCTGACACTTAAATCTATATTCGATGTTAACAAATTTCTCTTCTTCGGAAACGCTTTCCTAGCCATTGCCAGTCTACATTTTATATCTTCTCTACTTCGACCATCATCAGTTATTTTGCTCCCCAAATAGCAAAACTCCTTTACTACTTTAAGTGTCTCATTTCCTAATCTAATTCCCACAGCATCACCCGACTTAATTCGACTACATTCCATTATCCTCGTTTTGCTTTTGTTGATGTTCATCATATATCCTCCTTTCAAGACACTGTCCATTCCGTTCAACTGCTCTTCCAAGTCCTTTGCTGTCTCTGATACAATTACAATGTCATTGGCGAACCTCAAAGTTTTTATTTCTTCTCCATGGATTTTAATACCTACTCCAAATTTTTCTTTTGTTTCTTTTACTGCTTGCTCAATATACAGATTGAATAACACGGGGAGAGGCTACAACCCTGTCTCACTCCCTTCCCAACCACTGCTTCCCTTTCATGCCCCTCGACTCTTATAACTGCCATCTGGTTTCTGTACAAATTGTAAATAGCCTTTCGCACCCTATATTTTACCCCTGCCACCTTTAGAATTTGAAAGAGAATATTCCAGTCAACATTGTCAAAAGCTTTCTCTAAGTCTACAAATGCTAGAAATGTAGGTTTGCCTTTCCTTAATCTTTCTTCTAAGATAAGTCGTAGGGTCAGTACTGCCTCACGTGTTCCAATATTTCTACGGACTCCAAACTGATCTTCCCCGAGGTCGGCTTCTACCAGTTTTTCCATTCGTCTGTAAAGAATTCACGTTAGTATTTTGCAGCTGTGACTTATTAAACTCACAGTTCGGTAATTTTCACATCTGTCAACACCTGCTTTCTTTGAGATTGGAATTATTATATTCTTCTTGAAGTCTGAGGGTGTTTGGCCTGTCTCATACATCTTGCTCACCAGATGGTAGACTTTTGTCAGGACTGGCTCTCCCAAGGCCATCAGTAGTTCTAATGGAATGTTGTCTACTACCGGGGCCATGTTTCAAGTCAGGTCTTTCAGTGCTCTGTCAAACTCTTCATGCAGTATCGTATCTCCCATTTCATCTTCATCTACATCCTCTCCCATTTCCGTAATATAGTCCTCAAGTACATCACCCTTGTATAGTCCCTCTATATACTCCTTCCACCTTTCTGCTTTCCCTTCTTTGCTTAGAACTGGGTTTCCATCTGAGCTCTTGATATTCATACAAGTGGTTCTCTTTTCTCCAAAGGTCTCTTTAAGTTTCCTGTAGGCAGTATCTATCTTACCTCTAGTGAGATAAGCCTCTACATCATTACATTTGTCCTCTAGCCATCCCTGCTTAGCCATTTTGCACTTCCTGTCGATCTCATTTTTGAGACGTCTGTATTCCTTTTTGCCTGCTTCATTTACTGCATTTGTATATATTCTCCTTTCATCAATTAAGTTCAGTATTTCTTCTGTTACCCAAGGAGTTCTACTAGCCCTCATCTTTTTACCTACTTGATCCTCTGCTGCCTTCACTACTTCATCCCTCAGAGCTACTCATTGTTCTTCTACTGTACTTCTTTCCCCCATTCCTGTCAATTGTTCCCTTATGCTCTCCCTGAAACTCTGTACAACCTCTGGTTCTTTCAGTTTATCCAGGTCCCATCTCCTTAAATTCCCACCTTTTTGCAGTTTCTTCAGTTTTAATGTACAGTTCATAACCAATAGATTGTGGTCAGAGTCCACATCTGCCCCTGGAAATGTCTTACAATTTAAAACCTGGTTCCTAAATCTCTGTCTCACCATTATATAATCAATCTGATACCTTCTAGGACCTCCAGGATTATTCCATGTATACAACCTTCTTTTATGATTCTTGAACCAAGTGTTAGCTATGATTAAGTTATGCCCTGTGCAAAATTCTACCAGACGGCTTCCTCTTTCATTTCTTAGCCCCAATCCATATTCACCTACTATGTTTCCTTCTCTCCCTTTCCCTACTCTCAAATTCCAGTCACCCATGACTATCAAATTTTCGTCTCCCTTCACTACCTGAATAATTTCTTTTATCTCATCATACATTTCATCAATTTCTTCATCATCTGCAGAGCTAGTTGGCATATAAACTTGTACTACTGTAGTAGGCGTGGGCTTCGTGTCTATCTTGGCCACAATAATGCGTTCACTATGCTGTTTGTAGTAGCTTACCCGCACTCCTATTTTTTTTATTCATTATTAAACATACTCCTACATTACCCCTATTTGATTTTGTGTTTATAACCCTGTACTCACCTGACCAAAAGTCTTGTTCCTCCTGCCACTGAACTTCACTAATTCCCACTATATCTAACTTTAACCTATCCATTTCCCTTTTTAAATTTTCTAATCTACCTGCCCGGTGAAGGGATCTGACATTCCACGCTCCGATCCGCAGAACACCAGTTTTCTTTTTCCTGATAACGACGTCTTCTTGAGTAGTCCCCGCCCGGAGATCCGAATGGGGGATTATTTTACCTCCGGAATATTTTACCCAAGAGGACGCCATCATCATTTATGCATACAGCAAAGCTGTATGCCCTCAGGAAAAATTACGGCCGTAGTTTCCCCTTGCTTTCAGCCGTTTGCCGTACCAGCACAGCAAGACCTTTTCGGTTAACATTGCAAGGCCAGGTCAGTCAATCATCCAGATTGTTGCCCCTGCAACTACTGAAAAGGCTGCTGCCCCTCTTCAGGAACCACACGTTTGTCTGGCCTCTCAACAGATGCCCTTCCGTTGTGGTTGCACCTACGGTACGGCCATCTGTATCGCTGAGCCACACAAGCCTCCCCACCAACGGCAAGGTCCATGGTTCATTGTACATTAGATACTAAAAAACGTTGGAGAAAACTGGGACAATAAAAACTGGTCTGTAGCTTTGGGACAGATTTGTTAGCATATAAATATTGAATAATAATAATAACAATAATAATAATAATAATAATAAGCTCTGCAAGTAGTGTCATCCAGCTTTGGGCCCTTGTTTGTAAGAATTTCTCTATATTCTTTACAGTCTGAGCACCTCCTGCCTAATGTGAGTCAGTTCATCTATATACTATTTTAACACTTTCTTTTTATGCTTAAGGCTATTTTTGATTAATTAATAACTCAGGCAGTTTTTTCAGGAAATTACCAAAACCTATTTCAACAGCACCCTTCCCAGGTTGTGTATTCTTTACAAAGTCCCACCTAACTTCAGTTAATCAGTCAATAAACAAAAATAATTTTTTTCTGCCCCCTCATTCATGTAATACTAGACACACTGTTGATTGATGTGTCTGACTTACACAATTGTTCACATCAAAATGTTAAAATTAGTGGTTCTTGGACTGCTAGAGGTTCACTAGTAAGTGGACATCATACCTACCTCTTAAAAATTAACTATAATTATATCTAACCAAGCATTATTCTGTGTGGAGCTGTAGTCTGTACGGTGCAAATTTTGTGATCTTAAGTTATTAAGAAATGTCCTTGTGACATGTTTATCAGTATTAGCCATTTCAATGCTGTAATCGCCACAGATAATTACTTTTGTTTGAGATTTTAATACTTTCCTCACAGGCAGGTCAGATGTTTTGAAAAATGTATTTACATCTGCACCAGGTCATCTATATAATTTAACAGTAGTGGTACTCTCTGCATCCTGTCTGATACAGCTTAATTCTCCATCCAGTTCAGCACAATAAATGCTAACAATCCATCTTAGAAAACATTACAGTGTCTATAACAAATATTGCAACATCTCCATTCATCTTTCCACTTTGTGTATAATGTTCTCAATATAATAACCCTGAGGAACAAAATATTCTACCTTATCTTCTATCATTCAGTGTTCTAACACACATACATCTTCAACATTTGCAGCATTGGAAAAATGTTCTAATTCTAATATTGTGTTCCTAATGCAGTGAATGTTCATTAATGCACAGTAACAGATTTATACTTATTGTTTGTAAACACTCTTCCTTTCAAGTGTAGCTTTTAGCGTTATGCCCAAATGCAAGAGATTTATTACCTGTCGAGTCACTGACTTTTAGCCTAAAAAAGTCACACAGTCCTGTTATTATTCAAGCCACTACTTTCATAGATAGTTTTATTCCATTTGAGTTCCCCCCCCTGCAGGTCCGGGGGTTAGAATAGGCCCGAGGTATTCCTGCCTGTCATAAGAGGCGACTAAAAGGAGTCTCACACGCTTCGGCCTGTATGTAATGGTCCCCAGTAGGGTTTGACCTCCATTTTTCAAAGTTTTGCCGAAGAGTGAGCCAATTGGGGAAGGGCACCTTACATGGTGCCTACTGTCCATCATGCACTGAGACCTCTCGTATCCTTCGTCAATATGGATCTGCACTTCCACTCATTCTCCAGCTGTTGGGTGAGGTCACCCTCCCGGGTGCGTTTTCCTCCATCCTCCGTGCAGTATCACTTTCTGCACTGTCGACGATAATGGACTTCTTAGCTCGTTTTCACCTGATATCCAGCACGGTAGCCAGTCCGTTGTGGTGGGGGCTGCCATGTACCCTGTTGGTATTGGTGATGCCTGCGCCGTTAACTCCCCACGTATGCCAAGGAGTAGATGCCTGTCACCCTGGGCCATCGCGACTCCCAGAAATGGCCATCCTGCCAGGTGGCCTTTGCTGCGGCTGGGTGGTGCCTGAGAGGAGGTCCTTTGGTCGGAGTGGGTGGCATCAGGGCGGATGATGTGCCATGAAGCATAGTACGTCATCTCCTGCTGGTGACCAGCAGTCTCTAAGCGGTCAAGGTCTAACTTCAATGTTAAGAAAGACGACCCCAAATCGTCCCCCCCACCCCCCACCCCTCCCGACCACACCATGGGAGGAACACCAGGCTAAGGATGACAGTGAAGCTTATTCACCCCAGTACCTCGTATGTACGGGAGTTGATGGGGAATCTTTCTTGTCAATGAAACCGCAGTTTTTTGTGGAGCATTTAGAGGACAAGTTTGGGGAGGTGGAGGGCCTGTCCAAAATGTGGCCAGGGTCGGTCTTGATCAAAACAGCATCCTCTGCCCAGTCACGGGCACTACTCGCCTGTGACAAGCTGGGGGATGTTTCCGTTTCCATCACGCCCCATAAGAGCTTAAATATGATCCAGGGTATCATATTTCACTGGTACCTTCTTTTCCAGTCTGACATTGAGCTGCGTACCAATTTAGAGTGGCGAGGTGTCCATTTCGTCCAGCGCGTCTACCAGAGTCTGAGGGATAGTCTGGTTGCCTTTGGTGCCTTCGTCTTGGCCTTCGAGGGAGACACATTACCTGAGAAGGTCAAGGCGACGGTCTACCGCTATGACGTAAAGCCATATATCCGTCCCCTGATGCGCTGCTTTAAATGCTGGAAGTTCGGCCATATGTCTTCCTGCTATACTTCCAACATCACCTATCGGGACTGCAGGATTCTCCAGAAAGAAAGAAAAGTAATCGAATACAAGACCCTGGACTGACTGAGGCTACATCCTGTGCATATGACATCAACCTACGCCGCCACTATGACAACGGTTCTACCATCTTCTGTTTTGCCACCTACAGTTGGCTCTCAGAGCCATCAGACTCCAGCTGCACCCTTGATGGTGGGGGGCACTTCCCTCCCTGTTGCTCCTGCACAACCTACTTCAGGAGCAACACCCCCCAACCATCAGGGACCTCAGTCCCCACTTCTCAGCTGGAGAACCGAAAGTCTTCTTCGGCTCCTCTTGCCAGGAAGGAATCCCTTGGGTCAAAGCTGACACCTGCCAGTGGCTGAAGCAACCACAGGTAGCTGGTCATAGGGCTTCACGGTCCTCCTCAGTCCCTGATACTGAATCAGTGAAGCCCTCCTAGCCGGACAAAACTAAGAAACAGTGAGATAAACCCAAAAAGAAAAAGACCCCAAGAACCGAGGCACTGCGGTGGTACCCACACCACCACTACCTACAAGCTCTGTGTCTGAGGATGAGGTGGAGATTCTGGCATCTGCTGAGGACTTAGATCTCACTGGGCCCTCAGACACACTGGATGTCAATCACACAGGTACTCTTCTGGTGGCAGCAGATGACCCTGAGGTGTAAACTGCCTCATTGAGTTTTTCATGCCTTTCCAGTCTCACGATCACGTAATCCACCAGTGGAATTGCAGCAGTTTTTTCCACCACCTGGCTGGGCTACAGCAACTGTTAAGCTTTGCACCTGCTTTCTGCATTGACCTCCAGGAAACCTGGTTCCCGGAAATGCGGACCACTGCCCTCCGCAGCTAAAAGTGATATTACAGGAACCGTAGAGACTGTAATAGTGTGTCAGGTAGAGTTTGCGTCTATGTCCTGAACTCAGTATATAGTGAACCTATGCCCCTTCAAACTGGGAGGTCGAAAATTTACTGTCGCAACTCGACCTTATACAGGTGCCCCCCTCCCCCCCAACACACACACACACACATTTCAGTGTGGCACATGGCACATATTCAGCCATTGATCTCTCAGTTTGCAGTCCTGGCCTTCTCCCGTCTATCCACTGGAGAGCACATGATGACCTGTGTGGTAGTGACCACTTCCCCATCTTCCTGTCACTCCCCCGGCATCATGCCCAAGAACGCTTATCCAGGTGGGCTTTAAACAAGGCAGACTGGGAAGCCTTCGCCTCTGCTGTGACCACTGAATCTCCCCCACGTGATGCCATCGATGTTGTCATTGAGCAGGTCACTACAACGATTGTTTCTGCGGCAGAAAATGCGATCCCTCATTCTTTAGGGTGCTTTTACGTGGCTCCGTGCTCACGTTTGCCAGTTCATAAAATGACAGAAACAGGAATGTCGGGATAGATATGTCTCTACCATTGGGTGTCATACATCACCTTCCCAAGTCTGGACGAAAATCAGACATCTTTTTGTGTACCAGACCCCTCCAACGGGTGTCCCTGGCATTAACATCAATGGTGTGTTATCTACTGACACAAATACGATTGCCGAGCACTTTGCTGAGCACTGTGCTCAAGCCTCTGCGTGGGAGAACTACCCCCAGTCTTTCACGCCCTCAAACAGCAGATGGAAAGGAAACTCCTCTCATTCACTACATGCCACGGTGAACCTATACAGAGTGGAAGCTCCTCAGTGCCCTTGCACATTTCCCCGACACAGCTCCTGGGTCAGATCATATCTACACTCAGATGATTAAACATCTTTCGTCTGACTACAAGCGATATCTCCTCGTCATCTTCAACCGCATCTGGTGCGATGGCGTTTTTCCATCGCAATGGCGGGAGAGCACCATCATTCCGGTGCTAAAGCCCGGCAAAAATCTGCTTGATGTGGATAGCTATCGGCCCATCAGCCTCACCAATGTTCTCTGTAAGCTGCTGGAACGTATGGTGTGTCGGCGGTTGGGTTGGGTCCTGGAGTCAAATGGTCCACTGGCTCCATGTCAGGGCAGCTTCCACCAGGGTCGCTCTACCACTGAAAATCTTTTGTCCCTCGAGTCTGTCATCTGAACAGCTTTTTCCAGATGCCAGCACCTTTTTGCCATCTTTTTTGACTTATGTAAATCATATGGCATTACCTGGCGACATCATATCCTTGCCACATTGTATATGTTGGATCTCCGGGGACCACTCCCGACTTTTATCCAAAATTTCCTGTCGCTCTGTACTTTCCGTGTCCAAGTTGGTGCCTCCCATAGTTTCCCCCCTATTCAGGATAACAGCATTCTGCAGGGCTCCGTATTGAGTGTACTATTTTCATTGGCCATTAATGGCCTAGCAGCAACTATAGGGCTGTCGGCCTACCCCTTCTCTGTATGCGGATGACTTCTGCATTTCGTATTGCTCCTCCAGTACTGGTGTTGCTGAGTGGCGCCTACAGGGAGCCATTCACAAGGCGCAATCGTGGGCTCTAGCCCACAGCTTCCAGTTTTCAGCCGCAAAGTCGTGTGTCATGCATTTGTCGGTGTCGCACTGTTCATCCAGAACCAGAACTTTACCTTAATGATGATCTATTCACTGTAGTGGAGACATATCAATTCTTAGGACTGGTTTTCGATGCCCGATTTACTTGGCTACCTCAACTTCGTCAGCTTCAGTGAAAGTGCTGGCAGCACCTCAATGCCCTCTGCTGCCTGAGCAACATTAACTGGGGTGCAGATTGCTCCACGCTGCTGCAGCTTTGAAGAGCCCTTGTTCAATCCTGCCTTGACTATGGGAATCTGGTTCATGGTTCGGCAGTGCCCTCATCATTGCATTTACTTGACCCAGTCCAACATTGTGGCATTTGCCTAGTGACGGGAGCTTTTAGAACGAGGTGGTGACCAGTGTCCTAGTGGAGGTCAGAGTCCCTTCATCGAAGGTTAGGCATGCACAACTCCTTGCTAGTTGTGTTGCGCACGTGCTCCTGCACATCCAAATTAGTGTCTCTTTTTCCCAACCACAGCAGTTCATCCCCTGCATTGGCAGCCCAGGCCAAGGCTTATGATTGCAGTTCGCGTCCAGTCCCTTCCGTCTGAAGTGGAGTCCTTCCCGTTACCACCTCTCCTCGAGGTCCATTCATGTACACCTTCATGGTGTACACCTAGGCCGCAGTTTTTTCTGGACCTTTTGCATGGCCCTAAGAACTTTGTTAACCCTGTGACTCTCTGCTATCACTTCCTCTCGATTCCCGACATGTAAAGGGGCCATGGAGTGGTGTACACCGATGTCTCAATGGCTGATGGTCATGTAGGCTTTGTGTATGTTCATGGAGGACATATTGAGCAGCACTCCTTGCCTGAGGGCTGCAATGTTTTCACTGCAGAGTTGGCGGCCATGTCTTGTGCTCTTGAGCACATCTGTTCATGCCCTGTGTACTGACTTCTTGAGCAGCCTACAAGCTATCGACCAGTGCTACCCTCACGATCCTTTGGTAGCGTCCATTCAAGAGTACATCTATGCCCTGGAACGGTCCTGTCATTCAGTGGTGTTTGTGTGGACCCCAGAACAAGTCAGAATCCCAGGCAACAAACTTGCCGACAGGCTGTCCAAACTGGCTATGCAGAAACCGCTTTTGGAGATGGGCATCTCCGAAACTGACCTGCGTCCTTTCTTATGCCAGAGGGTTTTTTGGCTTTGGGAGATGGAATGGCATAACAGTACACACAATAAACTGCGTGGCCTTAAGGAGACTACAAATGTGTGGAAGTCTTCCACGCAGTCCTCTCGCAGGGAATTGGTTATCCTCTGCCTTCACTGCATTGGCCGTACATGGCTAACGCATGGTTACCTCCTGCGTCACAAGGACCCACCTCGCTGTCACTGTGGCTCACAAATGATGGTTGTCCACCTCTTGCTGGACGGCCCACTTTTAGCCGCTCTGCAGTGGACTTTTAACTTTCCCAGCACCCTACCTTCAGTGTTGGGCAACAGTGCCTCAACAAAGCTTTAATTTTATGTCTTATTCGTAAGGGTGGGTTTTATCATTTTATCTAACTTTTAGTACATGTCCTTTGTCCCTCTGTGTCCTCCACCCTCATGCTTTTAGGGTGGAGGTTTTAATTGTTGCAGAGTGACTGGCTTCTTCTTTTTATTCTCATGGTCAGCCAGCCATGGTAATCTGCTCTCTTGTTTTGATCTCTTCTACATGTTTCTTGTGTGTCTGTCGTTTTCTTGTCCAATTTTGTCCATTTTAGTGTTTGTTGCCCTTCTGTCATTCTTGTGGTTTTCTCCTTTATTCCAGCTATGTTTTGTATGTCCTGAGTATTTTATTCCCACCCTTGTGGATTTATTTTAATCGGAACGAGGGATTGATAGCCTAGCAGCTTGGTCCCTACCCCCTCTTTTAAACCAACCAACCAATCCATTTGAGTTTTTCTTTAATGTTATTTCACAACATGTTCCATAGTTTTTGTGCACACTATGCTTGGTGTGTAGGTTATGGTGAAGCTTACTTATATCCACTACAGTTCAATATGTGTATTCAGACAAGTTTCTTTATTTTAATGTTTATTCTTCGAATTTATTTATTTACAGACAACCTATAAATTAGATTGTGTCTATGTGGCAACTACTGTATTTCTTGATTTATCCTTTTCTAAAAAAATTCTCCAGAGCTCTCATGTGAACACCAACTTAATTTTTTGCAATGTCATTGGTGCCCATTATACAAATGATGGTCATTTTCTTGTGTTGTTTTCATTTGAATGTCAGCAACTGCAACACGTTTAGTTCCCACACCAGGATTCACCGTGCTAGTCAGTGCTATGCCTCGATTTCTCTCTTGGAATATGCCAGTTTTCTGCTGCGTCTCTCTGTTAGGAAAAGAACACTACACAGTTTTTAATTGAGGATACCTGTTGACTATCCTTTTTTTCCTCTTAAGAAATGACTATTCACTTTCAGATAATTTTTTTCACAAGTTTTGATCATTTTGCACTGTCCTGAACACTGTCATTTAATTTCAAAACATCATATTTGTTTTTATCTGTAAATGTACTTGCTTTTGCAAGGTTTGTTGTCCTGTAGGGGCTAAGTGCTATCTTTGTGTGTCACTTCCTTCCACTGGGACAATTCATCACTTATTTCTTGCATCACTTCACTTGATTTTTGCTTTGATCACAGTTTTCACTTTTCAGTGCATCAGTATCACTTCTTAATATACTGACTGTGAATTGCAAGATTGAAAATCATTCTCTTAACTTTATTAATTTACTGTTACAGTTCTCTCTGACTCCTTTTTTAGTCAAAGAACTAACTTTTTCTCATATTAGAATAATTACACTCTTCTGGATTTGTGGCCATCTTGACTCATGATGGCACACACACATAATGCCATGTATGATAATCTAAAAGCAATGCAGTAGTGTGAGAGAAATTATTTTCAAAAATCTTTATTCAGTTTGGCTCAGTTTTAGCCAACAGTATTCCAGAAGGCTCAAGGCCCCCACCACCATAAATTTGCTTTAAACTGTGGTTCAAACTGATTATTTTCAAATATACACATTTCTTGCAATTTATTCAGTTTTGGTGTCTTAGCTACACCATATTATTATAAGGGACAGTCAAATAGAAATGAGACAGATGGGGAGAAAAATAAGTAGACTTTTATTATTTCAATAGTAATCGCCGTAACTATTAGTACATTTGTCCCACTGTGAGACAAGACGATGAATTCCTTATGAAAAAATGTTTACGTTTGCCTACCGGATCACAAATGTACCCAGACAAGCATTTCTTTGTCCACAGCAAATCGACAACCAATAATGTCTTTCTTCAGGGTTCAAAAATGGAAAGCACATGGGGAGAGAACAGGACTGTATGGAGGATGTGTAAAGGCTTCCCAATGCAGTGTACTCAAAACAACTTCGACAAGATGTTGTTTCAAGTATGCTGTGGAAGTTTCAGTGGGGAGCTCTTACATGTAATCCATACAGTCCTGAATATCTCGTCATGTGATTTCCATATTTTTGGAGCCCTGCAAAAAGGCATTAGTGGGTGTCAATTTGCTTCAGATGAAACTCTGTAGGCAACCAAAACTTTTTTCCGAGAGGGTATTAACCATCTTGCCTCACAATGGGATAAATGTGATAACAGTTATGGTGACTACTACTGAAACAATAAGCAGTTTACTCATATTTTCCCCCTCTGTCTTATTTTTCAGTTTACTTATATTGTTACTTCTCAGCATTTATGTGTGTCATATTCCATTTAAATGTGATTTCTGTTCCTTTTATCTCTCAATTGATGTCTCTGCTACTACTGTAAAGCAATTAGCACGCTATGGTTCACTGATACTGGCAAACTGCAGCTTGGCTACAAAAGAAATTACTTACAAAACACTTGTAGGTGGGATACTTGAATACCACTCAAAAGAAACCTTATTATACGGTACAGTACAAAGTACCCTCTGCCACCCTCTTCACTGTCATTTGCACAATACAAGTGCAGATGCACTGCAACCTCATGATCACTTCTCTTGACAAATCAAGCAAAAAAAAGATTTATTTTCTTAATGTACTTAGCTCTTGAAAGCAATACATGTTTGTTTACAGGCCATCCCCAAGACCTGGTTCTGGAACTTTAGAACGCCTCAGTTCAATGTCACCTGCTGCAAGGCGACTTGCAACAGCTCAGCTACGAACATCTGACCGTGCTCTGCAGGCATCCTACAGCCCCAGCCCCAGACGCTGCACAAGTGGAACAAGCAATGGCAACACCCCCAACCCCGTTACTCCAGGCACACCTCGGTCTGCAGCGCCAGGGTCAACGCGAGCTGCTGTCTCGGCAGGGATTCGCAGGCATCCGACACCGGACCGGAATCTCACAGATAACTTGCTGTGCCTGCCTAAACGGGCACGGGCATCAGATTTCTTTTGAGCTCACTTTCCATTTTTGTAAATGACTGGAATATGAGGAGTTACATAGGTGCTAGAGCTGTGAACTGACAGAGGTTCTAATTTTTTTTATAATAACCACAGACTTTTTGTGTAACCTTTGAACCTCTGGTTTTCTGTGTGGTGATACCTGCTGCTGCATTTCACTGGAAAGCCATATAATTATACATTGGGTTACTTTACGTTGCAGAGTGTTACAGCAAGGAGTATGAACTGGCCAAATATGGAATAAAAATGAAGCTTACGCCAGAATGACAATTATCATTTTAAAGCACATAGTGCTTGTCCTAGCCACTGACTGAAGTTGCCAGTGTGTAGCCTTGTAGCAGTACAACTTCAGTTTCTCATGTTTAGCGACCACATATAAGAAAGTGAATTAAACAACGGCTATCCATCTGTAGCGTATTTCAGACCTCTGTGAATCAGCCATTAAAAGAAACAAATAAGTGGATGGACAACACATGTACTTACTGCTGCTGTGTTTTGTGCTGACTACTACTTATATACTATTGTGTGGTTCAATGTTCTCAGGATATGTTCAAACAGATGTAAACATGGCCTCATTTATGTGTACACCTTAAAGTACTGTAAAATAATTGCGAGACTATTTTCTAATAATTTAGGAAGTCTTTTGTAAGTTCGTCAAAAATTTGTGGAATATCTAACTGCACACATTGTGCTTGGATTTCCAGCCATGGTGATGGAAGCAGGAAATAGAAATGGTATAAAAATATTTAAGAAATTCCACGTGTTGACATTAATGATGTCAACATTAAACTTCATCAGAGGAGATACAAACTGTAGTAGAGTCAGTGTTAGTAGATCCCAGATAGATGGCAGCACTGTTGCCAACTTTCAACTACGAAGCACAAATGGCTGTGGGGGAAAACAGTAGCCACCTGTAGAGCTGTGACATCACTGCGGCATTGCCATAGAGACGTCTGTAAAATCACATTATGTGATTGGCAGAGGCAGGTGCATGAGCCTACTGCACCCAGCCAACTGCAGCTGCCAGGGAGCAGCTTATGCTGACTCAACTATAGGTTGTGGGGTTAAAAATTAGGGGGAGGATATTTGTTTTGTGCCACAAAACAGCATTATAAAGAGCTCTAGGCCCAAATGAATGTAAAGACAAACAAGCCGAAACATTCACCACAATCTTCAGTAAGATGCTTCGGTTCCTCACTGCATTGATGTTATCAAAATTGGGTGAGAGAGAGAGAAAATGTAAGTGTGTCCATCCTTGCCTGTGTCCGTCCTAATCAAATGGAAAGAAATTAAATTAATTTTAATGACAGTTGAAAGCAGCAGTGGTAAAGAGATACAATTCAAAAGATAACACAATAAGTGTGTTATAATTAATATGTAATAGAAACTATATGAAGCCCCATCTGTAACCTCTCTAGTTTTAAGTTGGAAAAAAATCTTAAATGACTACAAGTAATCCCATGCTGTGTTGAATATATCATACACTTAAGTCAAAAAGGTGAATTTGTAGATATTACTGACAATTGGGAAAACTGAGGAAGAGAAACCCAATGGTAGGTGCAAGTATTTTTCAGTGTACACTAAAAAAACTGGAATAAATCTGTATAAATTAATTTTCTGTGAGAAAATGAGTCATGATGAATCACATAACTAATTATTAATAGTGTCAAAACATTTTTCGTTTGAAAAAAATAAGATAAAACCTGACAATGAAATGGGAGTTCTAGTTTTTAAAGATTTGTGTCAGTAAAATGCAAACATTTACAAACTTTAAAATATAAAAAAATATTTTAAATATATAACTTTTTAAAAAAATGCAGTGTTTTCCTTGTTTGAAAGCCCAGGGTTGTTTCTCTAATTAACCATTTTGTATTTTTATCCATCTAACTAACACAAAAGGACCTTAAATGCAACAAAAAATAAAATTAAATTTGTTGTTCCTGGTGGTGAGCTTACCATAAAAACAAGAGGCGCCTTAGTTTTGCTCGTTATATTATACGCAGTGAAAATCACATTTATGAGCACTTTTTCTGAAGACCTGATGTTAGCAACTAAAATACACTGATATGATTGTAAATACACGGTCTTATGTGTGGGGTTCTGTTTACATGTTAGATCAGTAAACCAAAGCTTTGGAGTTTAACGTCTAACCATTCTTACTACTTTATATGTTTCATCTAATGTGGATATAGTACATGGAATTGTCAGTCACTTCTGATGCACAACAGTCTTCTTTTCAGAATAAAATTTTTGCTTCAGAATCTGATTACAAAATTAAAGTATATTACAAAAATTAATAAAATGTTACAGTTTGAATGCTATACACATTTTGTGGTGCAAAAAGTTTTCCAACATCAGATTCTACTCTGCCAGACTTAGATTTATTCCACTCAAATGTCAGTGGTTTCCATAATTATTCCCATTGTCAATGGTTCATCATTATTTCCTGTTTCTTCCATTTTAATTATGTGGACACTTTAAGTTTTTGTAGTATTGTATGTTTAAGTGATGACAACTAAGGCCATTACTCCAGAGATGGTAGAGAGGTCTTACTGTACCTCTAATTACAGGAATAAACTGCCATTGTGACTAACTGTGCAGCTGATCAGTGGTATGTATCATTCTACTTCTTGTCGTGGCTTCAGCAACATGTTTTATTGCACATCCAATAGACAGAGACCCCAGGACCAACGTACACAATACATGCAGCTGCAGTTCAATGAGCCACTTCATATATCAACATACTGACTGGCTGGTCATGATGGAAATGGAGGCCAGCAAGAGCACTGCTAACTGAAGTAAATGAGACAACTTAGTTTGAAAAAAAAAAATATTTTTAATTTAAGACATTATTTGTAGCTTTTTATTTAATTAAATATTCAAATTGTAGCGATGATGTGTGCTTCCTCTTGCCAAACGTGCCATTTGTAATGTGATCATATTTTAAGGTGATTAACATAATAACTTTGGTTGAGCCAAAAAACTGCAAAATCAAAACAAAAATGATTATGGTGTAAAGAACAGAGTTTATTCAGCTATAAGAGATGTTTTATTCTGGAATAAGTAGTTCAACTAATAATAATAATAATAATAATAGAATTTTAAGTCCACATTCTGGAAATATTGTAGAACAGGCAATGGAATCCCCTTCTTTAGAGTCATCAGTGTATATAGCAACATATTACAGTTCTCATTTAAAACTGGGTAGAGAGAGATTGGAAAGCATATTCTGGTGTTTATTTGTTTCCATGCTCTCGTAAATCTCCCCAAGTCCGGGTCTCCTCAACAACCAAGTTGATGAGTGGTTCAACTCTAGAGCAGGCATTTTATCCACACCCAGTGCCACTAATTCATGGGTTTTATTGCTACCTAAATATCCTCAACGATCACAGAGAACTCAAAAAGTCATTCCCGTTTAGGATGAGCAGTGGCATGGAAGACGGTAACTAAGCAATGTATAGGTACTGGGAGAAGTATAGTCTTTCAATAATATAAGGACTAAAATTAAAGTTTCCTCCCTCCACAAATCTGGATATTCTTCCATCTTCATTTGGCCTCCATTGTTATCTACTACATTAGGATCGACCCTTGAAAAGGCATGTACACAATGTGTGGAGTCACTTGCTTAAAACGGCAGTATACCATGAGGACAACTTGCGCTCCTGACCAGTTTGTGTAGTATTAAAAACCTAAATCGGGTGATAGTGATGAGTATGTCAACTTTATGTGGACTGCACTTATAGACCTTATTTGCATTCTTGTTCTATGCACTTTCAAAAAACTCATTCCTGATATTTTTTATTTTGGACTTGCATTGGTGCTGTCTAGGCAGCACAGTACATGAGCTGATTCAGGCAGTTCATTGTGATGTGTGGATTTGTGTTTATCATCAATAAGAAATTGTTGGTTCATATAGCTCAGTAACAAAGATTTTTTTTCAATCAATATTGATCAAGACAACTGGGTGGTAGTTAATACTTGGTGATAACTCTCAACATTGTTTCATCCCATTTTGATAAATAATTGCTCAAATGATCAATAGCGTATGTAACAAACTAACCAAGCAACTAATACAACTAAAGAACTCTGGCTCAAGTTTAAAAGAATAGTCGATCATGCACTGGATAGATAGGTACCCAGTAGAACAGTTCAAAGTTGGATGGAACCTCCATGGTGTACAGTCACTGTAACGAAATTTCTGAAGAAACAGAGATTGCTGCGTAATAGTTATAAAACAAAGCGTAGGGCTATAGATAGAGAGATGCTGAATGAAACATGTTTGGCTGTCAAGAGAGCAATGTGTGGTGCCTTCATTGACTACCATAGCAGAATATTGTCAAATGATCTTTCACAAAATCCAAAGAAATTCTGATCATATGTAAGGGCTGTTTGTGGCTCCAAAGTTAGTGTTCAGTGTCTAGCAAATGAGACAGGAACTGAAATTGAGGGTAGCTAAGCAAAATCTGAAAAGTCTTAAATCTGTTTTCAAATGTTCCTTTACAAAGGAAAACGTAGGAGAATTGCCCCAATTTAGTCCTCGTACCACTGAGAACAGGACCAAATTAAATATTAGTGTCAGTGGCACTGAGAAACATCTGAAATCTTTAAAATTGAACAAAGCTCCAGAGCCCAATGTTATCCCTGTCAGAGTCTATACTGAATCTGCAGCTGAGTTAGCCCTTCTTCTCACTATAATCTATCATGGATGCCTCGAACAAATAAACATGGCCAGTTCTTGAAAAAGACATAAGTCACACATGTCTACAAGAAGAGTAGTACAAGTGATTCACCAAACTACCATCCAGTATCCTTGACATCAATTTGTTGTAGAATCATATAGCATATTCTGAGCTCAAACATAATCAGGTATCTTGGACAGAATGATCTCCTCAATGCAAACCAGCACGGATTTGGAAAACATCAATCATGTGAAACCCAACTCGCACTTTTCTCAAATGACATACTGAAAGCTTTGGATCAAGGCAACCAGATAGATGCAGTGTATCTTGTCCAAAAAGCATCTGACTCAGTACCACACCTACACTTACTGTCAAAGGTACAATCATATGGGGTATCAAGTGAAATTTGTGACTGGATTGAGGACTTTTTGGTTGGGAGGACACAGCATATTATCTTGGATGGAGAGTCATCATCATATGTAGTAATAACTTTGGGTGTGCCCCAGGGAAGCATGTTAGGACCCTTGCTGTTTATGTTGCATGTTAATGGCCTTGCAGACAATATTAACAGTAAAATCAGGCTTTTTGCAGAGGATACAGTTGTCTATAATGGAGTACTACCTGAAAGAAGCTGCATAAAGATTCAGTCAGATGTTGATAAAATTTCAATATGGCGCAGAGAATGGGAACTTGTTCAGAAATGTAAAATTGTGCACTTCACAAAACAAAACAAAAAACATAGTATCCTATGACTATACTATCAACAAGTCACTGTTGGAATCGGCCAACTCAGACAAATACCTGGGTGTAACACTTTATAGGTATATGAAATGCAATAATCACATAGGTTCAGTCGGGAGTAAAGCAGGTGGTACATTTCGGTTTATTGGTAGAACACTGGGGAACTGAAATCAGATTGCTTACAAATCACTCATGCCACCCACCCTAGAATATTGCTCAAGGGTGTAGGACCCACAACAGACAGGACTAACAGGGAACATTCAATGTATGTAGAGAATGGCAGCACAAATGGTCACAGGTTTGTTTAATCCAGGGGAGAATGTCACAGAGATACTGAAGGAACTGAAATGTCACAGAGATACTGAAGGAACTGAAACGGCAGACTCTTGAAGACAGACGTAAACTATCCCGAGAAAGTCTGTTACCAAAGTTTCAAGAACCAGCTTTAAATGATCACTCTAGGGATATACTACAACCCCCTACATATCACTCACACAGGGATCATGAGGATAAAATTAGAGTAATTACTGCACCCATGGAGGCATTCAAACAATCATTCTTCCCGTGCTTCATACATGAATGGAACAAGAAGAAACCCTATTAACTTGTACTATGGGATGTACACTCTGCCATCCACCTCAGAGTAGTTTGCAGAGTATAGATGTAAACTTAGATGTAAGGATTGGGGGGGGGGGGGGGTGGCAGATGATCAAGCAGATTCCAAATAATGCCTTAGCAACCAACCACTCACGGTGTATCTTGAGATAAATACGAGAGGACAGGGAGTATGTAGGTGTGCCAAGTGGCAAACTGATATGCTCCACCATTGTGTCAAACAGTGGTCACTGAAGCATACCCGGAAGTTATGGTACAAGAGGACTCGCAGTGTTGACCAGTCCCCAGCTCAGGAGTTCAGGAGCACCAATGTGCCAAACTTGTAACCAACCAAGGATGGTAGACATCCCAGAGAGTCTTGCTATTTGGAATGATCTGTATTTGGGGCACCTGTAACTTTAATGAATTACCTCAAATTTTGCAATTGTTATGCACACTGTGGGCAGTAATCATGGCCTTAAAGAGTTCCATAGATTTATGCTGTTGTTGTTGTTGTCTTCAGCCAGAAGACTGGTTCAAAGCAGCTCTCCATACTAGTATACTGTGGAAGCCTCTCCGTATCTGAATAACTGTTGCAACCTATATCCACTTCAACCTACTTATTGTGCTCATGGCTATGTCTCACTCCACATTTACTCCCAACACTTCTGTCCTTTACCAAACTGACAATTCCTTGATGCCCCAGGACAAGTGCTATCAACTGATCCCTTCTTTTAGTCCAGGTGTGCCATAAATTTCTTTTCTCCTCAATTCGATTTAGTACGTTTAAATCGATCTGCCTGTCTAATCTTCATCATTCTTCCACAGTGCCCCATTTTAAAAGTTTCTATTACCTTCTTGCTGCTTATCATCCATGTTACTTCTATACAAGGCTATGCTGCAGACAAATATCTTCAGAAAAGAATTCCTAACACTGAAATCAATATTCGATATTACAAAATTTCTCTTCTGCATTTTTAAACCATCTTTACTTTGGCCATAATCATTTATTTTGCTGCCCAAATAGTTAAAGTCATCCACTACTTTTAGTGTCTCATTTCCTAATCTAATGCCTTCAGCATCACCTGATTTAATTTGACTTCCTCCATTCCAATACCCTTGTTTTATGTTTGTTGTTCATCTTACAACTCATTTTTAATATGTTTTTATTAGGTTGCTCTCTTGTGTCAAAGGTAGCTGAGCTAGAGACTTGAAACTTTCAACATAACTCATAACTCGATGACAATGCAATATTTAACCGCTTTCATGAGTATGTGTATGCGTTGGGGGTGTACTTCATGTACAATTACTTTTTCCCCCTTTTCCTGTTCCACTTGTGAATATTTTATGGTAAGAATGGCTGCTGGTAAGTCCCAGTGTGAGCTATATTCTCTCTAATTTTTATTTTTTAGTTATTTTTGTGAGATAACCTTAGGAGGAAGCGATGTATTGACTCGGGCAATGAAGAACTGAAATAATCCATCAAAATGTTTGAAATCAGTTGAAGAATTTGATACACACTAGACTAAAAAGCAGAAAATAACGATTTAAATATTTTTTTTAATACAACATGTCTTAAAATGGACTAAAAATTATGAAATAATTTCTTCTAGCCTCACATCGATTCCTATCTCCTTCTAGATAGTCCTGAAACTTTGTGTTCGCGGATTTTTAATAGCCATGAAAATACATGTAGAATTTAAAATGAAAAACATGGGGCACATCCAATATTGATACAGGAATAGTTCACCTGTGTACTATTATCTATTACATGCCCCCACATTTTTATTGTAAAATCTACAAATATTTTCATAGCTATTAAAAATTCACCAGCACAAATTTTCTCATCTATCTATATGGGATTAGGAATCTGTATGGGGCTTGTCATCAGGAGAAAGAAAATTGGCGTTCTACAGATTGGAGGGTAGAATGTCAGATCCCTTAATTGGGCAGGTAGATTAGAAAATTTAAAAAGGAAATTGATTAGGTTAAAGTTAGATATAGTGAAGTTCGGTGGCAGGAGGAACAAGACTTCTGGTCAGGGTTATAAATACAAAATCAAATAGGGGTAATGCAGGAGTAGGTTTAATAATGAATAGGAAAATAGGAATGCGGGTAAGCTACTACAAACAGCATAGTGAATGCATTATTGTGGCCAAGATAGATACAAAGCCCACGCCTACCACAGTAGTACAAGTTTATATGCCAACTAACTACACAGATGACGAAGAGATTGATAAAATGTATGATGAGATAAAATAAATTATTCAGATAGAGAAGGGAGACGAAAATTTAATAATCATGAGTGACTGGAACTTGATAGTAGTAAAAGAAAGAGAAGGAAACGTAGTAGTTGAATATGGAATGGGAGTAAGGAATGAAAGACGAAGCCGCCTGGTAGAATTTTGCACAGAGCATAACTTAATCATAGCTAACACTTGGTTCAAGAGTCATGAAAGAAGGTTGTACACATGGAAGAAGCCTGGAGATACTCAAAGGTATCAGATAGATTATATAATGGTAAGACACAGATTCAGGAACCAGGTTTTAAATTGTAAGACATTTCCAGGGGCAGATGTGGACTCTGACCACAATCTATTGGTTATGAACTGTAGATTAAAACTGAAGAAACTGCAAAAAGGTGGTAATTTGAGAAGATAGGACCTGGGTAAACTGAAGGAACCAGAGGTTGTACAGAGCTTCAGGGAGAGCATTAGGGCACGATTGACAAGAATGGGGAAAAGAAATACAGTAGAAGAAGAATGGGTAGTTCTGAGGGATGAAGTAGTGAAGGCAGCAGAGGATCAAGTAGGTAAAAAGACGAGGGCTAGTAGAAATCCTTGGGTAACAAGAAAGTTATTGAATTTAGTTGATGAAAGGAGAAAATATAAAAATGCAATAAATGAAGCAGGCAAAAAGGAATACAAATGACTCAAAAATTAGATCGACAGGAAGTGCAAAATGGCTAAGCAGGGATGCCTAGAGGACAAATGTAAGGATGTAGAGGTGCATATCACTAGGGGTAAGATAGATACTGCCTACAGGAAACTTAAAGAGACCTTTGGAGAAAAGAGAACCACTTGCATAAATATCAAGAGCTCAGATGGAAATCCAGTTCTAAGCAAAGAAGAGAAAGCAGAAATGTGGAAGGGGTATATAGAGGGTCTATGCAAGGGCAATGTTGTTGAGGATAATATTATAGAAATAGAATAGAATGTAGATAAAGATAAAATGGGAGATATGATACTGTGTGAAGAGTTTGACAGAGCACTGAAAGATCTGAGCCAAAAGAAGGCCGCAGGAGTAGACAACATTCCATTAGAACTACCGACAGCCTTGGGAGAGCGAGGCCTAACAAAACTCTACCATCTAGTAAGATGTATGAGACAGGCAAAATACCCTCAGACTTCAATAAGAATATAATAATTAAAATCCCAAAGAAAGCAGGTGTTGACAGAAGTGAAACTTACCGAACTATCAGTTTAATAAGCCACAGCTGCAAAATACTAACACGAATTCTTTACAGGCGAATGGAAAAACTGGTAGAAGCCGACCTCAGGGAAGATCAGTTTGGATTCCATAGAAATGTTGGAACACGTGAGGCAATACTGACCCTACGACTTATCTTAGAAAAGAGATTAAGGAAAGGCAAACCTACATTTCTAGCATTTGTAGACTTACAGAAAGCTTTTGACAATGTTGACTGGAATACTGTCTTTCAAATTCTGAAGGTGGCAGGTGTAAAATACAGGGCGTGAAAGGCTATTTACAATATGTACAGAAACCAGATGGCAGTAATAAGAGTCGAGGGGTATGAAAGGGAAGCAGTGGTGGGGAAGTGAGAGAGACAGGGTTGTAGCCTATCCCCGATGTTATTCAATCTGTATATTGAGCAAGCAGTAAAGGAAACAAAAGAAAAATTCAGAGTAGGAATTAAAATCCATGGAGAAGAAATAAAAACTTTGGGGTTCACCAATGACATTGTAATTCTGTCAGAGATGGCAAAGGACTTGGAAGAGCAGTTGAACGGAATGGACAGTGTCTTGAAACGAGGATATAAGATGAATATCAACAAAAGCAAAACGAGGATAATACAATGTAGTCGAATTAAATCGGGTGATGCTGAAGGAATTAGATTAGGAAATGAGACACTTAAAGTAGTAAATGAGTTTTGCTATTTGGGGAGCAAAATAACTGATGATGTTCGAAGTAGAGAGGATATGTAATGCAGACTGCCGATGGCAAGGAAGTCGTTTCTGAAGAAGAGAAATTTGTTAACATCGAGTATAGATTTAAGTGTCAGGAAGTCGTTTCTGAAAGTATTTGCATGGAGTGTAGCCATGTATGGAAGTGAAACATGGACGATAAATAGTTTAGACAAGAAGAGGATAGAAGCTTTCGAAATGTAGCAGAAGAATGCTGAGGATTAGATGGGTAGATCACATAACTAATGAGGTGGTACTGAATAGAATTGGAGAGAAGAGAAATACGTGGCACAACTTGACTAGAAGAAGGGATCGGTTGGTAGGGCATATTCTGAGGTATCAAGGGATCACCAATTTAGTATTGGGGGGCAGCGTGGAGGATAGAGTAGCATGGAGAGCTGCATTAAACCAGTCTCTGCACTGAAGACCACAACAACAACATGGGGCTTGGAGAAATTATTTTATGTTTTTTAGCCCATTCCAAAAACATGTTATATTGAAAAGTTTTTACTGCAAATAATTTCAAGTCTCTATCTATTCTGTTCAATTGCTCTTCCAAGTCTTTTGCTATCTTTGACCTAAAAGGTGTTTTTAATTTCTTGTACCTTAACTTTAATTCTGTTTTCAAATTCCTCCATGGTTTCCTGTACTGCTTGCTCAGAGTGAAAACAGAATTATGTAGTGGATACACTTCAAACCTTTCTCATTGCCTTGTGAACTACTGTTTCCTTTTCACGTCCTTCGACATTTAATTGTAGTCTTGTTTCTGTACAAGCTATAAATAACCTTTTGCTCCCTGTGTCCTGTCCATGCTACCTTCAAAATTTCAAAAACTGTAGGCCAGTCAACATTTTCAAAAGCTTTCTCTGTATCTACAGACACTATAATTGTAGGTTTGCCTTTCTTTAACTTAATTTCTAAGATAAAACATAAGAGTCCATATTGCCTCCTCACATTTTCCTACATTTCTCCAGAGCTCAAACAGATGTTTCTCGAGGTCACCTATGACTTTTTTTTTCCATTCTTCTGTAATTGGTTCAATCAAAGATTTTGCAACCATGACTTATTAAACTGTTTATTCGGTAGTACTCTCACATATTGGTACCTACATTCTTGCGAATTGGAATTATGACATTCTTCTTTAAGTCTGAGAGTATTTCATCTGCCTCATATGTCTTGCACACCAAGTGGAATAGTTTTGTCATGGCTGTGTCTCTCCAAAGAATATCAATAATTCTGAAGAAATTTCCACTTAAGCCTTTCAATGCTCCATCAGATTCTTCTTGCAGTATCATATCTCCCATGTAATCGTCACCTACTTGCTCTTCATTTTATATAATATTGGCCTCTAGTTTGCTTCCCTTATATTGACTCTGTATATATTCCTTCCACATTTCAGCTTTCTCTTCTCTGCTTGCCTTCTGAGCTTTGATAGCCATACAACTACTTCTTTTTTCTGTAGTGGTCTCTCTAATTTTTCTATGTGTGGCATCTGTTTTTCCCCTAGTCACAAGCATTTGTCACTTAGCCATTTTGGATTTTCTGTCAATCTCATTTTTAAGACGTCTGTATCTGTATTCCCTTGCACTTGCTTCATTTTTATATTTTATCTTTTCCTCAATTAGATTCAGTACCTTCTGCTTTATCCAAAGATTTCTACTTGTCCTTAGCTTTTTTCCTATGTTACCCACTACTACCTTCGCTATTTGTCTCAAGCTACCCTTTCATCTTCTATTCTGTTCCTTTCACTGCTTCAGTCCAACGTTTCCTAATGCATCCTCTGAAACTCTCATCAACCTCTCGTTCTTTCAACTTATTCAGGCCCTGTCTCCTTAATTTCCTACTTTTCAGTTTTAATCAGCAGTTCATAATTAATAAATTATGGTCAGGTTCCAGATCTGCTCCTGGAAATGTCTTATAGTTTAAAACTTGGTTCTGAAATCTGTCTTGCCATTACATAATAAATCTGGATGCTTCCAGTGGCCCCAGATCTGTTCCATGTACACAGCCTTCTTACAGGATTCTTAAACCAAATATTAGTGATCATTAAATTAAATGCTGTTTCCAAAATTCTACCACACAGCTTCATCTTTCATTCCTTTCCCCCCAGTCCACGTATTGAACTCTCGTCATGCGCCACAATTAAATTTTCTTTTTCCTTAACTGTCTGAATAATTTCCTTTATCTCATCATGCACTCTTTGAATCTCTTCACCATCTGTGGAACTAGTAGGCACAGAAATTTTTGATGCTTTGGTCAGTGTTGGCTTTATGTCTACCTTGTCAATGATCATGCATTCAATTTGTTGCTCGTAATAGCTTACCGTCATCCCTATTCTCTTATTCATTATTAGGCAAACTCTTGCATTGCTCCTGTTTGATTTTGTGTTGATTATCCTGTGCTCAACTGACCAAAAGTCCTATTCTTCCTGCCACCGCAATCATTAATTCCCACTATGTCTAGCTTCAACGTATCCACTTCCATTTTTAAATTATCTAATGTAGCTACTCGATTAAGGGATATAAAATATCATGATCAGATTTGTAGAATACCAGTCTTATCATATTCGTGAGCAGTCTCCGTCCAGAGATCCAAGTAGGGGATTATTTTACTTCCGGAATATTTTACTCAAGAGGATGCCATCATCATTAAACCATACTTAGAGCTGCATGCCCTTGGGGGAATAAATAATGGCTGTTTCCCCTTGCTTTCATCTATTCACAGTACCAGCACAAGCAAGGCCATGTTGACTAATGTTACAAGGACAGACCAGCCATCATCCAGACTGTTCCCCTGCAACTAATAAAAAGGCTGCTGCCTCTCTTGAGGAACCACGGGTTAATATGGCCTAACTACAGACACCTCTCTATACTGCTTGCACCTATGGTACATCTATATGTATCATTGAAGCAAGTAAGCCACCCTACTTCGGCAAGGTTCCTTGGTTCATATTGTTTGTATATTGTGAAGTAATTCTATGGGAAAGTAAATTTTAATCATTCAGTGTAACACCAAATTCTAGCAGCAGATAATACACCAAATCTGAAAAAAATATGATGTGGCTGAACACAAAACCGTACTGCAAATTAATGAGATTCGATCACCATGGGGGCCATGGAAATTAGAATATACACACTTATCACCACTACAGTTTCCATACTTGTACATTCATGTTAGGATGTAGACCAACGAAAGGGTGTTTTCTTGCTACCCTTATGAAATCTAATGAAGGTTGTAGCATTTACTTACTTAAAGTAGCTTGTAATCGTTTATGTGAAAATTCAGTGGCTTTCATAACTAACACATAGAATATGCTTAGCACTAACTGCTGCTGAGGGAGGGGAACAGCTTGAACCAATGAGAGAATAGCATCATTTGGCAGAGTTTCAAACTGAAAATATTCAGTTTTCATAACTCTACATAAAAGGAATTTTTTTGCGTTAATACTTGTTTTGGGCTGGACACCTCTGTTCTGAAGACTCCTTTTCAGGCATGTCAGAAGTTTAGTTTTGAAAAACTACTCAGTTTATCAAAAGCACTCAACACCATTTTTACTCTTCTGTTTATTTCTTTTCTTTCCACAATGGTCTCTGGCTACCACAACATAAAAGCACATCCTCTGGTTCTATGTCTGCCTGATTTATTGTACAGTTTGTTTTTCCATATTTTCATTGTACATTATTTTAGTCTTTTGTAATTGATTTTCAGTCCTACTTTCAAACTCGAGTCTCCTCCATTTGTTGATGATGTTTATCAGCACTAGAGACAAGCAGTACATCCCCAGCATATAAAAGGCGGTTTAGGTATATTTGATTAACGCTTATTCCTTCTTCGTTTTACCAGTTTTACCAGAAAACTTCCTATAAGATTGCTGAGAATAGCTCTACTGATATAGAACTGCCTTGCCATGAGTTCTTTCAGTTCTGATTTTCTTACTACCCATATGAAATCTAATGTAGGCTGTAGCATTTAATTATGTTCTTCATCATATTAAAGTAGCTTGTAAACAATTTTTCTGGTGGCAGTTAGGAATACTGTTTTCTCAAAGCCACTGATGTTTCAGTGCAAAAGAGATATTATCTTACTCATTAAGAATTACATTCTTTATGTGTATATAAGCACTTATTCTTCCCTTTCACTAGGTACACAACAACAAGACATCAGTTTGTAACACTCAAGGCATATTCACCCCATTCCCGTGACTTTCTAAGGGATGACATAGTAAGCATGAAACATCTAAAGATAAGTTTTCTTTTTACTTTTTTATACTATTATTCACCACGAGGCATCTTATATTTTAATTGAAAGTAATTAAAAAAGTATTCATTTACAGTGATTCTTGAGTTTCTCCCGGCGTATTTGATAATCAAAATATCCATGGGTATGCTGCCGGTCTATAGTGTCCAACGGGCACACTATAGACCGGCAGCATACCCGTGGATATTTTGATTATTCATTTACAGTTCAGTTGAATTATATGTCACAATATTTTTCCATGATAGCTTTTGTCTCAATGGCATTCATAATTATTTGGTACCTCTCTTTCATAAGAATCTACCTTAAAAAAGGAAAAAGCATAGAAGAAACATGGAGAATTAATAGGTGTGAAAGGACGGTGCTGTTCTGGTTACAATGTGTTTGTTTTTTAGGAAATTGTTGTGGAAATAACTTACTACACAAAGCATTTGGATGTAGACCAATGAGAGGGTGTTTCATACTTTACACAGAAATGATTGCACCACTTTCTGAACTGGTTCTCCAAGCTCTACAGTCACACATTCAGTAGAACAATTTAACTAGATTTTGCCATACCGAGTGAAAAAAAGGGGGGGGGGGCAAGCAAACACTTCACGTCAGTGCGAGAGCCGTTTTCAGTGACGGGCCTGACAAAAGCCACAACTGTGTAATTAAGATGTGATCTGATCTGTTACTTGTACACCCAGCTTCTCTGGTTGCAATAAATTGAGGAAAAATCAAAAACTGAACAACTCTGGCCCAAATTTAAGTAAACTTAACTGCACAATATAGCAGAAATACGGAGAGTACAGGCATAGGAACTGCCTGCTGGATAACAGTGATCATTAAATATTAAAACTGCAGTGCAGCCACTAGTAGCATGCAATTTTATTTTGAAATGTTTCACTCGACCACCACAAGCCTCTTCAGAACTGTGAATATGCAATGTGCTAACCACCATAAAATAAAATAAATTCACATATTCAACTTACAATGCGATAACTTACATTACATAACTGAGGAAATGTGTTACTAATATTTTTCCATTTTAATGAACTGTAATTTTTAGACGAATCATGTTGCTATCTCTGACTTCTGCAATCATATACACTTATTTGTAGATCATTCTTATTAATTTTGATGAGCTTTTACAAATACAACATACATTAAGTAAATGCCTACAAAACATCAGTTTTAATTTCTTTTTTGTGTTAATTTAAAAGGTATTTATAACCAGTCATGAATCTTAGAGATGTGTTCATGCCCATGAAAGCAGCAACTGTTTACCGTGTTTATGACGTCAGCAGTGCTAACACGAACGGTCTTCCTAATTGCCGTCTGGTTTAAATATGAACATTCCATGCAATTTGAAATTTGTTACCTTCATGAGCATACACAAATATGTATATGTACCAAATACAAATCTTGTAAATACCTTCATCTCTATATATTATACTCTAATAGCTGTAGACATGAGGAATCATGTCACCATTACTGAATTGTATGTTTAATCTACGCTAATATAGGTCACTTTTAATGGCATTAATAACCTGTTATATACACGACACATGTATGTTAATGCCCATAAAAACAGCAATTATAATTTCAGTTAGTAATATTACAATTTCTTTTCAAAATTATTTTAGTAGCCAGGTACAGTTTTTGGACTTCTATATGTGAAAGCCTGGAAACGTGATGGATATTGATGGATATTTGCCATGGTTTAGTGATATTGTTTTTTGTATTCCACTGTTTTACATTAGGCATTGTGAGGTACTTTTAACCGAAGAGCATATCTGTAGGGCTTTTGACTCACTCAACAAGAAATGATGTCTAGCTGGTTAATGAAAGAATGTACCTCACCACAACATGTGTGGTAACTGTACACAATCAAAGAACTCCACTTCACTTCATGTATGATGGTGGTGCTACACACAGCCCGATAATTGTAACATGTGGCCCTCAACTTAGTAATGCAAGTTATCATGTTGTAAGTTAAATCTGTCAATTTATTCTAGTGTATGATGGTGGAACACACTGTATACACAGTTCTCAAGATGCTCATGTTGGTCAAATGAAACATGTCAAAATGAAAAAAAGTTACTTGCAACTTGTGGATGACAGTATTTGTTTGAGTTTATAAACTGCTTGACATGTAAAAGTTGGATGTGCTGATTTCGTATCACAACTGATGTCAATGTAGCATGTGATTACTTTCAGCAGTAATGGGTAATGCTGATGACAGTGGCATCCATGAGATCTATAGGAAATAACTACCATTCTTCTCACAGTTGATTTCAGCCCAACAGGAATCTGCAGAGGAAGATTGTGGCAGCATACTTCCTGAGAGCATCATAAATAAGTTCTATGCAGTTCAGGGCAAGAGATCAAGATCAAACTGGCAATTGTTGTCCATGCATTAAAATGTAAAACTCAAGTCAGTGGCACAACCTTTGACTGACCCTTTTGGATGCTGAACCTAGGACAATTCATTGACCTTGAATCACATGCAATATTGTCTAGTTCTGCATGTCACTTAATGTAGTAATAATCAAGTATTTATAACTTAAGTTCTGAAATATTTCAGCCCCTCCACTGACAATTATGAAGCCAAAGGACACACGTATCAGGTGTGTTCAACAAGAAATGCAACACTTTTTCTCCTGAAAACAGGTTGACTTTACTCAGAACTCCAATACATCATATTAATACCCACTCTTTTTGCTACAAAATCCTATTTCTCAACATAATCTCCATTCAGTGCAACTGCCTTACCACCTTACTGTATGACCACATGGCACCACTCTGCTGGTCAACGTGGGACCCAATGTCTTGCTGCATCAATAACCAACCCATAATCTATGTACTGCTTCCCGCAAAGTGCTTCATGGGGCCAAACATTTGCAAATATGAAGATGTGAGATCCAAGCTGTAGAGTGTATGAGGAAGAACAGACCAATGAAGTGTGCAGGCTTGCGTGAGGTCTTGTGCTGGCAGGGAGAAGAAGTTCCTTTGCATATTATTATTATTATTTCAAACATCCTAAAGTCATTTCTTAAGTTTCTGGAGGGTAGCACAATACACTCCAGAGTTGATAGTTGCACCATGAGGGAGGACAAACACCTCGCCCAATGACTCATCAAGCTTTTCTCCACTGCCAGGTCTCTGTAGACATTCTGAAAGTGCCTAGGAATATCTGCAATGCTCTCTTTTTCTGCTAAAAGAAACTCAATTATAGTTCTCTGCTTGAAACAGATCTCTGTTCCAGACACCATTTTACAGGCTGGGTATACATTGTCACCAATCAGAACTTCATGAAACTACAGGGGCTGAATTGAGAACATTCCCGATGTCGCAATGAAATTGTCCAAGAAACAAAAAATGTGTTGCATTACTTATTGAACACCCCTTGTATTTTATGCTGTCAGACTACTAGCATCACCTTACACATTTTTTACCGGAACTGACAGATTGTTTCTTAATATCTTGGTGTGTATGCACAGTCACTGAAGTATCAAAGCTGTATGATATGTCTAAAGTAAACGAACTATTTGTGATATTTAAATCTTTTTGTCTGACTTGGTAGAATTCACCTCCATCCTGCCAGCTTACATAATGCTCCTATGTAGATATAATCCACTTCTTTTAGCAATTCTAATTTTTCTGATAACTGCCAAACAGCTTACACTTAAGATCAGCAAGTACAATTTTTCAAACAATTGCCATGACAGCACCTTCAAAGGAAAAAGAACAAAATAACAGTCCACACATTCAAAGCATTTCTGATTATTCTTTCATGGTAAACTTATTTATTGTTCTCTTATTTACAGGTTCCAAAGAACTGAGCAACAGTTACAACAAAAATATGTGCACAATAAACTGCAATAGTTAACCTGGTGGCCAACCAAGCTGTCGCCCACCGACTACATGGATATGGAGATGATACACAGACTGGCATCCATCAGGCCCGTTATTTATAACTGAAATGAAATTTAAATCACACAGATAAAGTGAAAATATTAACATTTTACATCTTGAATGTGTGTGTGTGTGTGAGAGAGAGAGAGAGAGAGAGAGAGAGAGAGAGAGGTGGTGGTGGTGGTGGTGGCGGCGGTAGCAGCAACAGTAGCAGTAGTATATTTTCTGTCATAGTTCGCAAGGAGGGCAATGTTCACAAACTTAGCAACATTTTCAGTCTTCTAAATAGCACAATGTCTCACCTACACTATAATGTTAGCTGTTACCTTCACACCTTCCATTATTTATATTCTGCTAGGCTATATGGACAGTGACAATCAGACAAATGTTTACCTGTAGTAAACTTATACCAATTTCTGGGCCACAGTTTCTTTGGGAAATCATATGATCTTTTATTTCAATACGACAATTCCAATTTTGCTAGTCTGAATTTGTTGAAAATAAGAAAAGTCTTAAGAAGCTTCTTCAAAATAGGGCGTTCATATTATACTCTGGGTCATCCTGTAGCCATATACATAAAGAAATATTCATATAATAGAGGAAAACATTCCACGTGGGAAAAATATATCTAAAAACAAAGATGATCTAACTTACTAAACAAAAGCGTTGGTATGTTGATAGAGACACTAACAAACAAAAACACACACACAAAATTCAAGCTTTCGCAACCAACAGTTGCATCATCAGGAAAGAGGGAAGGAGAGGGAAAGACGAAAGGATGTGGGTTTTAAGGGAGAGGGTAGGGAGTCATTCCAATCCCGGGAGCGGAAAGACTTACCTTAGGGGGAAAAAAGGACAGGTATACACACGTATCCATCCGCACATACACAGACACAAGCAGACATATGTAAAGGCAAAGAGTTTGGGCAGAGATGTCAGTCGAGGCGGAAGTACAGAGGCAAAGATGTTGTTGAATGACAGGTGAGGTATGAGTGGCAGCAACTTGAAATTAGCGGAGATTGAGGCCTGGTGGGTAATGGGAAGAGAGGATATACTGAAGGGCAAGTTCCCATCTCCGGAGTTCTGACAGGTTGGTGTTAGTGGGAAGTATCCAGATAACCCGGACGGTGTAACACTGTGCCAAGATGTGCTGGCCGTGCACCAAGGCATGTTTAGCCACAGGGTGATCCTCATTACCAACAAACACTGTCTGCCTGAGTCCATTCATGTGAATGGACAGTTTGTTGCTGGTCATTCCCACATAGAATGCGTCACAGTGTAGGCAGGTCAGTTGGTAGATCACGTGGGTGCTTTCACACGTGGCTCTGCCTTTGATCGTGTACACCTTCCGGGTTACAGGACTGGAGTAGGTGGTGGTGGGAGGGTGCATGGGACAGGTTTTACACCGGGGGCGGTTACAAGGGTAGGAGCCAGAAGGTAGGGAAGAAGGTTTGGGGATTTCATAGGGATGAACTAAGAGGTTACGAAGGTTAGGTGGACGGCGGAAAGACACTATTGGTGGAGTGGGGAGGATTTCATGAAGGATAGATCTCATTTCAGGGCAGGATTTGAGGAAGTCGTATCCCTGCTGGAGAGCCACATTCAGAGTCTGATCCAGTCCTGGAAAGTATCCTGTCACAAGTGGGGCACTTTTGGGGTTCTTCTGCGGGAGGTTCTGGGTTTGAGGGGATGAGGAAGTGGCTCTGGCTATTTGCTTCTGTACCAGGTCGGGAGGGTAGTTGTGGGATGTAAAAGCTGTTTTCAGGTTGTTGGTGTAATGGTTCAGGGATTCAGGATTGGAGCAGATTCGTTTGCCACAAAGACCTAGGCTGTAGGAAAGGGACCGTTTGATATGGAATGGGTGGCAGCTGTCATAATGGAGGTACTGTTGCTTGTTGGTGGGTTTGATGTGGACGGATGTATGAAGCTGGCCATTGGACAGATGGAGGTCAACGTCAAGGAAAGTCGCATGGGATTTGGAGTAGGACCAGGTGAATCTGATGGAACCAAAGGAGTTGAGGTTGGAGAGGAAATTCTGGAGTTCTTCTTCACTGTGAGTCCAGATCATGAAGATGTCGTCAATAAATCTGTACCAAACTTTTGGGTTGGCAGGCCTGGGTAACCAAGAAGGCTCTATCAACATACCAATGCTTTCGTTTGGTGTTACATCATCTTTGTTTTTAGATATAAACAAATATTCAATTTGACATTCACATAAAATGGGAATAAATTAAATGCACTGCTTGCAGAGAAGAGATATGTGGAGACTACGATTATAAATCAAAAGATTAAAAAGTTGCTGGCTGTCTTGAGGCTGCTAGATACACACCAGCTGGTTGGTGATTGAAAATGGCTAATTCTAGAGAAGAGAAAGACATTCAAAAGGGCAAAAAATAGGGAAGTTATACTGCAGTTACACAGAGTCAGTGTTGCAACTATAATAATTTTTTGTATGATTTGTATTTGTTTACTCTATCTTAAAATATTTACATTTTCAACATATACTGTTACTGTAACTCACAAATCTGTTCAGGATGTGACTTGGCAAGTACAAGCATGGTTGCTCATTCATGACATGTAGAACGAGTGAGGGACATATAAAAAATGATATGCAGCAGAGGAGAGAATACAGTTTTGCACTGACTTCTGAGGAATGAAAACATGTTACTTCTGGTGCAGCCTTTAATGTAATGCCACTCAGTATGAAGAGCTTCTCTGTTTAAACTCGTGATAAGTGGCACAGCTGTTAGGATATAACTTCAAAGTTAAAGTTAGACATATTAATACCACTGTAAAAACTGTCCACACAAGATTAATAACAATCAATGATAATGGAACAGTATTTCAAGATGTTTTGCATGATTTAAAAAAAAACTCATTCATGATGTTATAACAAGATTTTATGGTTGCTGAGGTGCAAAACAAAGAAAGCATGATTGTGTAATGTGACTAACTTATGTGTTCATCAAGTGGAAGCACAAAAGTAACTTACTGTGTTCATTTTTTCAGTAACTTCATTTGTACATTTATATGTGTTTGCAGAAAAAAGTCAGTAAAAGCAATTTGCCTTATTGCTTTTCTAATACTGGACAAGGTGTCTAGTTCAACTGAAGGATAATTAGTGACAACATGTTTGGTATCTACAACTGATCAGATTTAGCCTGAAAACAGAAAATTTCATGTAGCCTGTCTCACTGAACCATAAGTTGCAGAATTCAAGACATTGTCATTCACTTAACAGTGAAAACGAGGCTTCTTGCACAAATTTTAATTGCATTTTCTTTGACACAAGATGAATGCACCACCATTTGTGATACTGTTTGGACGGTTATTTATTCTTCCATCTCAAAAGCAGCCTTATTATTAAATAATTACTAAGACTCATACTAAAACCTCGGTAATTGGGTCCGAGTAGAGCTCGAATTTGGGAAAACTCAAATTACACAGAGTGACAATTTTAAAGTCCTTTTCTTTAAAATATGGTCAAAATTTGATGTTCACAGTATTATTACAATAAACAAAGGTATTTTATTAGTTATTGTATTACTTAAAGTTTGTTTTACAAATTATGTTTTATGATAAATACATACGTATTACACATATTACTGTAGAACTGTTGCTATTTTACATATTTTATTTTCAGAAAGAGTTCTTTTTTTTTTTTTTTTTAAGAATATCTGTTAGCAGTGTAGTCCTGCCATCTTCGTAAAAGCATAACATCATCCGGTGTCACCAGATTTTGCTGCTCTACACAGCACAGTGCTAATTCTAATGCCACTGTTCCATCACTATGACTCACTTCGTTGGGTTACATCCTGTGTTGTCTTGAATGATAATTTTTTGCTTGTTAAGTATTTATTTTTGTTTCCAGTACAGATGTATGGAAGGATGGGGGAGGGAGGGAGGGGGGGAGGGAGGGAGGGAGGGAGAGAGAGAGAGAGAGAGAGAGAGAGAGAGAGAGAGAGAGAGAGAGAACTAGTAAGGCTGACATTTGTATATTTTTGAATGATCTTGGTTTGGCAGATTTACCAATTAACAAAGGTGGGCAATTTATGGTCTCCAGAGACATTGCTGCAAGCTAGGATCATTACTCTATCTTTTGATTTCTTATAACCTGGAGAGGAAGCTTCATTTCTGGCTGCTAGTGCTTTAGTTGGAGTCCTGTCTCATCACAACTATAAACTTGATCCAGTGACAGATTTTCCTAATTTACTATATTTTTGTATTTTTTCTTAGGATTACTTTGACAGCTCTGTTGTCAGTGGATAGCTTTCACTGCAAATTTCAAGCTGGCTCACCCCATATCTCTTGCACCTAATTTGCCCATACAGAGTGTCAGAACTAGCAGAAAAACTTTCTTCTCCTTCTTCTGATAAAAGTGCCTTCTCATGAGTCATTGGACTACTTATTGTGCTTCCTTTGGCTCACTGTTAGTAAACTAAAAGTAAAAGGCTTCGCTAGACTTTTGCATTCTGATTTTTTTCATAGTACGTGGATTCCAAATTTTTTCTTCTTTTTTTTCCCCGTTTTATCACCAGTCACTAACTTCACCTAAGCCCAACTCTGCCACTGCCTTTTTTTATAGTCCTCCTCTGTCTAATCTGTTCAGTATTAAAACTTTCGTCTCCAAAGAAACAAATTTTCTCTTATGTTTTGAAGAGTCAGTGTTCACGTTACTGAAGAAATGGCAGAAACAATAATAAATACGTAACACAACCTGATTACACATACACAGAACACTGAGCAGACTCTTGCTAACTGGCAGTGGGTGAAACAACAATAGTAGCTAAAGCAGGCACAAATGTATGCACACACATCTCTGTCACTGGTCACACCCACTTCCTGGATTTTTTTAAAATTTTATCCATGATATTCTTTGTGATTTTTTTTAAACGTAATACTCACCCATTGTCCACCCTTGATTGAAAGGAGGCTTGGATTGCCATGGCTCAAATTACCAAGGTTTTACTATATTCTGAACAAAATAAACTGACAGAGACTAAAGGAGAATCTTCCTTTTGTGACTATCATGTCAAAATAGCTATCATAGTATGGAACATCACTTTTATGAGACACATCAAAATCACTGCTACCTCTACAAAAGATTTTTCTACAATATTTCATTTATCATCAGTAGAAGTTACAGAATGACAGTTATTGAACTTCATGAAATAAAATCATCATAACTTCTGAATGCTATATGTTTGGACATTCAAACTGCATGGTAGGCCGCGGAGCATGATGGGAATTAGTATGTGAATGCGCATGTGCCTTCTTGTTGTTGACCATTTGCAAATGAAAAGGTCACAGTACAGCATGCCTGAGCATATAGCGCTTGTGATGGCCTACTACACGAGCAATAACAGCCCTACTATGGCTCAAAGAAAGTTTGCGACCAAATTCAAGCTGAAGACAACTGGTCCAATAGTGCTAACAATCAAGAATTAAGTTTGAGAGAATGGGTAGTGTTCATGATGACAGCATTAGCAATGCTGGTTGTCCAAAAAGGGTGGAAACGTCTGAAAACATCAAGAAGACATGTGCTGTGTTTGAAACCAGCCCCAGGAAATTGTTCAGACGAGCTGCACAACAGGTGAGAATCAACAGGGAGACACTGTGACAAAGTGTTGTTGAAGACATGCATCTCTTCCTATACAAAATTCAAACCCATCAGCCATTAAGCCCCAAGGGCCATGGAACAGCAGTTGTGTTTCACCAATACTATTGTCCACAGAATTGACAAACAGGATTTTGATGTGAATATGGTTAAGTTTAGCAACAAAGCCCACTTTTCATTTGGATGGGTTCACCAATATGCAAAATTGGCACATTTGGGGGACTGATAATCCGCATATCCCAATCGCGAAGTCTCTTCACCCTCAACGGGTGACTGGGGTGACTGTATGGTGTGCAATGTACAGTCACGGAATTATCGGTGCAATATTCCTTGATGGCACAGTGACTACCAAATAGTATGTGACTGATTTCAACAAGATGTGGTTCATGCAAGACAGAGCTCAAACCCATCAAAGCAGGAGCATTTTTTGGTGTCTTGGAGGAGCATTTTAGGGATCGCATTCTGGCTCTGGGATATCCAGAGGCCGCAGCCATATTCTTCGGATCTAAACACATACGACTCCTTTTTGGGGAGGCTATATTAAAGACAAGGTGTACAATAATAGCCCCAAAACCATTGCTGAGCTGAAAACAGCCATTCAGGCGGTCATTGATGTTCTGATACTTCAGCACGTCATGCAGAATTTCACTATTCGTCTGCGCCACATCATTGCCAATTATGGCAGGCATGTCAAACATCTCACAACCTAAATCCGATTATCTATAGTGGCGTTTACATGTTGAATAAACCGTGTGCATGCCGTAGTTTGTAACTAATTTAAGTTTTTTTTTCATATAAAAAATTGGAAATTTGTGGTAAGTTCTGTGGGACCAAACACTGCTGAGGTCGGCGGTCCCTAGTCTTACACACTACTTAATCTAACTTAAACTATCTTATGCCAAGGACAACACACAAATCCATGCTCGAGAGAGGACTCAAACTTCCAGTTCAATGATTATTACCCCGTATATGTAAAGAGCATCAACATGGATAAAGTCATGAGTGTGTTGACTTGTTGAGCAAGTTACCTCTGTAGTATAGATTAACATCACCAGTTCAAAGACTGTGGAAAATTTGGAAATCACTTGTTGAGCTTTGTCATTTTACTATGAGATATATTAACTAAAGCTACATCATATTCTTGACAGATTCTTACAACGTTAAAGCTAAACAGATGTACTCATCATGCACGTGAGTGACAAACTTGTAGCAGGATTGAAAGATAAATAATAGGTAGCCAATTTGTGGGCCAGAAATGAAAACACTTTTCAGTCACACCTCCAGCTGCCACACTTAGCAATATGGGGAAAAAAAAAAGAAAAAAATTGAAAGCTGTCAAAAATCATTGCATGATCTCCACAGACTTGACAGTATGTGGTAAATTCTGTAACAAAACTGTTCACAAAGATTTCTATTGTGATTTTCCTCATCTGAATTTCCTTGATTTCATTACCAACCAGGCACAATTACATCTAATTTTAGAGCAACATATATACGTGAGAAACTTTTTCTCATTTACAAGTAAACTAAATGTATACTTCATCTTGAATGGCACAGCATTTTACAATATTAACAGTTTACAGTATCATTTGGTATCTAAGATTGATAGCTGTCAAATACAAAACACTACCCACCCAATGTCTTCAACTTTTTACCATACGAGAATTAGGGGGAGACCATACACCAAGATACAGCATCATCATCAGGTCACAGTGCTCATGACGAGCCTCTTCCAACTCTTTTTTTCTATCCTTTTACAGCTCTTCCTTGTAGATATTATGCTTTCGGATTGGATCCATGAAACAGAGCTGTACAAGGATAAAAAAAGGCTCAACACCAGCACCCGGGAAACTGGAGCTATGACCTGATTATGATGACGATGATGCTTAATGTTGGTGCATGGTCTGTGCATAGTTCTTAAATGGTATAAATCTGAAGATATTGGGCTAGTAGTGTTCTGTGTTTAGTCACTATCAACCTTAGTTACTGAATGGTACTGTGCACAGTATCATCGTAGAACGCTGTTTCATTTCAATGTAACATCAACAGTCAGCATCAAATATTCGGTGACGAGGATGAAGATGTGAAAAACAAATGGAAAAAATTCAAAGGAATCGTGCAATATGCCCTAGACAAGTATGTTCTGAGTAAGGTCTTAAGAGATGGGAAAGACTCACCATGGCATAATAGCCATGTTAGAAAATTGCCACATAAACAAAGAGAACTTCACCTCAGATTCAAGAGAGGTAAAAACCTAGCTGACAAACAAAAACTGAACAAAGCGAAAATGAGCATAAGGAGAGCAATGAGAGAAGTGTTCAATGACTTTGAAAGTAAAACTTTGTCAACCAATCCGAGTAAAAACCCTAAGCGGTTTTGGTCATATGTAAAATCAGTAAGTGGAACATAATCATCTATTCATTCACTCAGTGACCATACTGGCACCAAAACGGAAGATGAAGGTCTCTCCTTTCAGTCATCATACAAATGTCGAGATGGCAGATATTGAGCTAACCGATCACGGAACAGAAAAACAACTACAGTCATTTACTAGCGGAAAGGCATCAGGACCAGATGAGATACCTATAAGATTCTACAAAGATTACACAAAAGAACTAGCAGTAATTTATTGTAGATCACTTGAGCAACGAAGGGTACCTAGTGACTGGAAGAAAGCGCATGCCATTCCCATTTTTAAGAAGGGCTGTAGGACAGATGCACACAATTATAGCCCTATGTCATTGACGTCAATCTGTTGTATAATTATGCAACATGTTGTATGCTCAAGAATTATTATGGTTTTGGAGAAGGAAAATCTTCTCTATCAAAACCAACATGTATTCCACAAACAGAGATCCTGCAAAACTCACCAGGAGCTCCACAGTGACAAAAACAATGCCACTCAGGTTGATGCTGTGTTCCTGACTTCAGCAAATATTTTGACACCGTCCTGCATTGCCGTTTAGCGAAAAAAATACAAGCTTATTGAGTATCAGAGCAGATTTGTGACTGCATGCAAGACTTTCTTGAAGACAGAACTCAATAAATCACTCTTAATAAAACAAAATCGACAGATGTAAAGGTAATTTCCAATGTTCCACAAGGAAGTGTGATAGGACCATTACTGTCTACAATACATACAAACGATCCAGTAGAAATCGTCGGACGCTCTCCAAGGCTGCTCGCAAATGATACGGTTGTCTATAACAAAGTAGCAACACCAGAAGACAGTAACGATTTGCAGAATAACCTCCAGAGAATTGATGACTGGCGCACGCTCTGGAAATTTACCCTGAACATAAATAAATGTGACATATTGCACATGCATAGGGAAAGAAATCTGCTACTGTATAGCTACACTAACTGCTGGAAACAGTATCAGCCATAAAATATCTAAGAGTAACTATCCAGAGCGACCTTAAGTGGAATGACCATATAAAACAAATAGTGGGAAAAACAGGTGCCAGACCCAGATTCATAGGAAGTGTGTGTGTGTGTGTGTGTGTGTGTGTGTGTGTGTGTGTGTGTGGTTTGAGGTTTTCGGGTGCTAAACAGCATGGTCATCAGCGCCCAAACGCATAGAAACAGGAACACACGCCGTGAAGGGACGAAAACAGACAGCGAACAAGGAGAATGGCTAAAAGACACAGACCTGACGTAGTTCCAAATCCTCACATACAGAGGCAAAACAAGAGGAGAAGAAACGCACTAAAAAAGGAAAGGAAACAAAAAGAGAAGAGAACAGAAATCGAAGTGAAACAAGTAGGTAATCGTGACTGGTGGACCTCTTACCTAAAACCTGGGTGAGCCAGTCACCCAGCAGCACATTAAAATCCTCTCCCTAAAATCCGAGGCAACAAATTGGACAGGACACAAAACCGTAAGACCTTAACCACAGTCACTGCGTCGTGTTGCAAAATAGAGGGCAAATCCGGTGGCAAGGAAACCACCGCCCTCTACTCAGAGAATAAAGGACAGTCAAGTAAAATGTGGCGGACAGTAATCTGGATGCCACAAGCACTGCAGATTGGGGGGTCCTCCCACCAGAGTAAGAAATCATGCGTCAAGGGACTGTGCCCGATGCGGAGGCGAGTGAGGAGAACCTCATCCCGCCTGCATGACTGGTAGGACGTACGCCATGGCCGCGTGGTGGCCTTGACCAGACGCAGCTTATTTCCACCGACTGCCAGCCACTCCTCTTCCCATTGACGCATAACATGAAAACGCAAAAGGGAGGTAACAGCATGGAGGGGGACAGCACATTCAACAACGTGAGGGAGGGAACATGCATCTTTGGCAGCCACATCCGCCAGTTCGTTTCCCCTAATACCCCGTGTCCCGGGCACCCAGCAGAAAGATACTTCCTTCCCCTGCCGTTGCAGGTGGAGTAGGGCATCATGGGTGTTCTGGACGACTGTATCCACTGGGTACAAGTGTTGCATGGTCTGAAGGGGACTCAGGGAGTCAGAACAGATGAGAAACTTAAGACTGGGAACACATCTCATCTGCTCCAATGCCCGCAAGATCACAAACAATTCAGCATCAAAGATGGTAAACGCCGCAGGAAGCCGTAACTTGACGACTCAATCAGGGAAAACAACAGCACAACCAACAGAGTTCCCCTGTTTAGAGCCATCCGTAAATACTGGTACATGGTTGGGATGCTGGTTTAAAATATCGTAAAATAAGGAGGTAAAAACAAACGCAGGAGTGCAGCTCCTCTGTACTCTGACAAGTCTAAAAGGATGCTGGGCCTCTGGAGCAACCAGGGAGGCAGGCGAGTAAAACCCTGGAGTTGGGGTGCCACACTCTCCACACCAAGGGACTCAAGCAAATGCTTGGCACAAATCCCAAATAGTCTCGTTGCCCCGGGAAGACCGGAAAAGAGACATTCCATAGGCGGTCGGGTAACGGTAGAGTACACAGCGGAGGTAGGACTGGCAAGGAATTAACACACCCGTCACACCATGAGGAGTTTCCGCCGGATGGTGAGCGGCGGTTCCCCTGCCTCGGCACACAGGCTGGGGATGGGACTGGTACGGAATGCACCAGTGGCCAGCCTGATACCCTCATGGTGTACAGCGTCACGAATCTTCAGATACGAAGGCATCGCTGACCCATACATGGTGCATCCATAGTCAAGACGCGACCGGACGAAAGCTCTATAAAACTAAAGCAGACGCGCCCGATCTGCTCCCCAGGACCGATGGCTCAGACACTTCAAAATATTCAGTGCCTTCAGGGCCCGCACCTTGAGGTCTTTAAGGTGAGGCAACCACGACAACTTGGAATCAAAAGTGAGGCCAAGGAACCTCACAGTGTCTCTAAAAGGAAGAATGGTGTCCCTCAGACGCAATTCAGGGGAGGTAAAAGGACGTCGAGAACGATTAAAATGAACACACACACATTTGTCTGCAGAAAAGGTAAAACCCGTCTTCGCAGTCCGTGCCTCTAATCGCTTTATCGTAAGCTGCAGCTGCCGACTAGCAGTGACAAGACCGGAGGAAGAACAGAAAACAGCAAAATCGACCACAAACAAGGAGCACTGGGCAGGACTCCGGATAGTGGACGTGATACTATTAATGGCGATGGCAAAGAGGGTGACACTTAAAACGCTTCCCTGAGGAACACCATTCTCCTGCACGTACAAATCGGATAGCACATTACCGACCCAATATCGAAAAAGGCGGCGGGAAAGAAAGGACCGAATGAAGATGGGGAGATGGCCGCAAAAGCTCCACTGATGAAGTTGATTGAGGATAAGGCAGCGCCAAGTAGTGTCATACGCCTTATTAATGTCAAAGAATACACCTAGACAATGTTGGTTACATAGGAAGGCCTGCTGGATGGCCGCCTCAAGCAGGGTCAAGTTGTCTATAGTTGAACGACATCTCCGAAAGCCACACTGAGAGGGGCTAAGGAGCTGCCTGGTCTCGAGCAGCCAAACCAGGCGACGGTTGACCATCGTTCCAATGTCTTCCCGACACAGCTCGTCAAAGCAGTACTCTGATAACTTCTGGGATGCATTCGGTCCTTCCCCGTTTTGAGGAGGGGAATCAAAATCGCCTCCCTCCACGAGTCAGAGAATGTGCCGGATGACCATATCATATTAAAACAATTCAGGAGAACTTCCTTGGATGGCAGCAACAAGTGCTGCAGCATGCTGTACAGGATTTGATCATGACCGGGTGCAGTATCATGAGTCACAGACAGCACCGAATCCAGTTCTCACATTGTGAAGGGGCAATTGTAGGGTTCAGAATTTGGAGACCAGAAGTCCAAGTGTCCCCTCTCGATGGCAGTGCGGTAGCGGCAGAAATCTGGATCACAGTTAATAGTGGCAGTAGATTCCGCAAAATGCATGGCCAGTGTCTGGGCAATGTCTATTGGCGCCGTGAGGAGAAATCCTCCTGATGGCTTCGCATACTTTCATAGAACTAGTGGAGCGGGAGATGGAGTTCAAGAACGATTGCCATGACCGTCGTTTGCTCTCTTTAATCACTCGCCGCGCCTTGGCCCTTGCCACCCGCAAGGCCGCAAGATTGTAGGCTGAGGGACGGCACTTGAAGCAGCGCAGAGCTGCACGGCGGGCTCGGATGGCTGAGCAGCACCGAGTGGTCCACCAAGGGACAGGACGCCTCTTGGGATGACCTGAGGACCGTGGGGTCGACAATTCAGCAGCATGGGAGATCACGGCTGTAACATGGTTGACCCATTCGTGGACGCTGGCACGGTGTTCCAAAACAGCCAAATGGCTGAAAAGTGTCCAGTCTGCTCTGCAGAGGTGCCACCTGGGCGCGCTGGTAATGCCACAGCCTCATCCAGGAGGTGAATCAAAAGGGGGAAGTGGTCACTAGAATGGAGGTCAGCAGCAACCTCAGACAGAGCAGAATCCGTGAGTGCTGGAGAGCAAAAGGAAAGGTCAATAGCTGACGACGACTCAGAAGCAGTACAGAAATGAGTGGGAGCACCAGAGTTGAGGATGCACAGTTCTTCGGATGTCATGAGGCTTTCCAGAACGCGACCCCTGGGGCAAGTAGTCGTAGAGCCCCATAAGACATTATGAGCATTGAAGTTCCCCAGAAGGAGAAATGGGCGGGGGAGTTGGCTAATAAGGTCTGTGAGAGCCACAGAGTCTATTGCAACCTGAGGCGGTAAGTAAACGGAACAGATTGTGAGCCTCCGCCCCACAAGAAGGTCAACTGCAACTGCTTGCAAGTCCGTAACGAGAGGGAGCTCAGATGAGTGGTGCATGTCACGGACAAAAACCGCAACACCACCCTTTCCCCCACATCAGATAATCTTTTCGATACACAGTATAGCCCCGTAAAGAAGGAGCATCAGTGGCCCGAAAATGTCTCTCTTGGAGACATAAGCACAAGGGGCACTCTCATACAAGGAGTTGTAATTCAGCCACATGCATCCTAAACCCATTCAGGTTCCACTGTAATATGGGAGCCAGCAATCAGGGTGGCTGAACTTTCACCCTGCCTCTGTGCTTTGGAGGAGAGCCCGTACTGGCCGGAGATTTATTCCTGGGGCGAGAAGATCGCCCCCAGTCAACATCAATGTCCATCAGCTCCGATGGCGACCCAAGGGAGATTGCAGACAGTATGATGGCCTCGTCATCGGACCAACCCTGACTACTCTCCTCAGGTGGCAAAACCTTCACCTTTGGCGTCTTTGTCTTGGGGGGCTTAGAATGCAGAATCTTGTCAACAGTTGAAGCTTTACTCGCCTGGGCAGAAAGCGCCATATGGGGAGGGGCAGGAAGTACTCCAATGTCAGCAACCACGGCCTTGTCCGACGTTGTGGGGAGAGCTGCAGGTTGCAAAACAGCCGCAGCAGCACAAGTGCACTGGCAAACGCAGGTATTGGTGCTGACACTAGCAACCTCCGTTTGTGTAGCAACAGTGGCCAACTGTACTGGTTTCTGCAGAGCGGAAGCAAAAGATATTGTAACCACAGGGGATGCGCTTAGATGTTTTGATCTCCTGTATCTTCCGTTCCTCGAGATAGATGGGGCAGACCTGGCTCCAGACAGGGTGACTCCCAGAGCAATTCGCGCACTTCACAGGCGATGAACAATCGGCTCCTTCATGGGCAGGCTGACCACATTTACCACAAGTGGCTATCCCATTGCACCCCAACGTAGTATGCCCAAAGCGCTGACATTTAAAACAGCGCATTGGGTTGGGGAAATATGGCCGTACTGGCAAACGTAAGACCCCGCTTTAACATGCTCTGGGAGTCTCGGGTAATTGAACGTGAGAATAAACGAGTCGGATTTGACTAGGTCCCCATCGACTCGTTTCATAATATGCTGCACGTCAACAATACCTTCGTCAGCCCACTCAGATTTCAACTCGTCTTTGGCGATATCCACCAAATCCCTACATGTCACAACACCCTTACTATAGTTCAAAGTGGAGTGGAGCTCGGTCTCGATAGCATACTCTCCGAGACAGGTTGCTTTCCGAAGAGAAGTGACTTGACGGGAACTAGAAGTCTCAACTAACAGAGTCCCACTGCGCAGTCGCTTCACAGGTTTCAGTGTTCCTCCACTTCCCTCAGGACCCTTGTGGATGTAAAAGGGAGAAATGCTCTCAAAGCTACCCTCCATCCGTTTGACAATCAAAAACACATTCTGGTTATCAGCATGTGCTCTGTTACGACAGTCTGATAAATCTCTAGTAACACCATGCGCTGGAGGACTCGCAGCACGAAGTCGCTTTTTCGGTGGGGTGTGTGTTCCTACCAGTGGCCAACCCAATCCACTGGTAGGGGAAATGTAGAGGTCTAAGGGTCCATTGCGGTCCCACGAGCAGCTAGGGAACTAAAGGTCCGCTCAGACAGAGCCCCGCATGTCTGAGTAAGCCTTATACAACTGGGGTGCGGCAGGTGCCCCAGGGGCTGCCCGCTTGCGAGTGTTCCACCCCAACAGCCATGCATCTTATAGGCGCGTAGCACACCGTAAGATTGAGGTTTTTTTTATAGAGGTTTACCTTCCTCGCAATCCAGGCGGTCAAGCCAAGATTACCATTGCCCGCAGCACACAACATTCCACCACCGCGCCATAAGGTGGTCGCTGAAGCATGTCCGGGGGTTACGGTGACAGGAGACTGGCGGCGCTGACCAGTCCCCAGCTCAGGACCCCGGGGTCGCCAAGCCCGTACTCAGCAAATGAATGCTGAGCCCCTGGGGGCAAGAATCTTAAGAAAATCTAACTCGTCCAATAAGGGAGTGGCTTATAAGGCACTTGTTCGAGCCACTCTCGAGTATTGTTCATCTATCTGCGATCCCTACCACATAGGACTGCTAGAAGAGATAGAGAAGATCCAATGAAGAGCAGCATGTTTTGTCATGGGATCATTTAGTCAGCATGAGTGCATTGCGGAGATGTCAACAAACTCCACTGCCAGACATTACAAGAGAGGCATTGTGCATTTACTATTGAAATTTCAAGAGAGCACTTTGCACGAAGACAACATATTACTTCCCCCTAGATACATCTCACATAATGACCACGAGTAGAAAATTTGAGAAATTAGAGCCAATACACAGGCTTACCGACAATCATTCTTCCCATGCACTATTTACAAGTGGAACAAGGTTGGAGGGCTCAGTTAATGGTACAAAAAGTACCCTCTGCCACACACCATTAGGTGGCTTGTGAAGTATGATGTAGATGTAGATGAACATATTTGTAGCAGTTACGTCATATTGCACATTTAACTGTTTCAATTTTGCTCACATGAGCCATTTAAGTTTCTGTTACCTCTGCGTGTAACTCACTTTTGTACTGCTCCTCTCTCTTATGATTGCCACCATTCTTGGTGCAACTTATTTCACTTCCTTCAAGCAACCATTTCTAAAACTGACTAAGTTAAAATACACAAATAGTAAAATGCATCCACAGGGATTTATTGACATACTTCATTCGAAAGTATGTTTTCAAAACAGAAATGGTGAAGAAGTATTTACCAAATGCTGATGATCTAGTGAAAAAGAGAGTAAGTTACATCAATCATGAATGTGTTCAATTTGGAAATATAATAGCCACAAAATGTAAGTTAGTGTGTACAGGAACTATGAAGTAATATGTGCTATTCATTTTCAGTCTGCATCACTTGTAGCGAGTATATTGTTAACAGTGCATCTGTTCCATATACTTTACCTAATCAGAATATTCTTAAAAAGATGAATGTGTTTAAATGTTGAATTTTGTTGTAATTCCTCTATAAATAAAAAAATTAGCCAAAAAGCATAATGTTCTGTAACACGCAACTTGAATTATGTGACTTAAAATACACAACAGTCACTGTGTCCCAAATTTCCACAAAATTATTCTATGATACTGCCCACTAAGGATACATGCCACATTATGAGTTCAGAAGTATCTAACTAAGCCACTGGAACTGGTGCTCCATTAAGCCTGGCATACAGTGTCATTAATGTATGTGAATGATGTAGAGTTACACTCACTGGTATTGAATCATTTCTTGTTAAGTAGCTACTTGTAAATCAGCCATCTCTGAGTCTCAACTATCACAGCTGTGCGGGACTGTTACTCTTCCACAGGTCAGAGGTTTATGATAAAATTATCAAATGATTTGACCCGGAGGGTTGCAGATGCAAGGTAATTCTCAAACCCTCATGTAATGATACGTCATTGTTGTGTAAAACATTTCCTCACACCAAGATGCCAGGAGCCTGGAAATTAGATACATTGGCAGCTGATTCTTGTGCACAGTTTATCTTCTTTCAGTTCCCCTGTGCCACTCCTACAACAGCATACTACAAGCCTGAAAAGGTCTCACCTTTTAAGTGTAAGCACAAACCAGCTTGCATGACATTCCTATGAACAAAGCTGAACTAAAACATTCATAAAAGCTGGACAGCTACATGATGTACTGTATTAAATCTCTGTTCAATACAGGAAACATGTCACTAGAGTTATCATGCATTATGCTCTTTTCACCAATGCTGTCAAGTTACACAATATTTTAAAACTAGGAACAAATGACACTATTGAATGTTTACCAGCACAGAAGACAATTTTCAGCGTCAGACTGCAAAAAACTTTCCACTTTAATGAAGCGCTATTATTCTCCACAAATGTTATTCAGTTTATCATTAACTCTGTAATAAACATTTATGATGGCAGAGAGCACTTTATCTTAATAAACAAATGCTTACCAATTCTGTATCCATTTTTCATCCGTTCATTTCCAAGTTTGCGTGCTTTTAGCAGAAGGTAACCCAAAAGCTGAAACCAGAACAAACACATATCTTAAAACAATATCTACAGTATCTAACTGTCCTAAATATTGCATATGGCATTTCTTTTTACCTCCTTATCATTATCCTCTGCATCTCCAAGCATTGGTATTTGTTTTTTGGGTATAACAAGAAAGTGTACTGGTGCTTGCGGATTTACATCATTAAATGCCAAACACAAGTCATCTTCATAAATAATGTCGGCTGGTATTTCTCTTCTAATAATTTTGTCAAAAATTGTTGGCCCTTTCACTTTAGTTGCTTTTTTTGACTTTTCTACTTCACTGGTGTAATGCCTTGCATCCTGTCAAGATTTTATAATTATGTTTACAGATTATTTTCAGGTATATTCAAATGCATAATTTTCAGTTTTATATAGAATTGAAACAATTACTTGACAGAAAAGAGAAATGAAATGAAACTACATGGATCCAGGGATCTTTTCAAGTCTCAAACATCTGTGATGCATATACACAGACTGAGGCGAGAAATGAAAATTTGTACTAAGGATAGAATTTGAACCTGGGTCTCCTGCTCACTAGGCAGATGCAATAAACATTGCGCCACTGTAGTACAGTGGCTTTGCACAACTGCATGGACTATCTTACCATGTCTCCCTCCTCAGTCCAAATTCCCATTCATGTCTCAACCCACTTGGTAGTCTCCCTAAACTTGAACAGCATCATAGAGACACTCAGACTTATTGGAATGGCACCTCAGCACCAAGTGACATGGAGGATCTTGCCTGCAAACCAGGTATAGGTGCTTTAATCAAATAAAACTACATGGTTCCAGAGATATTTTCAAAATTCGAACATGTATGATGTATATATGCAGACTGAAGCAACAAATGAAAATTTGTACTAAGGCCAGAATTCGAATCCATGTCTCCTGCTCACAAGGCAGATGCACTGACCAATATGCCACCCTGGCACAGTGGCCTGAATGGTTCCCCATTTTGTTCAGTGCTGAGGTGCTTACCAATAAATTGGAGAGCCTCTGCAAAGGAGTTAATGGGGAATACCAAGTGGGCTAAGGTGTGAATGGGAATTTGGACTGAGGGGGCAGGTGTGCTAAGGAAGTCCATGCAGTCGAGCAAAGCCACCGTGGCAGGGTGGCATAGTGGTTAGTGCATCATTCTGGCGAAATTTGGCATTAATGTGTTATGGCGGCAGAAGACTGACACAAGTGCCTTTGCTAACACCATGACATCGATTGGACTCTTAGATGACTTTGGCTTGGTCAGATGAGTCCCAATTACAGTTAGTAAGAGCTGATGGTAGGGTTCGAATGTGGCACAGACCCCACAAAGCCATGGACACAAGTTGTCAACAAGGCACTGTGCAAGCTGGTGACGGCTCTTTAATGGTGTGGACTGTATTTGCACGGAATGAAGTGGGTCGTCTGGCCTAACTGAATCGATCATTGACTTGTTCGGCTACTTGGAGACTATTTGCAGCCATTTGTGGACTTCAATCATGGATGACAATGCACCATGTCACCGGGACACAATTGTTCACAAAGAACAGTCTGGGCAATTCCAGTGAATGATTTGGCCTCCCAGATCATCCAACATGAATCCCATCAAACATTTATGGCACATAATCGAGAGGTCAGTTCAGGTACAAAATCCTACATGGGATACACTTCCAGAGTTGTGGACGGCTATAGAGGCAGCATGGCTCAATATTTCTCCAGGGGACTTCCAATGGCTTGTTGAGTCCATGCCACATGGAGTTGCTGACCACGCCAGGCAAAAGGACATCCAAGACAATATTAGGAGGCATCCCATGACTTTTGTCACCTCAGTGTGGACAGCAAAAAAGAGAGACTGTTTTGAATTGCCAGTATTATACTTTGGAGTTTACTGAATGTGGATTAAGACTGCAACAATCTTTCACTTGTGATCTATCACAAATGAAGGAGGGGATGTAGGCAGTGAAGGGCACAGAAGCATAGCTGCCATCCTCCTCCAACCCCCCCCCCCCCCCCCCCCCCTCTCATTCATTCCTAAAGAAAGAGCTTTGCCAACCAAGCTTGCATGATGCCCTTATGGAGCAGATCTATCAATTCAATGTCAGTCTGAAGAAAGCAAGAATGACTGATAGTAAATGTACTCAAAGCTATTTGTCATGACATCTTACAACTGTTACGTCATTCACTGCATAACTAGCATGAGCTGCTGCCTTCACCCCCCACCTCCTACGTCAACCCCTGGGTATGCTCTTGCATTAAATTTCTGATGAATAGGTAAAATGGGAAATCATGTAAAACAAGTTCTGGAGTACGCCCTAGGAAAGCACTTTCTAGCCAAAATTCTTTAGTGTATCATCCCATCACTGTCAAAAGACTGGAAGCTGGTGTGAATGGAAGTGTTGGGAGAGCTCCCACAAGTCGTGTGCCAGAGAAACTCTACAGTATGGGATTTATCAATACTTGTTCACTTGATTGTGAGTGGTGTGTCAGGGGATAGGTGTCTTGTGCAGGGGAGACAGGGACCAGAGAGACCTCAGGACCCACAAAAATCAGCAAGTTCGAGGTGCTGTCTCTCACTAAAACTGGAACCGAGCCAGTGAGATTCACTCCACCTATTGGTAAATTGGTAAACCTGCTGTGTCCTGTGCACAAGGGGGCAAATGCAGAAGTGTAGGGGTCTATTAGTAATTGACAGTTCAAACATACGGCAAATAATGTACCCCTTAGAGAAACGGTAGCAAGGGATGATAAGGAATACCAGGTGCACTCGGTGTTTACACCTGGGGGCTTCAGTCAATGTTGATGAGGCTATCACGGCAGCCACTGAGGAAACAGGTACGACCAAATGCAGATTACGACACTAAAGATCAGAGTCTCTTAAAAGGTAGTTGACTTAGTGTAGGGGACACACAAGGTTCTTTCTTTTTTTTAATGCAACTTTCCATCCAGTCCAGATAACAACAGCCATAGGAAAACTAGAAGCGTCAATGGAAGACCTAAAGACATGTCTCCTACAAGCAAGAGTACTAAAATCCACATGATTAACTGGCAAAGCATTCGCAACAAAGTACCAAAGTTTGAAACATTCCTAAAAAGCAGTGGAGCTCCCATTATACTAGTACAGAAAGTTGGTTAAAACCTTGAAATTGACAGCAGTCAGATTTTTGGGGGAAATTTAAGCATACATAAATACGACCGTTAATGGTAAATGAAGGAGGCATATTTGTCACAGAAGGGAAAAAAAAAACTCAAATCCACCAAGGTAGAAATTGAAGCTGCATGTGAGACTTTTTGTGCGAAGTCTCAGTATCAAGAGTGGACAAAAACTTATAGTCAGATCCTTCTACCAACCACCAGAGTCTCCAGAGATGTTATGGAAAACTTAAGGGAAACCCAAAATTTACTAGTGCACAGGTTCCACAATCATAATGTCATCACTGGATGAGGCTTTAATTATTCAACAATCAATTACAAAAATTGCAGTTTTGTAATTGGTGGGTGTGGCAACACATTGTGCAAAACATTACTTAATGTGTTTTCTGAGAAGTACGTAGGACAGATTGTTCAGAAGCCAACTCACGGTGGAAATATATTGGATCTAGTAGTAATAAATAGAGCTAAGTTCTCCGAGGATGTCTTCATAGAAACTGGTATCAGTGACCAGAGGTGTCTGAAGCATTAATAATTACGAAAGTGCAATTGTAACTAAACCAAGTAAAAGGACTTATATTTCACAAAACTAGGTAAGGTGGCAGTAGCACCATATCTTGGTATGGAACTTGAAAGATTTAGCTCTGCAGAGGAAGCCATGAATGAATAATGTAGCAGGATATTACTGAAGGACCTCTCACCACAAAACACAAAGAAATTCCAGTCATATATAAAGATTGTTAGTAGTACCAAAGTTAGTGTCTGGTGGTGTCTGGACACTCATGGACAAAACAGGAACTGAAACTGAGGGTAGCAAAGCAAAAGTGGAAATGCTGAACAAGCTTTTCAAATTTTCCCTTACAAATTAAAATCCAGTGGTAGTGCACCAATTTAATTCTCGCACCATTACAAAGGTGAGTGAGACCGTGGCGTTTAGAAACAAATGAATCTGCTAAAACTGAACAAAGCTCCATGCCCCACTGAAGTCCCATCCACATTCTATCCTGCATTTCACTATAATCTACTGTAGATCCCTCGAACAAAAAATTGTGCCCAGTAATTGGAAGAAAACACAGCTCACAACAGCCTATAAGAAGGGTAGCACAGGTGAACAACAAAACTATCACCCAATATCCTTGACATCCATTTTTTGCAGGATCTTAACACATAATCTGAGCATGAGTGAATGAGGTATCTCATGTCAACCAGCACGGATTCCAAAAACATCAAACATGTGAAATCCAACCCACATATTTCTCACATGACATCCAGAAAGCCATAGATCAAGGCAGTCAGGTAGAAGCAGTAGTTCTCAATTTCTGAAAAGCATTTAATTGAGTGCTACATGTATGCTTATTGTCAAAAGTGTAATAGTATGGAGTATCAAGCAAAATCTGTGACTGGAGAAAGGATTTTTTGATAGGGATGACACAGCATGTTATCTTGGATGGAGAATCAACAAATGTAGAAGTAACTTCAGGTGGCCCTCAGAAGCGTGTGTTGCATTCCTCACTGTTCATGTTGTAAGTTAATGATGACCTTGCAGACAGTATTAATAGTTAACCCAGACTTTTCGCAAATGGTTCAGTTATCTGTAATGAAGTACTGTCTGAAAAAAAGCTGCCGAAATATTCAGTTGGATCTTGATATGAGTTCAAAGTGGTGCAAAGATTGGCAAGTTGTTTTAAATGTTCCGAAAAGTAAAATTGTGCACTTCACAGCATGAGAAAATATATCTTCTTATGATTACAGAATCAATGAGTCACAATTGGAATCAGTCAACTCATAAAAATACTGGGTGTACCACTTTGTATGGATATAAACTGGAATGATCACATATATTTAGTCACAGGTAAAGCAGGTGGAAGTCTCGATTTATTGGTAGGATACCACGGAAATGTGGTCAGCTATGAAGGAGATTTCTCACCAATCACTCGTGTGATCCAGCCTAGAATATTAGTCAAGTGTGTGGGACCCATACCAAATAGGACTAGCAGGGAATAGGGCATGTACACAGAGAAAGAAAGCACAAATGGTTACAGGCTTATCAATGGTAGTGTGTCACAGAAACGCTGAAGACACCCAACTGTCGGATGCTTGAAGACAGACAGACACTATCCCGAGAAAGCCTACTTACAAAGCTTTAAATGATGACTCTATGAATATACTACAACCCCATACGTATCCCATATGTATTGTTTTCATAATGATCAAAAGGACAAAATTAGATTAAATACAGCACACAGACACATTTAAACAGTTGTTCTTCCCGTTGTCTGTATACAGATGGAACGGGAAGAACCACGAAGAACTGGTGCAATGGGAAGTACCTTCTGCTGTACTCTTCACCATAATTTGCAGAGAAGACATGTAGATGGCAGATTTGCCAAATGTTTGTTCAAAACCATGCCAAGAAGTTACTTTGATTGTGAGCTAGCTACATGAAACTTGAGAACCACAACGTAGTCACACAGTGAATACTTTTGAGCCCTTGTGGGCCTAGTATCACAATCATTTTAATCTATACATGGATCTGCAGAGAATAAGTTCTTGTTACAACTGGTTAACCTGAAGGTCTTGAAATGAAAACTTACTTACAATAAAGTTACTTATACCATATGGAAAAATGACAGCATGAGCTACTTCTCACAATGTTTGTATCAACTATGCATTATTTCACATCGCTACTTTGACTCTTAATGTGAAATACACTCTCTTAACACTGGCCTGATGGTTATGGAACCTCTCTGAAAGTAAGTGTAGTAGGTCATGAAATATCAAGTACACTTATGAAGACTGATATGGCATGCATTATGCTGTTCCATATCACCTGTGTAACATCTTCCCATCTCCAAATTAATTACAATATTTATTAGTAAAACCATTTGATAAAACACCCACCTTTCAACGGCCTCTTCAAGGATCTTGGAATTCTTACACACCCTTCTAAATACATTTACTCTTTAATGTTTGCAGTTCTGTTAATTTCAGTATCAGCTTAACTGTGATTTACAGAGTTACAATAAGAGACAGAAAAAGAATATCTATCTAGACTTTGTCTCAATGTTAACACTTCAGAATTGTGTTCTGTATTTTTGTGCAAGATCTTCAACAAGTTCAATCTGACACACAACCAGAAATATTTGAAATAATTTTAAAATTAAAATAAGATTAAAAACATATCTTATTAGTCATCACTCTTACAATTTACCTGATATAAAAAGAAAAACAAAGCATGTGCTTGGTACATCTAATTCAGTTTTAGACAGATCAAAAAAATTTGCCCACTCAGTGGCAGCAAGAGAACACGCACATAGAAAGGTTAAAGAAATTTGCAGGCTTTTGGAGCCAGTAGCCCCTACTTCTGGCAGAAGGGTTGAAAGGGAATGAAGAGAGATGAAGAAAAAGGACTGGCGAGCTTTAGAAAATGGGTAGAGTTTGGAAAAGTTGGCCAGAAAACTGGGTCAGGGGAGACTTAATGGATGCAATGGCAAGGAAAGACTGATTGTTGGGAACCGTTCTGGATAAGATTTGAAAACCTGAGAAGTTATACGAGGTGGAAGATAGGGTAATAAGCAAGTCTGAGATTACTGACAAAACATTGTGGAGCATTATACGTGGCAGAGATGGAAAGCAGGGAAAAATGAACAGGTGTGAAAATAAAAGACCTGGTGAGAACCAAGGGCATGTTGTAATGCCAGTTCCCACCTGCAAAGAGTTCTGAGAAGCCACTGTCTGGGGGAAGAAGCCAGATGGCACATGTGGTGGAACAGACACAGAGATCATCACAACTGTCATGTTGTGGAGCATACTCTACAACAGGTGATTGTCTTAATAAATAAAAAACAATATACCGCTAATATTCCATGGGATTCATTGCAGTCATCGCCAATATAGTGCTTTTCATTTACTGTAATAATGTTCTGCCAAGAACTGGTGGAAAAATCAGTTAACAGATTATTGTGTGTTGCGTGTGTATACCCTTTTTGTTCATTTCCATTCGTCCTAATTGATAATTTGGTGATAATCATACCAGTGTAAAAGGCCAAACAGGGTTTACATAACAGCTGGTACACAACATGTCGTTTCACAGGTTTGTCTTGCTTTGATAGTGTATATTTTGTCACTTACAGGACTGCTACGGTGGAAGTAGGAGGGTGCACAGGGCAAATCTCACAATGTGGGTGGTCATATGGGAGGGAGTCACAGGGTAGGGAAATGGGCGCAGGAGCAGCATAGGGTCTAACCAGGTAATGCAGAGACTGGGGGCAGGGAATGAAAAGCTATTCTAGATGTTGTAGACAAAATGTCAGGCAAAATGAATCTAATTTCAGGACATGATATGAGAAGTTATAGTGTTGTTGAAGTAGCTGATTAACATATTCAAGACCAGGATATCAGACTTCCTAAAATGAGGTCCACTCTGCCAGGCATTTTGGCCACCACAGCTAAAAAAAATCTCCGAAATATCCTGGTCCGACCCAATTCTCCCATTGTGCGCCCATTTTCCTACCTTATTGCTCCATCCCTGTTGTAAGACTTGCTCTATGCACCCTCCCACCACCACATACTAGCACACACATACTAGCCCTTTAACGTAACATACGCTGTCAAAGGGGCAGCCGACTGTGTACCAGCTGTTATGTAAACACTATTTGTCATTTAACATAGACATGACTATCACCATTATCAGCCATGATGAATAGACATAGAGAGAGATGTACACTGGCAACACACAATATCCTACTACAGAGCATGCTCTACAACATGTCAGTTGTGAACTCAGTGCTTGCTTTACCACATGTGCCACCTGGGATCTTCCCCCAGACATTAGCTTCTCAGAACTCCACAGGTGGGCACTGGCATCACAAGACTACCTTGTTTATTGCCACTCACCTTTGGCCTCAATTTATGTTAATCTCTTCGGTCTCACCATTTCTTCTCACAAGGGAACCTCCCCATCGCACCCCCCTCAGATTAAGTTATAAGTTGGCACAGTGGATAGGCCTTGAAAAACTGAACACAGATCAATTGAGAAAGCAGGAAGAAGTTGTGTGGAACTATGAAAAAATAAGCAAAATATACAAACTGAGTAGTTCATGGGCAGATAGGCAACATCAAGGACACTGGGAACGCAGAAGCGTCGTGGCCTGGTGGTAAAGTGAGGAGCTGCGGAACAAAAGGTCCTTGGTTCAAATCTTCCATCGAGTGAAAAGTTTAATTTTTTATTTTCAGTTTATGTGACAAACTCTTATGTTTTCATCACTTTTTTGGGAGTGATTATCACATCCACAAAAAAACCTAAATCGGGCAAGGTAGAAGAATCTTTTTACCCATTCGCCAAGTGTACAAGTTAGGTGGGTCGACAACATATTCCTGTCATGTGACGCACATGCCGTCACCAGTGTCGTATAGAATATATCAGATGTGTTTTCCTGTGGAGGAATCGGTTGATCTATGACCTTGCGATCAAATGTTTTCGGTTCCTATTGGAGAGGCACGTCCTTTCGTCTACTAATCACACGGTTTTGCGATGCGGTCGCAAAACACAGACACTAAACTTATTACAGTGAACAGAGACGTCAATGAACTAACGGAGAGATAATAACTATGCAAAAATAAAGAAAGTAAAATTTTCACCCGGGGGAAGACTTGAACCAAGGACCTCTACTTCTACAGCTGCTCACGCTACCATGGGACCACATTACTCCTGAGCTCACGTCCTCCTTGATGTTGCCTATGTCCCCCATGGACTACTCAGTTTGTATATTTTGCTTATTTTTTCGCAGTTCCACACAACTTCTTCCTGTTTTCTCAATTGATCTGTGTTCAGTTTATCAAGGCCTATCCACTGTGCCAAGTTATAACTAAATCTGAGGGGGGTGCGATGGGGAGGTTCCCTTGTCAGTAACTATTCCTTTCTTCACTCACTTTTAGTTTTCTATATCTCTTATTTTCTGACCTGTCTGGTTTACCCAACCTTCCAATGCAAATACAATACACTTAGCTATCTACTGTTATTAACTCCTCCACAATGTTTCGTCAGTATTCACCCCCTTGCTTATTACCCTATCTTCCACCTCTAAGCTCTCAGGCTTCAATTCTCGTCCAGTACAGCTTTCAAAAATCAGTCTTTCCTTCTCATCCCGCCCAGTAAGTTTCCTCTGACTCAAAGTTTTGGGTGACTTTTCCAAATTCTCCGCATTTCCTAAACATAGCCATTCCTTTTTCTTCATCCCTCTTCTTTCCCCTTCGATTCTTCTGCCAGAAAAAGGATCCACAGGCTCCAAAGGCTTGCAATTTCTTTAACATTTCTATGTGAGTGTTCTGCTGCCGCTTGGTGAATAGATGTTTTTATCTATTCAGTGATATTATATTGTCTAAAATTGATTTTTTTATATAATTCAATTTTTGGGTGTTTTAGGGTTATTCAGACATACGTGTTCCACATCATAACAGTTATAACTACATTACAATTATGCATCTACTAAATACAGCATAATGAAATCATATTTTCTCTTTACGTATAAGGCTTTTTAATTGTTAAACGTTACTACCAGCTTTCACACTTTTTTTCCAGTCATACAATGGTTAAATGGGTCTCCAGTACACTCTCAGTATATACAGAATAAGTATCTTTGGAACTAATGCTTACAAGAAGAAAACATCTGAAGTTCCTCAACATCAGCATTTGAGACACTGATTACCTTTTCTTCCGAGACACTGATTACCTTTTCTTCCCCTAATGACTGCCCTCAAAAGTTACCAGCAGAGACCTTAATATCGATGTCCTATCAACTACACCACATTCTTTTCTTATTGAAATTAAATCCCTTTATTATTCTTTTATCGTCAATTTTCTGAATAAGTGATAACAGGAATCAGCTGTGATAAGGGCTTTCTGGTACATTTTTTGTTGCATATTCAATGTGACACTCCGACCTGTTTCTTGGATTTCACAACTTTGTTGGTTACTGATGTTTTTTATTGACAAGCCCTTAATGCTTCCAGCATTTCAACCACTATTTGCTTTACAATAATACTTTACTCTGCCACTTACTGAGACATTTACTTTTAATGTGTATAAACTGATGGCCCCGTCATCTTACAGCACATCTACATGGGGCAAACTATCACCCATTCTCAGTTACCATGCTATTCATACATTCTACACATCATTTACTAATGCCAAATTATAAATTATCTACTTAGAAAACTTGCAGTTCTATTAAAGGAAAGCACTTATCTGTATATTTCCCCTTTCTTACAGTTAGATACCAGACAGTTACATTTTCTCATCCATACGAAATGCCAAAAATAATTCTACTGACAATGTACATAGCACAAATGTAACATGGAGAGCCTGATTACAAATACTTAATTGAGTTTCATAGTTATATGGTGCTTACCTTCTAACAATATTGGAATCTGAAACCAAAGCATTTCATCATAAATATTCCTTACAATGTCCTGAGAAATATTTTACTGGCATCTTGACTTTGCTTATACTTTTTATTCAAAGTGGCTTGTAACATGCAATGCATCAACAAGTGCTCACCAATGGCTATTGCAGTATGTTGCAGTTACTCTTAGGTAGCCCAAATTGCATTCAGTTTATCATTATATCTACGTCTATACTCTGCAAACCACTGTGAGGTGCATGGCAGAGGGTACATTCCACTGTACAAGTTATAGGGGTTTCTTCCTGTTACATTCAAATATGGAGCGCAGAAAGAATTATTGTTAGAATGCCTCTGTGTGTGAAGTAATTATTCTAATCTTACCCTAACGATCCCTATGGGAGCAACATGTAGGGGGCTGTAGTATACTCCTTGTCATCATTTAAAGCCAGTTCTTGAAACTTTGTTAACAGACTTTTTTGGTATAGTTTATCTACCTTGAAGAGTCTTTTAACTAGTTCAGTTCCTTCAGTGTCTCTGTGACATTCTCCCACAGATTAAACAAACCTGTGACCATTTCTGCTGCCCTTCTCTGCATACATTCAATATGTCCTGTTCCTTATCTGGTACGGGTCCCACACACTTGAGCAATATTCTAGAACTGGTCACATGAGTGATTTGTAAGCTATCTCCTTTGTAGATTGATTGCACTTCCCCAGTATTCTACCAATAAACCAAAGTCTACCACCTGCTTCACCCCCACGACTGAACCAATGTGATCTTTCCATTTCATATCCCTAAAAAGTGTTAGACCCAGGTATTTGTATGAATTGACTGATTCCAACAGTGACTCACTGATATTACAGTCATAGCATACTACATTTTTTTCGTTTTGTAAAGTGCAAAATTTTGCATTTCTGAACATCTAGAGCAAGTTGTCAATCTCTGCACCACTTTGAAATCTTATCAAAATCCGACTGAATATTTATGCAGCTTCTTTCAAATGGTACAGAGCTATTCAAAAAGAAGGAACACATTTCAAACATTTATTGCTTCCAAACTACAAAAGACAGAAACACAATTCCAACAGTCCTGGAAGGTGAAAAATTCAAATTTTTATGCAATCAATGTGAGCACCATGTGTTACATGACAAATACAAAAACGGTGACTCATTTCCTGACACACATGAAGCAGCTGGTCTCTCTTCACCAAATTCACAGCTTCAACAATGTGATGTCACAGTTTCAAGAATGTGAAGCATTGGTGGGATAAAAATGCAGTTTACGTAACCCCACAGACAAAAATCACATGGAGTGAGGTCTGGTGACCTGGGAGGCCACTGGTGATGAAGTTCATCTTCTGCTCCCCCTCTTCCAATGCAGTGTCCTGAAATTGTGAAATTTCTCTAAGCATGTCTGAAAATCCTACCTAAGTGTAATTTACATTCAAAAGTGATTGCTTCTAGAAGCCTCATTCGCCAAATTCTTCGATATAGTTCACCAGCCTGGGACTGCCACACAATTGGATTAGAAGAGCCACAAAAGTTTCCGAGAACAGCTGTTCAACTCATTATGGGTTTGTTTAGTAAGCACAAGAGTTTCAGAGATGCTCAACAACCTCCTAAAAGACAGTCACTCTGAATAATGGAGAGCCTTACAAAATTTCTAGCACCAACATTCTAAAGCAAGACAAAAAAACATACTACTTCCTGCGATATACATCTTCCATAGAGGCCACAACATAAATATTACATAAATTTAGGCTCATCAGAAGTGTGCCAACAGTCTTTATTCCCCACATACCAAACATGAAAGGAACAGGAAAGGGGGAGCGGAGATTATACTGGTACATTACGTATCCTTTCCCACAGACCATACTGTGGCTTGTTGAGCACAGATATAGATACAATTAATATAGGTACATTATGTATCCTTCCCACAATTATTACCGGTACACTGTGTCTCCTTTCCCACAGACCGTACCATGGAGCACTGATGCAGACTTAACAATAAATAAGAAGTTGTTTCCAGCAGTCAACAGACATGCACTACTACTTGGAAGGATGGCATCATTAATCAATTACACAAAGGAATTTTCAAGGCTAGCTTCCCAGTTTCCTACAGTTCATTGTCAACCAACACTAGTTTTGATATGGAGACAGGAACATGCTTCCCAATCCCTTTACATACTACCCTGCCTGTTTTCAGCAGACAGCTGTAGCTTACTGTCCACAATGTGAAACTTTGTGTAATGATCTTCATTTGTGTATGACTTTTCTATTCTCCCAACACACTATCTTTATCAACAATGCCCTCTTTTAAGGCAACTTGAAAATAAGGAGTCAGTCAGGTTGCTGCACTTCATATTTGAAGTGCTGGCAGTTCAATATGAGCAATCTTAAAAGTACAAGCCACCTTCAACATTCTCAATACTTCAAAATTTCAAGGCCTTGAAGTGGATAAAAGATATATGCTGTTATAGTTCTACAACAGATCCATTCAGTCTCAGAATGAATGTAACAGGAAGATCCTTTTAAAAGAAAATTCAAGACTCTACGTGTCATAAAGGCATCAGATTAGCGACTAGCAATTACAAAACCAGGCCTGTAACAAGTCTGTGTTCCCTAACCATCATCACTATTTGGCGGAAGTTTCCTATTGTGCAACATATGTATAATATTAAGTTGCTACCACAATCTCTCGTCTTTCCTCAGCCCACCTCCGTACGTGCAGACTACGCACTCACTTCAAAGCAAAAAAATGTCATTTGGACATTTTGTGTATGAAACAGTGTCTTACAGACGTAGGTACAGAAAATGTAAATGCATAGAAGTACACTGGGAATAAGACTGCGTTTTACTTGTTAATGAGACCCAGGATGATTACAGACACATGAAGTTTAATCCACTTCATACTCAAGATTACAGTTTTGTGATAAATTTCTAATACTTTTAATGGACATCACGATTTTACAGTGGTGTTTGCTGGTACTATAAAATTACTGGACACCCTAAATTGTGTCTTATGGCTCAGTGCAAGGAAAGATTTTAGTGTTTCTCACTGTAACCTATGTGGTCCTCACAGCATGACACCAGACGAGACGTAATCGTGTGCACACAAAATCTTGATCTACAGAGATACCCTGGATCCAATACAGGGTAGTCAGTATATGTGCATTGCAAATAAAGCTCTCCACAACATCCAGAATGTCATTCTCCACTTTCAGACGCAATAATCTTATTCTGTTGTTTACCAGGGCAAGCGAGAAACAAAATGGACGATTCACCATATGTTGCAGCCAAAGGGGTATCTGCACTGGACCTACACCTACATCTGTAGGCCTACTACGCTAATCACTATGATGTGCACAAAAGAGAGTGCTTCACAACATTAGGGCTTCTTCCCGTTCCATATACAAGAAGTGCAGGATGAACAATTGCTCAAATGTTGATGTGTGAGCTGTAATTAGTCTAATCTTGTATTTTCGAGACCTGTGGGAGGAACACATAGGGTTTGTACAGGGTGTGGCAGAACCAATTGAGCAATTTCAAAAAAAAAAAAAAAAATTGGTGTATATAGAGAAAAAAATGCTTTTAATTTCGAAATTGGTAGTTCATACTATTTTATACTCACTCAATGCCAAAAATAATGTCCTCAAGATGGTGGCTGTTGGCAGCAATACACTTTCCGAGATATATCGCTATATTGTCTGTTTATACATATTGGTGTGACAGCAACATTTAAACACATTTTCCTTTTGATATCTCCAAAGAAAGAAGTCACAAATGGTCAAATCTGGTGACTGTGCAGACCATCCCCCATTACTCCTCAAAGGGACCAAAATCCCAAAAACTCTTCTAACAAAACATTAAATGAATTTTGGGCAGTGTGAGCTGAGACACCATTCTCTTGGCACGACAAGTCACCTAATCCTGCTCCTTCAACAATTTCTTCCAATCTGGCTTGCAGAAAATCTTGCAATGCAACGTAATGTAAACTTACAGAAGTCACAGTCATGTCTTCCTCCTCAAAAAAGTAAAGGCCTATCTCATCAAACTGTGATACAGCGCACCATATCACTGGTTTAGGGGAATGTTGTGGTCTTTCATGGACAACTTGGGAGTTATTCTCAGTCCAGACAGGAAAATTCTGTTTATTCACAATACCACCGAGATGAAAATGTGCCTGTCACTACTGACAAAAGCTGTCTCCGGAGAGATCTGTGCAAGCATTTGCTCATTCAGATTCTGGCAGCTGGCATGGGCTTGGTTAAATTCAAATCAAACTGCAAGCATTTGCTCATTCGGATTCTGGCAGCTGGCATGGGCTTGGTTAAATTCAAATCAAACTGCAAGCATTTGCTTATTCAGATTCTGGCAGCTGGCACGGGCTTGGTTAAATTCAAATCAAACTGCAGACTCCTCTTTTAACTGCAGTCTGAAATCCTCAATGCAATAGCATGCCTTCAAGTGGAATGTCTTAGCGATTGCTCAACCACTGCTCTCACCAATGCACATTTTCTGGTGTTCTGATGGATCTGCATTGGCCATGTGTATCTCTTCTTTAGTTTCCTTCAACTGCAGAAGCCTCAACCGAATTGTGTTCACATTAGGAAGGTATTGTTGAACCATCACCGAAAAGCTCTTTGAGCTGCAATCACTTGTTTTCAAAACATGTACGTACGGCAAAGCCATGAGTGCTCTCATCCAAACCGTGTTGGCTACAGAAATGGGGTCACCGATGGAATGAAGGGAGATGTGCAATTGCCTTCCCCCACCATTGTCCAAATAGTTATCCCTCAAAACTGAGACCAACTGTATTTTCTAATATCCCACCAATGAATCAAAGTCTGCCACCTGCTTTTATCTATGACTGAACCTACGTGATTATTCTTTTTCATATCCCAGTAAATTGTTACACCAAGGTATTGGTAGAGTTGGCTGGTTAAATTTGCAATTCGATATTGTAGTAATATAAAACTTCATTTCTTTTGTTTTGTGGAGTGCACATTTTTTAAACATTAAAGCAAGCTGCCAATCTTTGCACTATTTTAAAGTCTAACAAAGAGCTAACTGAATTTACAGATTTTATAAGACAGTATTTCATTATAGATAACTGTATCATCTGCAAAAGGTTTTTAAGATTACTACTGTATTAATATTGTTTACATGGTCAATAATATACAACAGCAAGAGCCCTAACATACTTCCCTGGAGCATACTTGAAGTTACTTCTACAACTATTGATGATTCTCCATTCACAATAGCACAATGTGTCCCCCAAATCAAAAAAATCTTCAATACAGTAAAAAATTTTGCTTGATACCCCACACTATCATACTTTCACAAAGACATGTTACAGAGTCAACCACTTTTTGGAAACAAAGAAATACTGCTTCTGCATGACTGCCCTGATCCACAGTTTTAAGGATGTTGTGAGAAAAGCATCAGCTGGGTTTCGTATGACCGATGTTTTCGAATTCCATGCTGGTTGGTGTGTTTCAGATCCCTCAATACATTTGAGTCCAGAATGTGCTCCAAGATTCAGAATTTGCTGACAGGTGCAACAAGTGCTTTCTTCAAACTAGTGAGTACAGTGTTTTGTTCAAAGGACATCTGGTATAAAACTGGCAAAAATGGGCTAAATCAATTTCAAATTCTATGTAGAATCTGACAGGGATTCCTTTGTGCCCTTGGTAGACTTACAGTGTCCCCTCTTCTACAAGATGCAATACTATTATGCTTAGGGGAGTCTATTAAGCACCAATTGGAGACTGAATGACTGAGAGGTGTTTGATGGAAACAACGTCCCGTAAAAAGGGGGGGGGGGGGGGAGGTAATGTGATTTTTTCACAACCAAGAAATGATGAAGTCTTCTTAAGACCATATTGGACAGTACTGCATAACAGCTTAGGACTTCCTCCTCTGAAGGACTCCCAGCTTGCCTACTTGTGGCTTACTGCTTTCAGTGTGGCAATTTTTGAGTGTGGTTTATCTACTAATAAGAAAGCAGCCACTGCCTTAGCTGGGAACTGTCCCTCTATTTTATTATCTGTGCAGACACTAATGATCTTGATACCAGGACAACCAAATTCCAAATCCAGCACTTTCACAGAGTGTAATAAACTGTGTATGCCTTAAGAACATTTGTCTTACTATATTTAAACTTGTCAAGGCTGCACCTTATCATCTTACAATAGCAGAAAAGTTGCATCTTCTCCACTCAGAGTATTCAGTTACGCTTGTTTATTATTATTATTATTATTATTATTATTATTTACTCCACATTTATGTAAATCTACTGATGAATCCTGAAGAGTAATAGATATTATGTAATTGTTTAAATGGAAGTTTATTTTCAATGAACATTCTTAAATGCAGTGCAGAACAGGACTTAGAAACCCAGAAGTTGCTGAAGAATTTATTTATCAATGCCTGTTAACATATGATTATTTTTTTTTAATTTCCAGTGATTTCCAATTTCCTATATTATATTGGTGAGCAGTTTATTGAGTATTTTGCATTAGAATGAAGAACTTCAGTCAGTATCCTGGAGAGAAATGCAACACCCATATGAGAATTATTTTTGTACAGGCCAGCTAAATTGAGTTTGTTTATATATCAAAAATGTTGAGTAGCAGAATTAATTACTCATCACAAATAAAATTAAAGTGTACCTAAATGTGTTAGCATGTAACTGTAATAAAACAAAGTTCCTTGAAAATACAGACACAACCTGCTTGGTTGAAAATCCTGCATCTTAAATTGACAGTCTTGACACTTCATGAACTGAAGTTAGTAGCTTATGACAGGAAACATTTGGTCAGAAGACTTTAGAATGTCCTGACTGAACTTGCAAAAACATATTATTATTGTGCAGTGTCATAATAGAACATAAAATGAAAAATTTGTTTCCTTTAGTATGCTATATGTGTTAGCACTAGGTTTCACGGTATCTCTTCTTTCACCATCACCGACGACGACAATACACTCATCACAGTCATCCAAGAAAGCTTCACTAACGACATGCAAGTTGCCCAAGTGGCACCAGAAAGAAAGGTCACCAAGCTATGACCCCCACAAATTTACACCTTTGCCTAGTGGTCAGGATGAATGAAATGACAGAACAACACAAGCAAAAACATGTCTCTCCGACAGCTTATTGGTGTGATGATCCCACTGCCAATAGCTGTCCTTCTGGCCACTAAGTAATTTTACACTTTAAGATCCACTAGTGAATGACATACAACTTACATTTTTCAGCCTTTAATATTTGTAATTAGTACAGACTTTCTTTTATAAGTTACCCTCTTTCCTCTGAATCAATGAAACTATCGATTTGATGGTGTCTGGATAGCTTAATATGTGTGAACTTCCAGGGATGTTTGTTTGAAATTTAGACGTCTTAAAATGTTGTTTTAATGCTGTTTTTTCATCAGATACTGGTATGGTATACCAGTGTGCACTGCCACAAATCAAGCACTGGGTACATATGTAGAAACTTGTGGGTTGCCACAATTCCACCCACCCAACATAATTTCTGAACTTCCAAAGCTGAAAATTTTCAGGTGTATCCAATCACAGAGAACTTGAGAAGGTCACAGAAAATCTCTTGTAACTCCTAAATCAACTATGTAAAGCAAATCAAGCTACTTACACTTGGGGAGTAATTTTATTGAGACAATAATTTATTGATAAATGCAAGTACCATTTGGGGCAAAAGTAGCAAACAAAATAATATAAAACTTACATAATGTGTTCAATTAAAACAGTACAACCACCTTGCCATGTTTTGTGGGAAAATGTCACTGGAACTTTCAGTCACCCTTCACTGAAGAGCTAGGTACTCTTGAAGTATTAAAATATGTGGGCTAGAAATTTATATAGCTAGCTTTTATCGTGTGGCATACCTGTACACCATCTTTGAACAAAATCAAAGACAGTGCTGTAGAGAACAGTCGAATTGACATTAAATCAGTCTTTTCAAATTATTTCTATTAAATTGTTTAAATACTCGCTCTAGCAGTCTCGTACACTTTGAAAACATTTCTTGTTATTGGTTTTTCCAGATATCAACAAACTAAACTAACTCTGTGATCCAACCCCTGCGATCCCTGTCCGTACCATCCTCTGTCAAATGGCATAATTTGGAAGTAATATGGAGGGGCATGGGGTCTGCACATCACTCTCCTGCCAGTAGTCAACTTTCCAGACCAGACCTATCACTTTTCATTGAAGTAGTTCCTCAATTGGCATCATGACGCTAAGAGGACCTCATTCCAGTCCCCATAACAATGAAAATCCCTGGTAGTGCTGAAAAGAGTTTATTGTCCCATCAACATTGCAGTCATTAGATGGAACACAAGCTCAGATTACAAAAGTATGGGGGAAGAAAAATGGCCGTGCGCTCTTCAGAAGAACCATACTGATATTTGCATGGTGCAATTTAAACAAATCACAGGAAACCTAAATCTGGATGGCTAGACTGGGATTTGAACTGTCGTCTTCCCAAATGTGAATCCAGTATGTTAACCACTGCGCCACCTCACTCAGTGGATAGTACTTGGAATTGAACCTGGGTCCCTGCATGGTAGCCTATGCGCTGATCACTGAGGCACAGTGAAGCACTTTCCACTTACAGGACTACCAATAACTTATTTTTTAGATCATTAATGGGGAACATTTTTGAAAACAACAGTTTGAAGCGCAGTACTCATTATCATCTACAGCTTGTAACTTTACTTATTATGCACCTATACTGCCACACCCTCAGCACTCTCATTAGTTCCACAAAACTATAAAACTTAAAACATTCAGCGTGTGCCTGCTCAATTTCAGAGGTTTTCCTAGGTTTTTTGATAAGTGTAATATAGCCTATCTACTGATATATGTGACCAATCATTTTCCCAGAATAACAGGAACTGAAAGAATCTAACACTGCATTCTCCTCAGTTTACAGAGTTTTAGTCAACACACTCATTACCATTTGTCATTGTACTCATTGGCTACTGAATGAAGGCTCAGCTCTTTCCAACAAAACTTCCTGCCCACCATGTGGTAGTTTTGCAGTTTCTACAGGGATCAGTGTGAGCAATGAAAGAAAACTGGCACAGTAAGTGATATCCTTAGCTAGGAATCTATCTTCTTAAGTAAAAGATACATTACACAACAAATTACATAATCTCTCAAGTAAATTTATTTCTGTTTGTTGCATTATTCATCAAATGACTAGCATTTTTCTAGTGCCACTTAGAGAAAGGGCATGGGAAGAACAGGCCCTACAGCTTGAATGGCTATTCAGCACTGTAGTCAATTCAGAGTGATTTCTGAATGGTGTTCTGTAACAATTTTGTGAGTAAATTCCAGCAACAAAACTAGTAACAACAGTGTTTGCCAATGAAACATTTGACATATTTCTGAGAGTGAAATAATACATGAACATTTGGGCTATCTTCATTTTCATGTCTGCACATACGATATGAAAGCCCTAAAGCATTAAATTGCAGTTTATCAATATATTCCCACTGAACTACAGACTAAAGTAATTACACTCATACTGCACAATACTTATCACTAACACAATTGTACAAACTGTACATTTTTAACCACAGAATTTTGTATATAGGGACAAGTTCCACCTGTAACTAATTTACTGCGGTATCATCAAATTCCATTGCTTTATTTAGAAACATATCCTGTTACCTAGATTTATGGACGACTGATATCTGCCAGTGTCTGACTTTATATTAGTTGTTTTCTTCAAATAATACTTTAAAATAAATAGATGCATTACACAAGAATAATCCAAGGTCAACTTTGTTCGACAGTAATAAATTTGGCACAGAAAATGAGAGGCCTATTTCTAAAATGTTTCTATTGCTAATACAGTTCAAACTATTGCCCAATCATTTACCACGTAAATACAACTGTCGATAATTGCGCTAAAATAGAGTCACACGATTCAAACTGCTCTCAAAACTTATTTCGCATTACAGCTATTATACTACAGTTACTAAATGCAGAATGGACGGATTCCCGTCAACGTCGAAGACGCTGAACAGTATACCCATGGCCTGGGGAAGAATGTAATTGGAAATCGAATGTAATTGGAAATCAGTCAAGCCTTTTAGGGACACACTTTTACTCACGATGTTCAACTTCCCGCATCTACGGCAATTAAAACACTAATTATTAATAGCTACCCCCATAAAAAGAAAGCCTATTGTGCTTCATGAAAGGTAACAAATACTTCATTTCCTACGGAAACAACTGAAAATGTACAATCGTTAGTGCGGAAACGATTTCTTCCTTCGCCACGCTTATTGTGTAACAGCAATAGCTTACTAAGTAGCTAGAAATTAAAGCAGTCCATCACAAAAACAGCACTGTAATTTTCGCCTTCAAATTCACAAATTTATACTGTAAATAAATCATACCGTAACAACATCAGACATGTTTAGCAATATTAATCTCGAAATTCGCTCCTGTCAATACAACATATAATCCCGTACCAAGAAACAATAGTTGATGCTACTGCAATTGTTTCTGTTTAAAACGACTGCTGTGTCAAACAGTCTAGGCTGCTTCCATTGTTGAATAAGAAAACGTCGTATGAAACAACTTCTGATCATATTTCCTCCCGCGGAGGTGTATCTGCAAAACATGCACGCCTTTTCAATCGTGTTTTATTTACAACTGTACGAGAATCAGATTCCAGTTGCAGCGGCAGATAAGGGTTTCGACCTTGACAACTCTTTTACAAAGAAATAATAGTGAGTACTTTGAAGAAAACTATGGATACAAATACATTAGGTATCAGAATAATTAAAGTTACTTTTATTCGTTGCACTGATTCCCTGTGTTACTGCAACATTTGAATATTTCACTCTCAAACCTAACGTTCAATGTTGAAACTTGAGCGATAATAATCGATAGACAGAATGTTTAGCAGACTGTGTGTACATCTCGATGTGACATTCTACTGTCTATCTCTCCTTTTTCAATGAGGTAACTTTTAAATAAGTGAGGCATATCACTATGTTCACATGGGGTTCCCGTAAACAGATTTCACAATACATTTTTGGTTGATCATATAAACACTCCAGAATCTATTCACAGTCTAGATTGTGCTGCCGGTTTCCAACTTCCACAATCGATTTTCGCTCTCACGTAAACCCACAACTGTTTTTGGAAAGTGCTTGGATTGCAAGGTTACGTCTTGCTTTTAAGATATTGGACCAGTATGAACGGAGTGACTTATTATGCACTGAAGCAGAAATATGAGACAGAAACATGAAGCTGCCTACCACTAGTATTTAAGTGAAGAGAAATAGCGATTGTGGTGACTAAATTAGAAACGGTGTAACAGCTGTTTTTCAGATGCCATATTGAACTGGGCTAGCAAATCCGCTTCAGATCTTCATATGTAAACATGACAGCGAAAAACGGCTTCCGAAATTCGGTTTTTGTCTTTCGGAAGACGTGTCGCATGCAAACGTAGTGATTATCACCTCACATAAATGCCAGAGTGGCACTTATCGAGTTTAGGGGGACACCCGTGCAGCGCCAAATACGACCGTCGGCAGATTGCTTGCGTTCTAAGAACATTTTATTCGCACTGCCAACGAATCGTCCCATCTTCACAGAACATCTCACATTACAGCAAACCATGACCGAAAGCCCATTCAATAGCTGAATCACTATCACGGCAAACGTCGAACAAATTTACCATACGATATTCGGTCAAATCAGGGAAAATTCTAGTCATTACGAGTTAGTAGAACAAACGCACAGAACAAACCGAACTAACACTTAATTACACTGTTATTTGACTTTAGTGTAAACTGAATGAGGCGATTTTATCCAAGTGCTTTGATGTACTACGATTTAGCTTGAATGATGTTTGCAAATAACATATTCGTGGTCCGGTAAAAAATGATAAAAAAATTTTTCATTGAAAATGTTTTTAGTCTCGATATATTAAAAAGTTTTTATCGGGGATGAAAATGAATAACATCTTCGAGATCAACATAGTCTGATCAAAAAGTGAGAAAACATATTTCCGAAAATTTTGTCCCCCTAAACTCGATAAGTGCCGCCAGAGTTGTATTAATTGTAAGTTTGCGATTCGGTTAGGCAGAACATGAAATCATTGTTTTCATTTATTTGAACGGGAGTGACATGATCCGAAGACAGAATTGATAAGCTTGTTCTCTACATCGATACCCTTCAAACCACTTAGAAGTGCATAGCAGAAGGTACTTCGACGGGCGACTTAGGCTGTCGTATTCCCAATCGAGCTAGTTATTAGGGCTATTTCCCATTCCAATCAGTATGGAGCATGGGAAGAATTTTAATGCCTCTGCGCGTGCTGCAATTAACATAATCTTGTCCTTGCGACCCCTTGTGGGAGAGGTCGTAGGGGGTTTCGGTACATTCCTAGATTCATCACTTAAAGCTAGTTCTTAAAACGAATTCCGCTTTATCAGGATAGTTTGCGTTAGTCTTCAAGTGTCTGCCAGTTCGGTTTTTTTTTTTTTTTTTTTTTTTTTTTTTTTTTTTTTTTTTTTTTTAGCCTCTCCGTGGCACTCTCATACGGGTCAAACAAACCTGTGACTATTAGTGCTGTCATTCTCTGTAAATGTCCAATATTCGCTGTTAATCTTCTTTCAAAAAATGTGTGTGAAATCTAATGGGACTTAACTGCTAAGGTCATCATTCCCGAAGCTTTCACACTACTTAACCTAAATTATCCTAAGGACAAACACACACCCATGCCCGAGGGAGGACTCGAAACTCCGCCGGGACCAGCCGCTCAGTCCATGACTGCAGCGCCTTAAACGGCTGGGCTAATCCCGCGCGGCAGTCTTCTTTGATACGGATTCTCACACCTGAGCAATCTTCTAGGATGAGTCGCATGAGGGTTTTGTAAGCAAGCTCCTTTGTTGACTGAATGTGTTCTTCTAGTATTGTACCGAGGAATCGAAGCCTATCACCCACTTTGCTTACAACTTAACCTAGGTGATCGTTCCATTCCATACCGTTACAAAATGTTACACACAGCTATGAGTTCCAATTCCAGTTGTGAATTGTTAAAACTGTAGTTATAGGATACTACATTTTCATTTTGTAAAGTCCACAATCTCACAGTTCTGAATATTTAAAGCAAACTGCCAGTCATTGGCTACTTTGAAATCTTATGAAGGAACTCGACGAGTAGAGGACCCCTGCAGTCGAGAAAGAAGGTAATCATGATCTTACGTGTTGCTACCATTTCGAGCCCTAGGGCAAATGGCAAAGTCAACTGAGGAACTATGGATGAAGGGCGATAGGCAGATTTCATATTTCCAGATTTCCACAAAGTATTTAACACGGTGCCCCACTGCAGGCTGTTTGCAAAGATATGAGCATATGAAATAAGTTCACAGGTATGCGAGTGGCTCGGAGACATCCTAAGTAATAGAACCCAGTGTGTTTTCCTCGATGGCGAGTGTTCATCAGAGACGAGGATATCGTCAGGTGTGTCACAGGGAAGTGTGATAGAACCGCTGTTGTTCTCTATGTACATAAAAGATTTGGCGGCCAGGGTGGGTAGCAATCTGCTGTTGTTTGCTGATGATGGTGTGGTTTGCGGTAAGGTGTCGAAGATTAGTGACTGTAGGAAGATACAGGACGACTGAGACAACGTTTCCAGTTGGTGTGATGAATGGCAGCTAGCTCTAAATGTGGAAAAATGTAAATTAATGGGGATGAATAGGAAGAAAAAGCCTGTAATGTTCTGTTGTGTACATAGTCCCGCGCAGTCAGCGCGTACACAACTTTCCCACTAGAGCGCGCCCCGCTAAGCACAACAGCGCAGGCGCAGCGCTCGTCCGTATCCGCACTACCACAAAGACGGACCAAATACTGCTTCCGCCGATCCGCGTATTAATATGTAACGCAGCCAATGAGATTGCTGCTAACGTAGAACCTTTTCTCCTCGCGGATCACACTCGCGCAGTGATACCTGAACGCGCGAGGTATTATAACGAGTGTACAGACCTCCGATTAGTCAGTCTGCATTAGTCTGCAATCAAGTTTCAGTCTGCGCCTAATAAGATTATCATATTCCTGTCCATAGCCATGAAGACAAATGAATAGACACTTTGTCAAGTATCAGAGAGATGTGAGAATAAGATTAACGTACCTAGACCAAAGGAACTTCAGATTGTCAATTGTAAACAGCATCCAGAATCAAGTTACGTAATGTCTATGATTTTTATTATTTTAATAAATGTGTGTGAAAATTAATCAAATTCTGTTTAAAGTTGGTCACCGTCAATCTGCTACTCTAAGCGTGCAAGTGGCATTTCTATCGTCTGACCTAACGGCAGCTAGAGAGACAAGTCAAATAATCTGATGGTGTGTGTACCGAAGGTCTTACAGTACGCAGTTTTCCTAGTGTCCTACTTCACACAGTCAAGTTGTTTAAATATGTGAAAATAACGCTGCAAAGTGATATGAAATGGAAAGAGCATGTGAGAACTGTGGCAGGAAAGACGAATGGTGGACTTCGGTTTATTGGTAGAATTTAGGAAGGAGTGCTTGGTTACCTGTGAAGTATACTGCTTATAGGACGCTGGTGCGACCCGGTCTTGAGTACTGCTCAAGTGTATGGATCCGTACCAGGTCAGACTGAAGGAAGACATCAAATTGGGCTGTTAGGTTTGTTGCCAGTAGGTTCGAATAAACATAAGTGTTACGGATGTGCTTTGGGAACTCAAATGGCAATCTGTGGAGGGAAGGTGACATTCTTTTCGAGAAACACTATTGAGAAAATGTAGAGAACCGGTATTTGAAGCTGACTGCTGAACGATTCTACTGCCGCCAACATATATTGCACGTAAGGACGATGAAGATGAGATTCGATAAATTAGGACTCATATGGGTGCATATAGATAGCCGTTTTTCCCTCGTTCTATTTGCGAGTGGAACAGGAAAGGAAATGACTAGTGATGGTACAGAATGCTCTCCATCACTTGGGGAACTCAAATGGCAATCTGTGGAGGGAAGGTGACATTCTTTTCGAGAAACACTATTGAGAAAATGTAGAGAACCGGTATTTGAAGCTGACTGCTGAACGATTCTACTGCCGCCAACATATATTGCACGTAAGGACGATGAAGATGAGATTCGATAAATTAGGTGGCTTGCAGAGTACGTATGTAGATGAAACATCCGACACCTCCTCTGTCGAAGAAATCCAAAGCTGTTCACACAAGTTCTGGTAAGATGATGATGACCGTCTTTGACTGCAGGGCCATTCTGCTCGTAAAGTTCCTCGGGCGTTAAACCACAACCAATGCGCTGTACTACGAAGACACTTTGCAGAAACTGTGATGCACCATAAAGTCAAAACACTCAGGAATACTGTGGAATGGAATCAACCAGTTGTACGATAACGCCCGCTCGATGCTGCTAATCAGACGAAGGCCATGATTCATTGATTTTGTTGGGAAACACTGCAACATCCTCTGCAAATCCCGGATCGTTCACCATATGATTTTCACTTTGACGGTTCCAGTCAGGTGAGGATGTGCAAAAGTGGTTGCGGTTGTGGATCTGTCAGCGGCTGACTGGGTTCTACGAAACAGGATTTGATCATCTCGTCTCTCAGTTGGCTAAATGTCTTAACGTGTTTGGAAATTAGTTTTAAATGGAAACATTCCCATGGTCCTGTTGTGACAGGTGTTTGGTTTCATTTGTCTGCCCCTTATATATTTGTACAGAAGATGAAGCCACGTGTGAAATAAGTTGAAGATTTCTCGACAGACATGTCTCAGTACGTAAGTCTGGACAGACGAGCCATTCACAAAAGAGAATTAATTTGGGATGTGCCCCAGGGAACTGTCATAAGGCCAGTTCACTTGATGGTGCGTATTAAGTATTGGCGGGTAATAATATCTGCAACCTCGGTTTCCTCACAGATGATGTGGCTATCAATAAGAACTAGACACTAATTTTTAATTTAGAGACCTGTAAAATCGTGCACTTCCTGAAATGCAACTGAGATCAGAAAGAAACTATTGTCTATTTATTGGTGGATGGCGTGCCACATAAGTCGGTATAAAGCACAGTTAACTCAGTTCTTTGCAAAACAGGCTATAAAATAAATGACGGAAAGTCACAGGAAGGGTTGCTCCATTTGAAGATGTGCTATGTCTGGCAACCAAATGTTGCGGCTAGATGGGGCGTTGATGCACGAGGGTGTACGCTATAACCGCGTCTCCGCACATGGCAAGTGGAATGGTAATCTGTGCAAGTAACTTACAACAGGTCCGAATTTTATAAACATTTAGTATGTTGTGCGTAGGTATTCTGTAGTGTAGAATCCAAGTTTTCGACCTCCTGGGAGGGGCCGAATAGCCTCAAAATTTTAGTATTTTTCAGTTTTTTGTCTATAATCGTTTTCTCTGGATCCTTGGGTCCTATGACGAAAAGCACTTGGACCTTCTCGTAGTGTGTTAAGTTTCCCGCACTTCTCACTGCTTAAACGTTTTTTTTTGTACCGCCTATTACGAAGATATAAAGCTTGAAAGCAAAGTTTTCAAATTATACAGGGTGACACACGGGAGATGGACGGTTTTTTAAACAAAGAATACTAGGTCAATCTTAAAAATAATGTTTGTTTATTGACATTGAGTCAAATCTCATTATGTGCCATTTAATGTCAGCATCCTCCTCGTTGAGGAGGCTGAATTTTCACATGCATGCGACAACAGTGTTTACAAATGGCATCTGCAAGATTATCTTTTTCAGTAAGGAATCTGGAACTGCATTTTTCGTTGCTGTTATGGGAGTCACCCCTCCTCTTTTACGTTTCTAGCCCCAAACTGACGGATTCTTTTCGTTACTCAGCCATGCTATTCGTATATACCTGCTATGTAGGTAGATATGAAAAATTGTGCTGGGCGGCGTCTTAAGTAGGTGGAAATCTCGCAAGTTAGACTTTGCATTTTGCCGCCTAGTTAGAGTTACACTGCTAAACAATTGTTAGGGAATAACTGCCAGTTCCTGTGGAACAATCAACAATTGCTACGCAACACCCGACCAATGAGACAGTAATAAAGGAAATAGACGTGTTAACTGCAGTGAAGCGGTTGGCGAACGCTCTGTACGTATTCGATAGTGTAAGCAATGTAGCGTTTGGTGGAGACTGTTGTGTAACCGTTTAGTGCGACATTCCGTGTGGTTCGGCAACACGCCTGCAAGATATTTGAGAGCATACGATCGAGGGCAAACCGTTGGACGGCTCGAAGACGGTCAAAGTGTCGCTACTGGCCCGGTCAAAGTGTCTCTACCGTGGCCACAGTAATGAGTGTGTCCAAGAGTGTCTGCTCGCGACTAGACAAGGCCGCTGAATGTGGACATGTTATGCGAAAGCATGCCGGCCGTCGTATACGGACCTAGCCCTAATGGCCAAAAGGAACAGACATCTCCTCCTAGGCAGATCGCTGCAGATTTTGCAACGGTTACTAGTACACCTGTCAGACTCATTTCGCGGCGATTAAATCAGGCTGGTATGTGTGCTCGGAAGTCTGTTGAATGCACCCCACCTCAGCCACACTATCGTCGAGAAAGAGTTCATTGGTGTAGGGGGGTCTACTGAAGCACAGGATACAACCCGTCGGCTTTGAACAATGACGTATTGGGTTGCTCATAGATATTAATGTCTTTACTTGCCAGTCACAGATAATGCTACTGCCACTTCTATCCCTTTTTTATCCTTTATTTTCCAGCCGGCCGGAGTGGCCGTGCGGTTCTGGGCGTTAGTCTGGAGCCGAGCGACCGCTACGGTCGCAGGTTCGAATCCTGCCTCGGGCATGGATGTGTGTGATGTCCTTAGGTTAGTTAGGTTTAATTAGTTCTAAGTTCTAGGTGACTAATGACCTCAGAAGTTAAGTCGCATAGTGCTCAGAGCCATTTGAATCATTTTTGAACCCCTTTATTTTCCAAAGAATTACTAGGGCACAAACAAGCAATATCCTTAGCATTAAGGTCGAAATATCACTCGCCTTGATATATGTCTACCATATTTTTTCTCTCCTGTTTCTGAAAACTCCTCTCAGCTGTTACATCTGTGTAATAAATGATCTCTGGCAAATTCTGACGTCATTGGTCAACGCTGACGGGTTGTATCCCGTTCTTCAGTAGACCCGTGTAGGGAGCTAGTTGGTTAGGGTCAGCAACAGTGATCCAGAGTGATCTCCGACAATCCCGCTTCACTGTGGAAAGTGAGTCTGGCCTCTAGTTAATGTGGAGTTACTGTTACACACGACTGAATGTTCAAGAACGTCACCAGTATTGTTGTTATTCTTGAAGTTTTCCTGGCGTACTGAATGTTCGATGTTTTGCGCCTGGCTGTTTGAAATACCGAATCAGACATGGAAGGGTTTCTCTCGTAAACAATGCTGACTTTTGGTCTTCCTTTGTCCAAAGCGGACTGAAGTATTGTCACACAGGCATGCTGCGTGGAGAGAAAAAAAGATATTGTACGCTATTCATTTGCAGGCTTCTGGCCCTGCATTGGTACATTTAAGTTTTGAGTATACAGGGTGTTACAAAAAGGTACGGCCAAACTTTCAGGAAACGTTCCTCACACACAAATAAAGAAAAGATGTTATGTGGGCATGTGTCCGGAAACGCTGAATTTCCATGTTAGAGCTCATTTTAGTTTCGTCAGTATGTACTGTACTTCCTCGATTCACCGCCATGATTTCATACGGGATACTCTACCTGTGCTGCTAGAACATGTGCCTTTACAAGTACGACGCAACATGTGGTTCATGCACGAAGGAGTTCCTGCACATTTCAGTCGAAGTGTTCGTACGCTTCTCAACAACAGATTCGGTGACCGATGGATTGGTAGAGGCGGACCAATTCCATGGCCTCCACGCTCTCCTGACCTCAACCGTCTCGACTTTCATTTACGGGGGCATTTCAAAGCTCTTGTCTACGCAACCCCGGTACCAAACGCAGAGACTCTTCGTGCTCGTATTGTGGACGGCTGTGATACAATAGGCCATTCTCCAGGGCTGCATCAGCGCGTCAGGGATTCCATGCGACGGAGGGTGGATGCTTGTATCTCGCTAACGGAGGAAATTTTGAACATTTCCTGTAACAAAGTGTTTGAAGTCACGCTGGTACGTTCTGTTGCTGTGTGTTTCCATTGCATGATTAATGTGATTTGAAGAGAAGTAATAAAATGAACTCTAACATGGAAATTAAGCGTTTCCGGACACATGTGCACATAACATCTTTTCTTTCTTTGTGTGTGAGGAATGTTTCCCAAAAGTTTGGCCGTACCGTTTTGTAACACCCTGCATAGTGCCAGAGGACTCACTGCCATCCCCTAATCTTCAGTTAAATGATAAGACAGAACACAACTTGTTACATAAACATACGTTTATTCACTGCATGCTGTAGCGTTTGTAGCCGGCCGGTGTGGCCGTGCGTTTCTAAGCGCTTCAGTTTGGAACCGCGTGACCGCTACGGTCGCAGGTTCGAATCCTGCCTCGGGTATGGATGTGTGTGATGTCCTTAGGTTAGTTAGGTTTAAGTAGTTGTAAGTTCTAGGGGACTGATGACCACAGATGTTAAGTCCCATAGTGCTCAGAGCCATTTGAACCATTTTGTAGCGTTTGTCTGTCTGAGAAGGTGCCCGTTCGCTATGTAGTCCTCAAGGTAGCTGTTACTCTAACACATGGCAAGATACAGTGCTCTCCGATCATTGCCTGGCTGAGACATACATCTGCTCACCGTATAGTCTCCAAGGCAACTGCCGAATCTGCTCACTGTGGCTCCCCAGCAATACTTGCCTGCCCCGAACAAAGGGACAGGTAGGCACTCACAGTACGAGCACAGTTGCAAAATTACAGACAGGGAGCGGGCCATTATACTGGACAAACTGACCTGTCCAGTTTGCAACATGCCAGAACGTAGCACTAGAAGTGGAAAAGTGAGTTAAGGATCCCCACAAATACCCCGTGTATTGAACTGCTGAAGAGCACAGAACTCTGTGGGACTTATCCCTCCCACTCTTCCCGAAATACTTGTCTCAATCTATGCTGGTGACACTATCAAAACCAGCAGCCTTTGTTACAGCGCTGTACATTACCATCATATCGTTTTCTTCTTCTGCAATGCCCCTTGGTGCCATTTCAGTCATCAGTATTGAGAGGAAGTTCCTTCTGTTCGTCTCGTCGGATAAAAAGTTTTCTTGTGACTCTGTAACGGCTGTTCTTAGGGAGAAGGTTAATTGTGTACGAGAGCATTAAATCACAAAGCGAGCGTTCTGTTCTTTGGTTTCTTGGTAACGAACATTACTAGGATACTCATCAAAAACTAATACACCGTTACATCTTATGTGTTTTTGCACACAGTCCATATGGATGTCAGATACGGGTTCTAACGTGGCTGTTGTAGTTACAATCCACATAACTTTGTTTAAAAGGTGTACACCGCCAATCACTGTACCTTTACTCTTGTCAAGGTCCACTTCTTGATGCATCAGATTGAACGTTGCATACATCGCTGACTTTGTGCTCATGGACATTCTGCCTTTCAGAGAAGGGACCCATTGAAAAGCTGCACGGTCATATCTGAACAATTGTCTTACGTCGTCATCACATTGCTTGGCAACGCAAACTCATTGAAAGGGAGTAAGAGGCTCGACCATTCCTTTTTGTCGGCAGTTTTCCGGACATATGAAACTCAGGTTAGAGCAACATTAATCTTTCGTTTCAACATCAAATCATGAATATTTTCTTCCAGCATTTCTAAGTAGCAATTCACCTTTTCAAAATCTATCGTTAATGTGCTAAGTGACACTTTCTCCTTATCCATAAGGGGAGTTAGAACGGAAAAAATGTTTTTTTTTTCACATTTTCAGATTTTTATCTCATTATAAAATTTGCAATTTTCCGAATAAAATGATAGATATGTCAATTGTAAACTCACATGGGAAGTGTTTTACTTTTTAAATAGGTATAATCTACACTGGTTGAAAACGTTAAAATATGTAAATGTTAAAATACGTATAATCTATACTTATTTAAAATGTTAAAATTTTTACATGCATACTCCAAGATCTAATAAAATCGGTAATTTTTTTTATATAGAAGGCTGTGGGCCATGTCAAGAATAGGATGGGCACCAGGTTGAGGAAGTTGAAACAAAGTTTGAGAGACAAGAAACTTTCTGATGGTAAAACCATAAGAGGCAGGCTGACAGACAAAATGATTGATGAACTACAGCAGTATTATGGGATAGCCATTAGAAATAATACTGAGGATTTGTTGAAAATGAAGCAGGCAGTATGGGCTACCCTCTTCCACAGACTGTCAACTGATGAAAAACCAGTACACCACCTTTGTCCTCCTGGACCTGATTCATGGTGCAATTACCGCAATGCCCAGTACTCAAACACTTCATGCAACGATAAACTTTCCATCCCAGCAGCAGTCATGGATATCGTAAAACCCATTTACAGAGAGACCTGACAAATCCTTAATTACTGGAGAAGTGTTTGCATGGTCTGACTCAAAATCCCAATGAGTCGTTCGATTATATTATATGGACTCGCTTACCAAAAAAATGTTTTTCTTGGAATGAAGACACTAAAGTGGGGGATCAGTGATGCTGTTATTCCTTTTAATGATGGCAACATTGGTAGGGTGAAAGTGCTACAGCATATGGGAATTAATCCTGGAGCAAACTGCATCAGAAAACTTGAATGGATGGACAAGGTTCGCATTGATAAAGCAGAGTATGCAGCACAGTCGGCCAGTAAGGAGTCCAGAAAGAAGAAAAAAATGGAAAAAGAGCAGTATGGTGCAGGGTGCTTCTGAGTGACTAAAAATAAAAATAAAAAATTAAGCATGTATTGAGTTACAGTCTCTCTAAACTTCAGAAGCCCTTCCTGACAATTAACATTTTCTGTTGCATTTTTCCCTAAATCTCAGAAGCCATTTCGAGTAGAGAATTCAAATCTTCAGGGAGTAATAACTTACATATCCCGAGTCTACTGAACTAAAAGAAGAACGTAGTGTTGTTTATAATTATAATTATTTAGGATTACGTCCAAAAAATGTACACAAAATTTTAGTCGTGTTATTAAAAAATTTTATTTCCGAAAGCAGTGGCTGAAATGAAATTATTGTGGTTCAATAGACTCAGAACATACAGTTTAACGTCCTTTAAAAGTTTCATGTCAATGGCTACAGTGGTCCTGAAACGGAGGGAAGCCAAGTCACTAAATTTAACATTGTCGGGATAGGGTGTTCTAACTCCCCTTAAGGTATGGCGGTGTAACGATTATGCACCGTTTCGAAGTACGATGCTCTCTTACGATGTTTGAGCTGAGTGCCGCTGTGCCGTCCTTCTTGCGACCGCATAAGGTCATGTTTCAGAGTGCCCGATGACTGGCGGAGGCTGTATGGTGGCCTTTTTAAATTCTGATTAGTGTTGAAGGTAGACTGAAGTATAAAAGGAATGAGTAAATGCAGAAACCATCAAACTGTTATAAACTGAATGGATCCATGAGAGGGAAGACGAATAGCGCAGCCAGTGGCTGGCCAGCTTGTTGGAGAGAAGTCGCTTTTTCTTGGGAAATGAACAACACAGCTAACAGAGGTTTGTTTTGTGTGGCAGAGGTATCGTGGATGGGTTGTGGACATAACGGCGCACTTGACAGCGCAGTCTTCTTCAGTGACAAAATCTTAGCCACAACTCGACGAACTGTTAATTTTAGTTCTGTGCATGCTACGATGGCCACAATACAGCAGTTACCCTCGCAGTGCAAGACAGGTGAAACATTGTTGGTGACAATGATAGTGAATGTACACATTCAGTCCACACGGTAGAACGATCGTGTCGCTCAAATCAGTGAAGTGTGATGACAGGAAGAACAGGATTGTAGGTTATGGGGTCTATTTCGTGTGCTAATAACTTGACTACTAAAATGCATCTCGTAAAAAATATGAAGCGAAGAAATTTCAATGTGTTGATGATTGTTATACTATGAATAATGGGTAATGTAAATGATTAACAAATTTTAATGAAAATTCACAGGCTGTGTATATGAGATGTAAAAAGAGACCAGTGTGAGAAATAACTTTAATTTTTCTAAAACAAAAGAAATTATATGTGAATGTACCGTAGACATCCTTCTCTAATATCTTACTTCTCTGTTAGCCTTAGAAGCAGTAAGAGGTAAAGTAAATGATATCTCGCATTTCGTATTTTTATGAAGTAACAGTGCTTTCATTCATAAATATCAGTATCTGCTAGTTATTTTAATGAACCTTTTAATATCACCATACTGAATTTGTTTAATGAATTTATTTGTTTCAGATGATTTATCGAGAAATTATGCTCACATTGTTGAAGGCGAAGTGACTGATTACTCAGCGCGTCATGTCGTTCGATGGTTTTATTCGTCAGAACTCTAACCTGCAGATTTGTTTTTACAAAGACTGGTCGAATATTCGTTGCCACTTTTTACGTGGAAGCCACAACAGTATTTCTACAGTCACCGGACCTTCAAACAGTGATGACGCTCAAAGTATATTGATGTGTGCTAAGTTACTAACCACACTGTGCCTTCGCATTTGTAATGTGTCTTTCCTGAGGCAAACTGATATTCATACACAGGATATTTTTTATTAATTTAAATATTTCTCGTACTTTTATCTGTCAATATGGAAAGATGCGTTACACTACACCGTGAGCCACGGATACTGAAGAAGTGGAGTGGCTTGCATGCCTCAACGATACAGACAGTCGTACCATAGGTGCTACCACAAAGGAGAGGTATCTGTGGAGAGGCCAGACTAACCCCAGGGGCAGCACCTTTTCCATAGTTGCTGAGGCAACAAACAGTCTGGCTGACTGACAGATCTGGTCTTGTGACATCAGCCTTGCTGTGCTGGGGCCGCGAACGGCTGAAAACAAGGGAACACTACAGTGGAAGTTGGTGAAGAGAAATGGCTGGCTTGAAGTTGTATATAATAGGAACCAGTTAAGTGTGATGCCAGGAAGAACAGGATTGTTAATTCGGTGAGTACAGGATTATACATACAAAATCCAATGTAGGTAAAGCAAGAGTGGGTGTAGTAATAATACAAAAACAGGAATGCGAGTAAGCCATTATCAACAGCATAGTGAAAGTATTAACATAGGCTTCAGTGGTAGTCAACCTGGTGCCTATCACCCATTAGAGGGCATTCCAGCTTTCATGGTGGGCGGTAGGGGTTTTAAAAACATTTTCATTAGGGTCATAAAATTTTCACGTAAATTATTCTGTAATTACTTATTATTACACTGAAGCGCCAAAGAAACTGGTATAGGCATACGTATTCGAATACAGAGATATGTAAACAGGCAAAATATGGCGCCGCGGTCGCAACAACTATGTAAGACAACAAGTGTCTGGCGCAGTTGTCAGATCGGTTACTGCTGCCACAATGGCAGGTTGCCAAAATTAAGTGAGTTTGAACGTGGTGTTATAGTCAGCGCACGAGCGATGGGGCACAGCGTCTCCGAGGTAGCGATAAAGTGGGTATTTCCGTGGGTATTTCCCCGTACGACCATTTCACGAGTGCACCGTAAACATCAGGAATCTGGTAAAACACAAAATCTCCGACATCGCTACGGCCGGAAAGAGATCGTGCAAGAACGGGGCCAGCCGGCCGATGTGGCCGAGCGGTTCTAGGCGCTTCAGTCCGGAACCTCGCGACCGCTACGGTCGCAGGTTCGAATCCTGCCTCGGGCATGGATGTGTGTGATGTCGTTAGGTTAGTTGGGTTTAAGTAGTTCTAAGTTCTAGGGGACTGATGACCTCAGATGTTAAGTCCCATAGTGCTCAGAGCCATTTGAACCATATGAAGAACGGTATCAACGACGACTGAAGAGAATCGTTCTGCGTGATAGAAGTGGAGCCCTTCCGAAAATTGCTGCAGATTTCAATGCTCCGCCATCAACAAGTGTCAGCGTGCGAATCATTCAAGAAACATCATCGATAAGGGCTTTCGGAGTCGAAGGCCCACTCGTGTACCCTTGATGACTGGACTGCAAGATGCAAAGCTTTAAGCCTCGCCTGGATCCGTCAACACCAACATTGGACTGTTGATGATTGGAAACATGTTGCTAAGTCAGTCTCTCGTCGGGTATGGAGGCAACCTCAAGAATCCATTGACCCTGCATGTCAGCAGGACACTGTTCAAGCTGGTGGAGGCTCTTTAATGGTGTGGGGCATATGCAGTTGAAGTGATATGGGACCCCTGATACGTGTAGATACGACTCTGACATGTGACACGTACGTAAGCATCCTGTCTAATCACCTGAATTCATTTCACGTCCACTGTGCATTCCGAAGGACTTGGGCAATTCCAACAGGCCCATGCAACACCCCACACGTCCACAATTGCTACAGAGTGGCTCCAGGAACACTCTTCTGAGTTTAAACACTTTCGCTGGCCACCAAACTCCCCAAACATGAACATTATTGAACATATCTGGGATGCCTTGCAACATGCTGTTCAGAAGAGATTTCCACCCTCTCGTACTCTTAGGGATTTATGGACAGTCCTGCAGGATTCATGGTGTCAGTTCCCTCCAGCACTGCGTCAGACATTAGTCGAGTCCATGTCACGTCGTGTTGCAGCATTTCTGCGTGCTCGCTGTGGCCCTACACGATATCAGCAGGTGTACCAATTTCTATGGCTCTTCAGTGTATTTATTTTAACTTGCTGTAACTCTGCTTTACAAATTTTACAGAGTAAAGTTACTTTCCTACTTTGTAGGTCACAATTACTATGGAACCAGTGGATGATTAGAAAATTCTACTACTACAGATACAAAAATGGGCAGTAGGTAAAGAGGATTGACTACCCGTAACCCATGCATGGGCTAAAGAGACACGAAGCCAACATCAGCCACAGTAGCACAAATTTATATGTAGATGATGAAGAGATTGAAAAAAATTAATGATGAGGTAAAAAAAATACTCAGATGGTTAAGAAAGCCCAAGATTACATTATGATGGTAACCATGTTGTTGGGAAAGATAGAAAAGCAAAATTGTAGAAAAACATGGATTAGGGAAACGAATGAAAGGCGAGCCGCCTAGTAGAATTTTGCAGAGGGCATAATTCAATCATCTTGACTTAAGAACCATATAAGAAGGTTTTATACATGGAACAGACGTGAAGGCGCTGGAAGATTTCAGATTGATTATACGGTGGTGAGAAAGATTTCGATACCTGATTTTAAACTGTACGATATGTTCGGGAGACAATGTAAACTCTGACCATAATTTGTGGGTTAAGAATTGCAGATTAAAACTGACGAAATTGGAAGAAAAGTAGCAAATTAAGGGACCAGGACCTGAATAAATTTAAAGCACCAAAAGGTTGTTGAGAATTTCTGAGGGAGTATTAGGTATTTATTGACCGAAACAGCGGAATGAAATGCAATAGAAGACGACTGAGTAGCTTTGGGAGATAATATACACAGTGTGTCCCTGTTCCATTAGGATTGTGGCTATGAAAAACAGAAATCATGAATTATGTTCAAAAATAGTCTCCCCCTGAATCAGTACATAACTGAAATAGTTTTACAAGTGTTTTGGAACAGTCTCCGTAGTCCTTTTATGGAATTGCATTTTATAGTGCAGTACAATTTCCTTGGATGTCCTTAATTGTGGACGGTGTCCTTTCATTGCCAACTTCAATTTAGGGAGCAACTGGGAGTCTGCTGGGACCAAACACACGATCTTCGCATTGTTGGCTGTGGCGTTGTCATGAAGGATTAGATTAGATTAGTTTTTCGTTCCATAGATCCGTGCTGAAGAGATCCTCGTGGATGTGGAACATGTCAATTTTTTTAAGCTGAAATAACAATACTACTAGTATCAATATATACAATACATCATTTGTTTCTATTAAAAAAATTCGTCACTGGAGTAGGAGGAGTTGGCTACTAGTAAGTCTTTCAGGCTCCTTTTAAACTGATCTTTATTTGTAACTAAATTTTTTATGTTTGCTGGCAAATTATTGAAGATGAGTGTTCCTGAGTAGTGGACCCGTTTTTGAACTAAAGTAAGTGCTTTTAAGTCCTTGTGCAGATCATTTTTGTTCCTGGTATCGTATGTACGAACTGAGCTGTTTGTTGGAAAAAGAGATATATTATTTAGGACAAATTTCATTAAGGAGTAAATACACTCCTGGAAATGGAAAAAAGAACACATTGACACCGGTGTGTCAGACCCACCATACTTGCTCCGGACACTGCGAGAGGGCTGTACAAGCAATGATCACACGCATGGCACAGCGGACACACCAGGAACCGCGGTGTTGGCCGTCGAATGGCGCTAGCTGCGCAGCATTTGTGCACCGCCGCCGTCAGTGTCAGCCAGTTTGCCGCGGCATACGGAGCTTCATCGCAGTCTTTAACACTGGTAGCATGCCGCGACAGCGTGGACGTGAACCGTATGTGCAGTTGACGGACTTTGAGCGAGGGCGTATAGTGGGCATGCGGGAGGTCGGGTGGACGTACCGCCGAATTGCTCAACACGTGGGGCGTGAGGTCTCCACAGTACATCGATGTTGTCGCCAGTGGTCGGCGGAAGGTGCACGTGCCCGTCGACCTGGGACCGGACCGCAGCGACGCACGGATGCACGCCAAGACCGTAGGATCCTACGCAGTGCCGTAGGGGACCGCACCGCCACTTCCCAGCAAATTAGGGACACTGTTGCTCCTGGGGTATCGGCGAGGACCATTCGCAACCATCTCCATGAAGCTGGGCTACGGTCCCGCACACCGTTAGGCCGTCTTCCGCTCACGCCCCAACATCGTGCAGCCCGCCTCCAGTGGTGTCGCGACAGGCGTGAATGGAGGGACGAATGGAGACGTGTCGTCTTCAGCGATGAGAGTCGCTTCTGCCTTGGTGCCAATGATGGTCGTATGCGTGTTTGGCGCCGTGCAGGTGAGCGCCACAATCAGGACTGCATACGACCGAGGCACACAGGGCCAACACCCGGCATCATGGTGTGGGGAGCGATCTCCTACACTGGCCGTACACCACTGGTGATCGTCGAGGGGACACTGAATAGTGCACGGTACATCCAAACCGTCATCGAACCCATCGTTCTACCATTCCTAGACCGGCAAGGGAACTTGCTGTTCCAACAGGACAATGCACGTCCGCATGTATCCCGTGCCACCCAACGTGCTCTAGAAGGTGTACGTCAACTACCCTGGCCAGCAAGATCTCCGGATCTGTCCCCCATTGAGCATGTTTGGGACTGGATGAAGCGTCGTCTCACGCGGTCTGCACGTCCAGCACGAACGCTGGTCCAACTGAGGCGCCAGGTGGAAATGGCATGGCAAGCCGTTCCACAGGACTACATCCAGCATCTCTACGATCGTCTCCATGGGAGAATAGCAGCCTGCATTGCTGCGAAAGGTGGATATACACTGTGCTAGTGCCGACATTGTGCATGCTCTGTTGCCTGTGTCTCTGTGCCTGTGGTTCTGCCAGTGTGATCATGTGATGTATCTGACCCCAGGAATGTGTCAATAAAGTTTCCCCTTCCTGGGACAATGAATTCACGGTGTTCTTATTTCAATTTCCAGGAGTGTATACTGAGAGGCAGTAGTTAGTATACCCAGTTCTTTGAAGAGGTTTCTACAGGACGTCCGTGAATTTACTCCCGAAATAATACGTATTACACGCTTTTGGACTCTGAAAATTTGTTTGACTTGAAGAGCTACTCCAAAATATTATACCATATGACATTATGGAATGAAAGTAGGCAAAGTATGCAAGCTTTTTCATTTTTATGTCGCCTATGTCAGCTAACACTCGAATTGCAAATAGAGATTTGTTGAGGCGTTTCTGCAGTTCTGTGATGTGCTCCTCCCAGCTGAATTTATTATTAAGTTGTAATCCCAGGAGTTTAAGACTGTCAACGTCTTGTATCTGCAAACGAGGAACCTGCCTCTCGGTATTCGGATCGTATTCGACGAATTCTTGTTCACAAACACAAAAATTAACACAAAACCTGATGTAGCCTCACTGCCCCACCGTCATTTTCCGACGAGTGCAAGACAGGTGCTGCGCATTTCGTGGCCAGAATGCCCGCTGCAGTGATGCAAAGCGCTTTGACCTTCTACAAGGCTGTTATTGAAATTTCAAGGATCGTAATGCCGCAACTCGCCACGAGATAGCATTGCAGTTTGGAGTTTCACACAAGCAGTCCTAACGGGACTGGGACGCACAGTGTAATGAAGGCGGAAGAGGACGAAATAGTGAAAAGATAAAGGCGTGTTAGAAATCTTCGGATAACATAGCAGACATTGAATTTAATTTAAGAAAAGTAAAAATATAAAATTCAGAAAATGAAGCAGGTGACAGGGAATACAGGTGTCTATAACTGCGATGGACGAAAAGGACAGTGTTCAAAGCAGAACAGCTAGAGGACAAAACTGTAGAAGCACACGTAATTAGGGGTATGATAGATATTGCCTATAGGAAAATAAAAGTCATATTTGTAGATAAGAGAAGTAGCCGTATGAATATCTAGTACTAAGCATAAAAGTGAAAGTTGAAAGATGGAAGGAATATATAAAACGGCTTTACAACTGAAGTAAAGTTGAAGCAGTATTATAGATAGGGAAGAGAGAGAGAGAGAGAGAAGCATTTGGCAAAACACTGAAAGACGTAATTATAAACAACTTTCCTGGAGTAAACGACATCCCCTAAGAGTTAGTGAGGTCCTTGGGAGATTTAGCAATGACAAAACTATTCCACTTGGTGTCTATAATATAGGAGACTGGTGAAATTATACTATCACTTCGGAAAGAATGTAATAGTCCTAAAGAAGACAGGTGCTCACACATGTGAATGTTACCGAACAATCAGTTTAATAAGTCATTTATTCAAAAACCTGTCACGAATTGTTTAAAGGAGATTTGAAAAATTAGTAGCAGTCCACGTAACGGAAGATCAGTTTAGGGTCCAAAGAAATGTGGGAGAATGCTACGCTATATTGGCCCTACACCTTATCCTAGAAAATGGGCTAAAGAAAGGCAAACCTACAATTACAGCTTTTGTAGATATGGAGAAAGGTTTTGTCAATGTTGACTGGAGTACGCTTTTAGAAATTACGAGGGTGGTGTTGCTGATGCGGTCTTCACTCCAAGGAACGGTTTATTGTAGCTCTCCACATTATTCTGTTCTGTTCAAGTCTCTTCATCTCTGGATAACTACTGCAACGTACATCCATTTGGACCATTCATGCTAGGTAACTCTCTACAACTGCCCCTCCCCCCAATTCTTCCCTCTATTAGCTTCCAACAAATCGACTATTGTTTGATGCCTCAGGATGTGTTCTACCAACAATCCTTTCTTTTAGTCAAGTTACATTTCTTGTTTCCCCAGTTCGATTTAGCACCTCCTCATTAGTTATTCAATCTACCCATCTAATCTTCATCACTCTCCTATAGCACCACATTTTAAAAGCTTCTGTTCTCTTCTTGTCTGAAATGCTTATCATCTACGTGTCACTTTCGTACAACGCGACACTGCAGACAACTACTGTACCTTTCGAAAAGAATTCCTAGAACTTAAATTTATATTAGATATTAACAGATTTCTCTTTTTCAGGAATTCCTTACTTGCTATAGCCAGTCTGCATTATATATCCTCTTTACTTCGATCGTTTTCAGTTACTGTGCTGCTCAAATAACAAAACTCATTTGTTATTTTTTAGCGCCTCACTTTCTAAACTAATTTCCTCAGCATCGGCCGACTTAATTCACCTACAGTCCACATCCTTATATTACTTTATCATCTGACAATCTCTTTTCAAGACACCGTCCATTCTGTTCAACCGTTCTTCCAAGACCATTGCGGTCTCTGGCAGAATTACGGTGTCGTCAGAAAACCTCAAAGCTTTTATATCTTTTCCATGAATTTTTAATTTCCTCCAAAAATATTCTCCTTGGTGTCGTTTAGTGTTTGCTCGATGTACAGGTTGAATAATATTGGGGATAGCCTACAACCCTGTCTCATTACCTCCTCCAACCACTGCTTACCTTTCGTGTCCTTTGACTCATATAACTGCAGTATGGTTTCCGTAAAAATTATAAATGACCTTTCGCGCACAGTATTTTATCCCAGCTGTCATCAAAGTTTCAAAGAATGTAAGTCAGTCAACAATGTCAAAAGCTTACTCTAAATCTACAAATACAATAAAACTAGATTTTGCCTTCGTTAAATCTGATAAGGTAAGACTTGCCTTCTTTGGAATTGGAACTATTACATCTTTTCATGAAGTCTGATGGCATTATTAATGCCTCATACGAGGCAGTCGGCGGGAGAAGATGGTAAACCGCGTGAGAATAGTTTTAAGCTATCGCCTGTTATATGTTTGGTTACATCTGTAGATCGTAATATACAATGGACGTATTTTTAACTACTTCTCAGACGAACGCGTGGTTCCTGAAGAGGGGCAGCAGCCTTTTCAGAAGTTGCAGGGGCAACAGCCTGGATGATTGACTGATCTGGCCTTGTAACACTAACCAAAACAGCCTTGCTGTTATGGTACTGCGAACGGCTGAAAGCAAGGGGAAACTACAGCCGTAATTTTTCCTGAGGGCATGCAGCTTTATAGTTTGGACAAGAAGAGAACAGAAGCTTTCGAAATGTGGTGCTACAGAAGAATGTTGAAGATTAGGTGGGTGGATCACGTAACTAATGAGGAGGTATTGAATAGGATTGGGGAGAAGAGAAGTTTGTGGCACAACTTGACTAGAAGAAGAGATCGGTTGGTAGGACATGTCCTGAGGCATCAAGGAGTAACATTACGAGTCAAGACAGCTGTAACGGAACTTGAATAGCGTAAAGTTATCGTTAAAAACGCACGCCGCGCGATTTGTTACGATTTGGTCGGTCATAATAGTAGTAACATGCTTTTGAATACAATTAAAATATAACGGCGATACCTGTTTAGCGTTATTGGAAATAATATGTAATAAATTAATGAGTAAGGTAGCCGATCCTATAAGAAGAGGTAAAATTGGGCATATTAAGGTGTTTTGCTTTATATCGACTAAGCCGATGATACGGCGTCTTTTTTTTCCGTTTACTCTTAGAAAAAAAAAAGAAAACAAGTAACGAAGTGCTAATTGTGCGTTGTGAAAAATATAGGGGCGAATTTTAAATAGCTACAGTGTATAATCAGACTAACAAATGGACATTCAGTTACGCGAAATAGCGGACAGTGAAGTGTGGTCATTAAATTGAGTACACCTACAGGGCGGTCAATTCTGGGATAAGTCTATTCGCATCTCACGAGGGACGCGGTATTGAGACCGTTTTTTTTTTTATTATATCACGGAGAGCGGGCTTCAATTTATAAAAAGGAGAAAAGCTGTATCATTATCATTGACTGTTGGTGTTAAGCAACCGAAACTGTTCATCAAAGGGTTTCGGTGAATGAATGGTGAATGCGAAATGAAACTGTGAACGAAGTTATGTTAAATAAAGCAGAAGAGACAAGACAGTTTGGTCGTATCTGTTATTATTCCATAAACCGTAACATTTATTCTCGTTGTACGAAACCTTTATAGGCGATCGTTATGACAATTTGCTTTGAAGGGATCTCGTTACGAGTTAAGTTTTGGGGACCTGGTCAACAGGGGATAGTTCGTAGATCTTAACTACTGCAGCTATTCTGGAATCAGGTGCTACCGTGACCGTTGTGTGTTGCCAATGGCTTAAGGTCATCATATCTCATGCTCTAAGATCGACGCGCCTTTCCTCTTGGTATAACGGTGTCTCACGGTAACCACGACAACGCCGACGGCGAAGGAAGATACGGTAGAAAGGGATCACAAATTTAGCATTGGAGGGTAGCGTGGAGGGTAAAAATCGTAGAGGGAGACCAAGAGATGAATACACTAAGCAGATTCAGAAGGATGTAGGTTGCAGTAGGTACTGGGAGATGAAGGAGCTTGCACAGGATAGATTAGCATGGAGAGCTGCATCGAATCAGTCTCAGGACTGAAGACCACAACAATAACAACAACAAGTGTTATTCTTCTTGCTATGCAATCGGCCATATAGGTAAAAAAAAAGTTTACTTTTAACATTGTCCCGGTTATTCTGGGTTAGTACTGTCGCCATTAGGATGCACTTGGAAAAGTCGTGAGAGCGAGTATGTGAATTTTACTGTTTTACTTCAGAGAGTAGTGTACCAGGCGCTAAACATTAGAAAGAAAAAAGACTATTACGCTAGCATTCACAAAGTAATAATATCCAAAGAGCCTCAGATCTACGGTATTTCCGAAGTGGGGCACAAACCTGATAGTGTCACCTCCCCCCCCCCCACACCCCCTCCTGCGTTTGGGATAGGACGCCAAAAATTTAGAAAAAAATGATTTTTCAAAAAATGTTCGTTTTGTGGCACACATCTTTCTGAATAGTTTGGTATATGAAACATATAAAACATACATGTTCGAGGAAATGTAAGACGTATTATTTGGTATTAAGTGTGCCAACGTATAGTGCCACGCCTCTTCACACATTTTTCTTCTGTTGCTTGTGACTCTGTATCGCTCTGTGGATTTCAAACGTGTGCATTTTGTAACGGAGGCCATCAAAACTATATTCAGGACAGTGGAAATTAAAATTTCCAGTGCTGCCTGTCGTGCTCCCATTCGGCCAGTTTGAAACCCCCCCCCCCCCCCTTTAAAATAAAAACTCACAAAGAATATTGTGTGGGTTTATTTGTACCAGCAGAATAAGAAATCTTCAAAATATTGCACTCTTTATCGCCTGTTAGCTAACAACTTTCTATTTTGTGTGACATAAAATTAAATATACGAAACATAAAACCAGTAAAGACAAGAGACAAGCAACACAGTACACATTTCTTCAATCCTTAGGTCCCAGCATTTTCCCCTCTAATCTTGTAATAGCTTTACACTGCTTTCCTTTCTGCGAAAGAATCTATTACCTCATCAAAGTTCGTCGTACGTATGCTACATGAAAAATCAAAATGTCAATATGTGCAAGACCTCACAACTGTCCACCACCCACCACGGGAGAACTTTTGCCGATGGCTTGTTGCACAAACTGACAATCCGTTGTTTGTCTCAGCAGTTTCGTTTGTAGACGACGCAACGTTTGGAAGAGATGCGATAACAAACTTCCACTACCAACACATAAGGGCCGATCGCGTAACTCACGCTACAGTGCAGGAAAGACGCCCGCATCGGTTTAAGATTAATTTGTGAGCTGGAACTGTAGCAGACCGACTGGTAGGGCTATACGCTCTCCCACCACGTCTTACAGGTGCCGTCTGCAGGAAGTTATTCAGAACACCCTGCAAGACCCACTAGCAGATTTGGGGCTGCAAGTACGAAGAAACATTCGGTTTACGCATGGTGGAGCTTCAGCACGTTTCAGCCTCCCGCACTGGCTGGTATCTACCATGACAGATGGCGAATTAGAGGGGGGGGGGGGGGGAGTCATGCTCTGCTGCTCGTTTCCCTGACCTCAGCCTTTATATCATTGTCTTTAGGCACATCTTAAAGAATTGGCCTACGCAATAAACCACCCGGATGAAGAAACTCTTCATCGATGTGTCATGGAAGCCCGCGAAACCATTTGGAACAGTCGGAGAGTATCTGAAGGTGGAGATGCGACAAGTAGTCTGCCTTTGAGAGTTATGTATGGAGCTCGAACTCCAGTTCATCTGTACTACTCGATGTATCTGATATCTGACGACGGGTTATCCTAAATCGCGTAATATTAAAAGTCATTCATTCACCAGCTGGTGACGTTTCACAACCTATTCAGCATTTGTGCGATACCGTTTCAAATATATGGAAAGGCTCTGACAGTCCGTGATTCGACGAGCCCTTGTATGTTTAGGAGCATGAGGAGGACATTTAGAGCATTTGTTATGAGTTTGTGTGTCAATGACCTAAATTGTAATCTTCCATTAAAAACTCGAAAACGAAGGATTTTCGGACATATGTTTATCTGAACTGTTTTTTCTTGTTTTGATGTAAGGAACCCGTTCCCAAAATTTGTAAAAGTATTCTTCAAACATCCCACATATCCAGTGTTAAGAAAATGGATCATTGTCGAATGGCATGAATATTTGAAATCAGTAATATACAAGCCGAATGCAGATTTAGATTTTAGGCAGTTTTTGGGAAGCTGCTGTTTATCAGTCGAGGAAAACGGATACAAGAATGTAGAGCGACCTATCCTAGACTTTTTCGTAGCGTCTGGAGTCCTTGTCAAACAGAGATAAACGCAAATATCTAATGGAGTGAGAGCCGCGGTGTTAGACGCGTTAAGGGTCAGTTCAGCCCTCAAATGAACAGAAAAGCTCATCCAACTTAATTGGGCGCGTTTGCAAGTAAGGCAAGGCAGCCTCCTGCCCGCCTAGCCGCCCGGTCTGAGGCGCTGCTTCCCGAGCAGGAAGGCGCGCCGGGCCCCGGCACGAATGCGCCCGGCGGAATAGTGCCGAGGTCCGGTGTGCCGGCCTGCCTGGGGACGGGTTTTTCAGGCGGATTTCCAACTACCTCGGCGAATGCGGCTGGTTTCCCTTATTCCGCCTCAGTTACACTATGTCGGCGATTGCTGAGCAAACACTGTCTCCACATAAGCGTACACCGTAAGTACTCAACCACGCAAAAATTGGGGTTACACTCGTCTGGTGTGAGACGTTCCCTGGGGGGCCCACTGGGTGCCGAACCGCACAATAACCCTGGGTTTGGTGTGGGGCGGCGGTGGGGTGGGTAGACTGCTGTGGCCTGTTGTGGGGTTGCGTACCACTGAGGGCTATGACGGGGCAAAGTCTCTCCGTCGTTTCTAGGTCCCCGGTTTAATACACAATACACACGCACAGGCATTACTCCAGCGATATTCTCATTGCAAAATTTAGAGAACTGTCATAGTTTTTCTATCGCATATTGCATGTGAAGACCAAGAGACTGAGGTAAGAAGAGTAATAGGCCCGCCGAGGCATAGAGACAAGCATTTCCCATCGTTTCATGGTCCATGGTTCATCCTTCATTGTCCCAGTTGAAGGTTGCCTATCTAATGGTTTCCAGAGGCAAGAAAGATTTCATTTTCCATATTTCATACAATTATTGACAGAAATTAAAATTTTGAAAAGGTGCCATAATCCAATCATTAAGAGGTAGAATATTATGATAAATATACAAGGCAAGCACTACAGTTACGAACTGGGTACACAAGGTCATTCAGCTGCCTCTACCTATGGGGCAACCCGCAACACTTCAAAAACAATGGGTAAGATTTTCATATCCCCTCGCTCTTTACACGCAAACTATTAGTCCTACAGATAAAAAGAAAAGCACTTTTTTGTGTTGTTGTTGTTGTGGTCTTCAGTCCTGAGACTGGTTTGATGCAGCTCTCCATGCTACTCTATCCTGTGCAAGCTTCTTCATCTCCCAGTACCTACTGCAACCTACATCCTTCTGAATCTGCTTAGTGTATTCATCTCTTGGTCTCCCCCTACGATTTTTACCCTCCACACTGCCCTCCAATGCTAAATTTGTGATCCCTTGATGCCTCAGAACATGTCCTACCAACCGATCCCTTCTACTGGTCAAGTTGTGCCACAAGCTTCTCTTCTCCCCAATCCTATTCAATACTTCCTCATTAGTTATATGATCTACCCATCTAATCTTCAGCGTTCTTCTGTAGCACCACATTTCGAAAGCTTCTATTCTCTTCTTGTCCAAACTATTTACCGTCCATGTTTCACTTCCATACATGGCTACACTCCATACAAATACTTTCAGAAATGACTTCCTGACACTTAAATCTATACTCGATGTTAACAAATTTCTCTTCTTCAGAAACGCTTTCCTTGCCATTGCCAGTCTACATTTTATATCCTCTCTACTTCGACCATCATCAGTTATTTTGCTCCCCAAATAGCAAAACCCCTTTACTACTTTAAGTGTCTCATTCCCTATTCTAATTCCCTCAGCATCACCCGGCTTAATTCGACCACATTCCATTACCCTCGTTTTGCTTTTGTTGATGTTCATATTATATCCTCTTTTCAAGACACTGTCCATTGCGTTCGACTGCTCTTCCAAGTCCTTTGCTGTCTCTGATAGAATTACAATGTCATCGACAAACCTCAAAGTTTTTATTTCTTCTCCATGGATTTTAATACCTACGCCGATTTTTTATTTTGTTTCCTTTACTGCTTGCTCAATATACAGATTGAATAACATCGGGGAGAGGCGACAACCCTGCCTCACTCCCTTCCCAACCACTGCTTCCCTTTCGTGCCCCTCGACTCTTATAACTATCTTGTTTCTGTACAAATTGTAAATAGCCTTTCGCTTCCTGTATTTTACCCCTGCCACCTTCAGAATTTGAAAGAGAGTATTCCAGTCAACATTGTCAAAAGCTTTCCCTAAGTCTACAAATGCTAGAAACGTAGGTTTGCCTTTCCTTAATCTTTCTTCTAAGATAAGTCGTAAGGTCAGTATAGCATCACGTGTTCCAACATTTATACGGAATCCAAACTGCTCTTCCCCGAGGTCGGCTTCTACTAGTTTTTCCATTCCTCTGTAAAGAATTTGCGTTAGTATTTTGCAGCCATGACTTATTAAAATGATAGTTCGGTAATTTTCACATTTGTCAACACCTGCTATCTTTGGGATTGGAATTATTATATTCTTCTTGAAGTCTGAGGGTATTTCGCCTGTCTCATACATCTTGCTCACGAGATGGTAGTTTTGTCAGGACTGTCTCTCCCAAAAGGGTCAGTAGTTCTCATGGAATGTTGTCTACTGACGGGGCCTTGTTTCGACTCAGGTCTTTCAGTGCTCTGTCAAACTCTTCACGCAGTATCGTATCTCCCATTTCAACTTCATCTACATCCTCTTCCTTTTCCGTAATATTGTCCTCAAGTACATCGCCCTTGTATAGACCCTCTATATACTCCTTCTACCTTTCTGCTTTCCTTAGAACTGGGTTTCCATCTGAGCTCTTGATATTCATACAAGTGGTTCTCTTTTCTCCAAAGGGTCTTTAATTTTCCTGTAGGCAGTATCTATCTTATTCTAGTCAGATAAGCCTCTACATCCTTACATTTGTCCTCTAGCCATCCCTGCTTAGCCATTTTGCACTTCCTGTCTATCTCATTTTTGAGACGTTTGTATTCCTTTTTGCCTGCTTCATTTACTGCATTTGTATATTTTCTCTTTCATCAATTAAATTCAATATTTCTTCTGTTACCCAAGGAGTTCTACTAGCCCTCGTCTTTTTACCTACTTGATCCTCTGCTGCCTTCACTACTTCATCCCGCAAAGCTATCCATTCTTCTTCTAATCTACTTCTTTCCCTCTTTCCTGTCAATTATTCCCTTATGATCTCCCTAAAACACTGTACAACCTCTGGTTCTTTCAGTTTATCCAGGTCCCATCTTCTTAAATTCCCACCTTTTTGCAGTTTCTTCAGTTTTAATCTACAGTTCATAACCAATAGATTGTGGTCAGAGTCCACATCTACCCCCGGAAATGTCATACAATTTAAAACCTGGTTCCTAAATCTCTGTCTTACCATTATATTATCTGATACCTTCTACTATCTCCAGGATTCTTCCATGTATATAACCTTCTTTCATGGTTCTTGAACCAAGTGTTAGCTATGATTAAGTTATGCTCTGTGCAAAACTCTACCAGGCGACTTCCTCTTTCATTTCTTAGCCCCCAATCCATATTCACCTACTATGTTTCCTTCTCTCCCTTTTCCTACTCTCGAATTCCAGTCACCCATGACTATTAAATTTTCGTCTCCCTTCACTACCTGAATAATTTCTTTTATTTCATCATACATTTCTTCAATTTCTTCATCTTCAGAGCTAGTTGGCATATAAACTTGTACTACTGTGGTAGGCGTGGGCTTCGTGTCTATCTTTGCCACATTAATGCGTTCACTATGCTGTTTGTAGTAGCTTACCTGCAAACCTATTTTTTTTATTCAGTATTAATCCTATTTCTGCATTACCCCTATTTGATTTTGTGTTTATAACCCTGTATTCACCTGACCAAAAGTCTTGTTCCTCCTGCCACCGAATTTCGCTAATTCACACTATATCTAACTTTAACCAATCCATTTCCCTTTTTAAATTTTCTAACCCACCTGCCCGGTTAAGGGATCTGATGTTCCACGCTCCGATCGGTAGAACGCCAGTTTTCTTTTTCCTGATAACGACGTCCTCTTGAGTAGTCCCCGCCCGGAGATCCGAATGGGGGACTATTTTACCTCCGGAATATTTTACCCAAGAGGACGCCATCATCATTTATCCATACAGTAAAGCTGCATGCCCTCGGGAAAAATTACGCCTGTAGTTTCCCCTTGCTTTCAGCCGTTCGCAGTACCCGCACAGCAAGGGCGTTTTGGTTAATGTTACAAGGCCAGATCAGTCAATCATCCACACTGTTGCCCTTGCAACTACTGAAAAGGCTGCTGCCCCTCTTCAGGAACCACACGTTTGTCTGGCCTCTCAACAGATACCCCTCCGTTGTGGTTGCACCTACGGTACGGCCATCTGTATCGCTGAGGCACGCAAGCCTCCCCACCAACGGTTCATGTGGAAGGACAAACAGCATAGCGAACGCATTATTGTGGCCAAGAAAGACACGAAGCCCACGCCTACCACAGCAGTACAAGTTTATATGCCAACTAGCTCCGCAGATGACGAAGATATTGATGAAATGTGTGATGACATTAAAGAAATTATTCAGATAGTGAAGGGAGATTAAAACTGAAGAAACTGCAAAACGGTGGGAATTGAAGGAGATGGGACATGGATAAACTGACAGAACTAGGGGTTGTAGAGAGTTTCAGGGAGAGCATTAGGGAAAGATTGACAGGAATGGGGGAAGGAAATACAGTAGTAGAAGAATGGGTAGCTTTGAAGCATGAAATAGTGAAGGCAGCGGAGTATCAAGTAGGTAAAAAGACGTGGGCTAGTGGAAATCCTTGGGTAACAGAAGAGATATTGAATTCAATTGATGAAAGGAGAAAATATACAAATGCAGTAAATGAAGCAGGCAAAAAGGAATACAAACGTGTCAAAAATGAGATCGACGGAAGTGCAAAATGGCTAAGCAGGGATGGCTAGAGGACAAATGTAAGGATGTAGAGGCGCATATCACTAGGGGTAAGATAGATACTGCCTACAGGAAAATTAAACAGACATTTGGAGGAAAGAGAACCACTTGTATGAATATCAAGAGCTCAGATGGAAAGTTAGTTCTAAGCAAAGAAGGGAAAGTAGAAAGGTCGAAGGAGTATATAGGTCTGTACAAGGGCGATGTACTTGACAATATTACGGAAAAGGAAGAGGATGTAGATGAAGTTGAAATGGGAGATACGATACTGCGTGGAGAGTTTGACAGAGCACTGAAAGACCTAAGTCGAAACAAGGCCCCGGGAGTACACAACATCCCATGATAACTACCTACAGCCTTGGGAGAGTCAGCTCTGACAAAACTCTACCATCTCGTGAGCAAGATGCATGAGACAGGCGAAATACCGTCAGACTTCAAGAAGAATATAGTAATTCAAATCTCAAAGAAAGTAGGTGTTGTCAGATGTGAAAATTACCAGTTTAATAAGCCACTGCTGCAAAATACTAACACGAATTCTTTACAGACGAGTGGAAAGACTGGTTGAAGCCGACCTCGCGGAAAGACGAGTTTGGATTCCATAGAAGTACTGGAACGCGTGAGGCAATACTGACCCTACGACTTACTTTAGAAGATAGATTAAGGAAGTTCAAACCTACGTTTCTAACATTTGTCGACTTAGAGAATACTTTGACAATGTTCACTGGAATACTCTTTCAAATTCTGAAGGTGGCAGGTGTACAATACAGGGAGCGAAAGGCTATTTACAATTTGTACAGAAACCAGATGGCAGTTATAAGAGTCGAGGGTCATGAAAGGGAAGCAGTGGTTGGGAAGGGAGTGAGACAGGGTTGTAGTCTATCCTCGATGTTATTCAACCTGTTTACTGAGCAAGCAATAAAGGAAACAAAAGAAAAATTCGGAGTAGGAATTAAAATCCATGGAGAAGAAATTAAAACCTTGAGGTTCGCCGGTGACATTGCAATTCTGTCAGAGACAGCAAAGCACTTGGAAGAGCAGTTGAACGTGGTGCTACAGAAGAATGCTGAAGATTTGATGGGTAGATTACATAACTAATGAGGAGGTATTGAATAGAATTGGGGAGAAGAGAAATTTGTGGCACAACTTGACTAGAAGAAGGGATCGGTTGGTAGGACATGTTCTGAGGGATCAAGGGATCACCAGTACAGTACTGGGGGGCAGCGTAGGGTAAAAATCGTAGAGGGAGACCAAGAGATGAATACACTAAACAGATTCAGAAGGATGTAGGTTGCAGGGGGTACTGGGAGATGAAGCTTCCACAGGATAGAGTAGCATGGAGAGCTGCATCAAACCAGTCTCTGGACTGAAGATAACAACAACAACAACAACATACAGGTATTTGTCTGATGTGTAACCTTCAATAGAAGTGGGACAGATAAGAGGGTTAGATTGGATTATATGTACTTCCCGTTACAATTGATCCATAATGAGGAGACACTTAATGGGAAACTAATTTGCTAATTTACCTTCTACAGATCGCAAGTGTAGTGATCCTGGACGTGGAATGTGGAATGAAAATTTAGACATACTTTTGATTGTACTCGCATTATTTGACCCCCACCCTCCTCTCTCACTCACTCTCAACCGCGCGCAGGCTAGTTCTACTAAGAAATTCAGTTCATTAATGGAATCGGAGGAGATGGTTAGCAATAAATCCTTTAGGCTCCTCTTAAACTGAAATTTGTCAGTAGTAAAGATTTTTATGGCTGCTGGCACGTTATTGAAAATGCGTTTTCCTGAATGATGGAGACTTTCTTGCACCAAAGCAATTAACTTCCAAATTTTTGTGAGGATTATTCACGTTTCTAGTAATGACTTCATGAAATGAGCTGTTGATTTGAAAATATTCATTTGTTTTTAAAGACAAATTTAATGGCGAGAAGGTATCTTCTATCTGCACCATGTTAAATTGACCTATTTCCATGTCCCTTATCTCAAGCTGTATTATACTAATGGTAGAACACGAAACATTTCTTACATGGATTTCCACTATTTTCTAACAATGACGTTTTCTCATGAATAATTCCCCCAGGTGTACACAACTCTTTTGTGGATACGTGCGTGGCGAGCACGGGGCCCTGAGCCATTGCAGCCTTCTTTCTCTCCAGGGCTGCATTTCCTTTCCCTTCCCCTCCTTTCCCCTCCTTGCTCCTTTCCCCTCGCCCTCGCCCTCTCCTCTCCCTCTCTTGGTGTCCTTGCTTATGTTGGCCCCCACTATACTCCTGGTTCTGTTGGTTTTCCAATTCAGCTTTGTTGCATAATCATCTCCTCCTTTTGGCATTCCTTGGTCCCCCTCTGGGGTTTGACCTCCATTACAAAATTTCTCCTCCGTAGTGTGAGCCATTTGGGGAAGAGCACCTTACCTAGTGTCTCCGACGTGCGCCCTCCTAGTACATTCCACCTTTTCTTTCACGTCGTCATCTGATACTAGGGTGCATAGCCAGCACGGTAGCCAGCCCATGTGGTGGGGTCGCTATGTACCCTTTTGGTTGAGCCCCCTGAACACACAGGGATCACACTTCTGATACCTGAGCTGTGACCCCCTCATGCATGCCTTGGAGTGGTTGCTCGTCATCCTGGAGCATCGGAACTCCCCGCAATGGCCGCCGTGCCAGACGGCCCTTGCTGTGGCTGGGTGGCGCTCGTGAGGAGAGCCCCTGATTGGAGTGGGTGGTATCAGGGCGGATACTATGCAAATGAAACGCATACGGGTCCAGAACTCTGGCCGTTCTTCCGCGGCCATCTCTCTGCGTGGAACTGATTCCTCAAGTGCTGCTTCTCTTGCCCTTTCGGCCTTCCCTTCCATGGCTACCCCCTGGGAAGAGGGTCAGGCCCGTCGGCTAGGGGCAAAACCTTTCCCCCGTTATCTAGTTTGCACCAGGACTGATGGAGATACTTTCACCAATACCAAACCTTTATTCTTTGTGGAACACATTGAAGACAAGTTTGGCGAAGTGGACTCCCTCAGCAAGACGCGGTCAGGTTCGTTGCTGATAAAAACTACTTCAGCTGCCCAATCTGCGGCCCTTCGTGCCTGTACCCATCTTGGCACCATTCCTGTGTCCATTACCCCCTACCAGTCTCTAAATATGGTACAAGGTGTGATTTTTCACAGGGACCTAATCCTTCAAACTGATGAGGAACTTCGGGACAATCTCGGACGGCGGGGTGTTCACTTTGTTCGGCTTGTTCAGAAGGGTCCTAAAGACAATCGTATTGATACTGGTGCCTTTATCCTGGCCTTTGAAGGGGTTACCCTCCATGAGAAAGTTAAGATTATGGTCTATCGCTGTGATGTGAAGCCATACATCCCCCCTCCTATGAGGTGTTTTAAGTGCTTGCGTTTTGGCCATATGTCTTCCCACTGTTCGCAGGCCCCTCTCTGTGGTGACCACAGTCCACTCCATGAGGGGAGTCCCTGTGTTCCCCCTCCTGTATGTGTAAATTGTCATGGTAGTCATTCTCCACGTTCACCAGATTGCCCAGTATATAAGAAGGAAAAGAAGATACAGGAGTATGAGTCCCTCTATCGTTTAACCTACACAGAGGCCCGTAAGAAATATGCACGATTGCACCCTGTGTCCATGACATCTAGTTACGCCTTGGTTACATCTACACCCCTTCCTCCCCCTTCCTTATCCCCATCCCGTACCCCTCTCCTCCCCATCCCCTCTCCTGCGGCTCCCACACCTCCTATGGGCGCTGCTCCCCATCCCCAGCTGGAGAAGTGTCCCACTCCTTCGGCGTCTGCCGGTCAAGGGCGCCTCTCCCGGGATGCCCCTTCCCGGCACCTTCCGGGCCAAAGGTCTGCCGCGGTCTGTCGGCCCCCAGGTCGTCCGGTCTCTTTCTGTTCCTGATCTTGCTGCAGCTGGCTCCTTTATGCCACACAGCCCTCCTCGATCTCAGCCTGAACGGAAGAAGAAACATAAGTCCCGGGACAAAGAGCCTCTGGTGTCACCGGAGGTCCCTTCCCCGACTTCACAACCGGATTCTGACCTGTCGTTCATGGATGTCGCCCCCTCCTTGTCGGTGATGGGTGGGGACCCGGCGGTATGACTGGATTTAAAGTGTTCAGCCCCCATTCAAACCATCGTTCTGTGGTTCTCCAATGGAATTGTAGTGGACACTATCGTCGCCTTCCGGAATTGAAATCCCTTCTTTCGTCCTACTATGCAGCTTGTGTGGTTCTCCAGGAATCTCATTTTACTGATGCTCACTCACCGACCCTCCATGTGTTCCGTGTTTTCTGTCGAAATTGGGTCGGACCCCTGCGGGCTTCTGGTGGCGTTTGTACATTGGTCCGTACAGACATTGCTAGCACGTGGATTCCTCTTCAAACTACATTGGAAGCGGTTGCTGTTAGGGTCCACTTAGACTCTGCAGTCACAGTTTGCAATCTTTATCTCCCTCCTGACAGGACTCTTACACCTGCTGCCTTAACCGCCCTTCTTCAGCAACTTCCTCCTCCCTTCCTCCTCCTTGGGGATTTTAATGCTCGTCATCCTTTGTGGGGCAGTGCCTTTCCATCTAGACGAGGTCTTCTTATAGACCAATTTATTGCAGACCACGACCTGTGCCTTCTTAATGATGGCTCCCCTACTCATTTCAGTGCCGGTCATGGTACCTTTTCTGCCATTGATCTTTCTCTTTCTTCTCCCTCTCTCCTCCCTTCATTACACTGGTCGCCACACGACGACATTTGTGATAGTGACCATTTCCCGTTGATTATCACGCTCCCTTCCCGCTCCCCGATGGACAGGTTACCTCGTTGGTCTTTCCAACGCGCCGATTGGCCTCTATACACTGCACAGGTCGCGTTTTCTCCCTCTTTGTCGGGTTGTATTGATGACGTCATCCGTGACGTGTCTGACACGATTGTTCGCGCTGCTAGCCTTGCTGTCCCGCGCTCATCTGGGCCATTTCGTCGCCGGCAAGTCCCGTGGTGGAGTACGGCCATTGCCATTGCCATCTGTGATCGCCGTCGAGCTTTGCAACACTTTAAGAGGCACCCATCCGTAGCCAACCTTACTACCTTTAAACGCCTTCGCGCTAAAGCCCGTTATTTAATCAAACAGAGCAAGCGGATATGTTGGGAACGATTCGTTTCTTCCCTTGGTTCCACTGTCCCTTTGTCACGGGTATGGCCTACACTTCCCTCTCTCCAAGATTGCCATCGGCAGTCCACCCTACCAGGCCTTCACCTCCCAGATGGCATTTGTACGGACCCATTACTTCTTGAAGAACATCTTGCGACCCAGAATGAGATTTTCACTCTGCAGCGGAGTGTGCGCTGATATGAAACTTCCTGGCAGATTAAAACTGTGTGCCCGACCGAGACTTGAACTCGGGACCTTTGCCTTTCGCGGGCAAGTGCTCTACCAACTGAACTACCGAAGCACGACTCACGCCCGGTACTCACAGTTTTACTTCTGCCAGTACCTTGTCTCCTACCTTCCAAACTTTACAGAAGCTCTCCTGCGAACCTTGCAGAACTGGCACTCCTGAAAGAAAGGATATTGCGGAGACATGGCTTAGCCACAGCCTGGGGGATGTTTCCAGAATGAGATTTTCACTCTGCAGCGGAGTGTGCGCTGATATGAAACTTCCTGGCAGATTAACACTGTGTGCCCGACCGAGACTCGAACTCGGGACCTTTGCCTTTCGCGGGCAAGTGCTCTACCAACTGAGCTACCGAAGCACGACTCACGCCCGGTACTCACAGCTCGCCCGCGAAAGGCAAAGGTCCCAAGTTCGAGTCTCGGTCGGGCACACAGTTTTAATCTGCCAGGAAGTTTCATATCAGCGCACACTCCGCTGCAGAGTGAAAATCTCATTCTGGAAACATCCCCCAGGCTGTGGCTAAGCCATGTCTCCGCAATATCCTTTCTTTCAAGAGTGCTAGTTCTGCAAGGTTCGCAGGAGAGCTTCTGTAAAGTTTGGAAGGTAGGAGACAAGGTACAGGCAGAAGTAAAGCTGTGAGTACCGGGCGTGAGTCGTGCTTCAGTAGCTCAGTTGGTAGAGCACTTGCCCGCGAAAGGCAAAGGTCCCGAGTTCGAGTCTCGGTCGGGCACACAGTTTTAATCTGCCAGGAAGTTTCATCTTGCGACCCATTTTGCTGTGGCATCAGCGTCAGCCTCCTATCCAGCTGCTTTCCTTCACCAAAAACAGCAGGCTGAAGCTCTCACCTTATGTTTCACCACTTGTGAGTCAGAACCTTACAACGAACCTTTTACTGAATGGGAATTTCTTTCTGCTCTATCTTCTTCTCATGTTACGGCCCTTGGCCCAGATTCCATTCATAACCAACTGCTTCAACATCTCAGTGCTCCACGACGGCAACATCTTCTTCGGGTGTTTAACCGTATTTGGCTCCAGGGTGACTTCCCTTCTCAGTGGAGGGATAGCATTGTGGTTCCTGTCCTTAAGCCTGGTAAGAACCCCCTATCTGTTGACAGCTATCGGCCAATTAGTTTGACCAATGTTGTTTGTAAGTTACTTGAACGGATGGTAGCCCGTCAGCTCAATTGGGTCCTCGAATCTCGGGATCTATTGTCCCCTTACCAGTGTGGCTTTCGAGAGGGACGATCTCCAATCGATCATTTACTTCTCTTGGAATCCGCAGTTAGGCAGGCTTTTTCCCCAGCGCCGCCATTTGGTTGCAGTGTTTTTTGACCTTCGCAAGGCCTATGACACGGCCTGGCGCCATCACATCTTACTAACCATTCATCAGTGTGGTCTTCGGGGCCCACTCCCGATTTTTATCCGCCAGTTCCTGATTCATCGATCATTCAGAGTTCGAGTTGGTACTGCTTTTAGTTCTCCATGGACCCAGGAGACGGGCATCCCACAGGGTTCTGTCTTGAGTGTCCTTCTTTTCCTCATTGCTATCGATGGACGTGTGGCCTCTGCCGGTCCCTTGGTCGCCCCTGCCCTGTGTGTGGATGATTTCTGCGTTTGGGTTAGTTCCTCCTCGATGGCATCTGCAGACGGCAGCTCCAGGTGGCTATACGGCGTGCCTCTGCATGGACCCTCTCACACGGGTTTCAATTCTCTCCTTTAAAATCGCAGGTGGTCCACTTCTGTCGCCGTACTACGATCCACCCTGATCCAGAGATCTATCTCGCTGCACAACGATTGCCTGTGGTTACACAGTTTCGTTTCCTGGGTCTTCTTTTCGACAACAAGCTCACTTGGCTGCCCCATATCAGACTCCTGAAGGTAGGATGTTTCCATAAAGTCAATGTCCTTCGCATCCTTGCCCACTCCTTTTGGGGTGCGGACCGTTCCCTCCTCCTCCGTCTTTATCGTGCTCTAGTTCTGTCTCGCTTGGACTATGGTTGTCAAGTTTATGGTTCAGCTGCTCCTTCCACACTGCACATGCTGGATCCAGTCCACCATCGTGATATCCGTTTGGCCACCGGTGCCTTCCCTACTAGCCCTGTTGATAGTCTCCTGGTTGAAGCTGGGATCCCCCCCCCCCCTCTCTGTTCGGCGGTCACAGCTTCTGGTGTCTTATGCCCTCACTATCCGTTCTTCTCCCACTCATCCTTCCTATTCTATCCTGTTCCCAGACCATGGACGTCGCCCACCCGACTCCCGCCCTCGGGCGGGTTTACTGGTTGGGCTGCGCCTTGGGCCTCTTTGCCGTGATTTTCAGCTTCCTTCTTTGTCCTGTCTTCCTCGCTCCCTCCCCTCCACCCCTCCTTGGTTAGTTCCTCGGCCTCGAATTCGGATGGATCTCCGCCGAGGTCCGAAATATTCTGTTCCTTGTTCCGCCAAATTTTATGGGAGTTTCGGGATGCTGTTGTTTTTTACACTGATGGCTCTAAATCTGCTGATCATGTTGGGTATGCCTTCACGTCCTCTGTTGGAACGGAAAGTCATCTGGTGCCACCTACATGTGAGGTGTTTACCGAAATTGATGGCAATTTCCCAGGCCCTTACCTTTATTAAACAATCCCAACACAACCACGTTTTGTTAAGTACGGACTCGATGAGTGGCTTTCTTGCTATTGACCGGTGTTTTTGGCGCCATCCCTTGGTCTCTGCCATCCATGACCATCTCGCTGATATTCACCGTGCTGCTTGTTCCATTGCCTCCCTTTGGGTCCCTGGCCATGTGGGTATCCCGGGTAATGAGCTTGCTGATTGTTGGGCTGGGGAAGCAGTTACTTACCCCCCGTTTTCTGTAACCCCTCCTGCAGCGGATTTATGGCTTCACATCAAATACCACTTCGCACAGTCATGGGCCAATTCTTGGGAGGCTACTCCCCTGTCTAATAAACTTCATGCAATTAAGGTGACACCAGGCCCATGGCGTTCTTCCTTTCGCCTCTACCGAAAGGACTCGACCACACTGTCTTGTCTCCGCATTGGCCATACCAGGCTGACCCATGGTTTTCTTTTGCATGATGAGCCACCCCCACTATGTGGTTGTGGAGCCTTCCAGTCAGCCCCCCTGCGGGTTCGGGGATAAGAATAGGCCTGCGGTATTCCTGCCTGTCGTATGAGGCGACTAAAAGGAGTCTCAACTGTTTCGGCCTTTAATATGATGGTCCCCTAAGGGGTTTGACCACTACATTTCAAAATTTTCCGTTAGTGCGTACCATTTGGGGAAGGACGCCTTACGTGGTGCATCTTACATCCATCTTGCCCTAAGATCTGGCACACCCAGTATTGTCATGGAGTTGAATGTACATCGAGCTTCCGGCCATGTCCGCTGAAGTGTGTTCCCGATAGCATACATTCCCTCCGTTGTGCACTTCCATCTTTGCCCTCGTGATGTACATGGATATTTCGACACCCGACATCCAGCACGGTAGCCAGTCCATTGTGGTGGGGTCGTCATGTACCCTCTTGGTGGTAGCCCCCTGACTACACAGGGATCGCACTGCTGATGTCTGAGCTGCTACCTCCCCACGTATGCCGAGGAGTAGATGCCTATCCCTCTGGGGCATCGGGACTCCCACCAAAGGCCATCCTGACAGGTGCTCTTTGCTGTGGCTGGGTGGCGCCCTTGGGGAGAGCCCCTGGTCGGAGTGGATGGCATCAGGGCGGATGACCCGCAATGAAGCGTGATACATCATCTCTCGCTGGTGGGCCTCCACCAGCAGTCTCTAAGCGATCGAGGTCTAACCTCAACGGGAAGAACTTTGATCATAGATCGCTTCCCTCCCTGGCCACTCCATGGGAGCAACGCCTGGCTAAAGAAGGCAGTGGGGAATATTCACCCCGGTACCTCGTGTGTACGCAGGTTGATGGGGAATCGTTTATGTCGACCAAGCCCCAGTTTTTTGTGGAGCATTTGGAGGACAAGTTCGGGGAGGTGGAGGGCTTGTCCAAAATGCGCTCTGGTTCTGTGCTCATCAAAACGGCATCCTCTGCCCAGTCACGGATGTTGCTCACTTGCGACAAGTTGGGGGATGTTTCCTTCACCATCACTCCCCATAAAAGTTTAAACATGGTCCAGGGTGTTATTTTCCACAGGGATCTTCTTCAACAGTCCGACAATGAACTACGCGCTAACCTAGAACGACGAGGTGTTCACTTCGTCTGGCATGTCCATCGGGGTCCGAGGGATAATCCGGTGGCCACAGGTGCCTTCATCTTGGCCTTTGAGGGTGATGTGTTACCCGAAAAGGTTGAGGTGATGGTTTATCGATGTGATGTGAAACCATATATCCCTCCTCCGATGCGGTGTTTTAAATGCTGGAAGTTTGGACACATGTCATCTCGCTGTACTTCCAGCATCACTTGTAGAGATTGTGGATGTCCTTCGCATCCCAATACTCCATGTGCCCCACCACCTATCTGTGTTAACTGCGGAGAACACCATTCCCCTTGCTCGCCGGACTGTCGGATATTCCAGAAAGAAAGGAAGATAATGGAATATAAAACCCTGGACTGCCTGACCTACTCTGAGGCTAGGCGGAAATATGAGAGGCTCCATCCTGTGCCAATGACGTCAACGTACGCCGCTGCTGCAACGACGGTTCTTCCATCTCCTGTGTCGTCCCGTACGGTTGGTTCTATGATTGGTCAGCATCCAACAGCCCCCTTGATTGTGGGGGGCACTTCACACCCTGTTGCTCCTGCTCCATCTTCTTCAGGAACAACGCCCTCCCAACCATCAGGGACATCAGCTCCCCCTTCCCAGCCGGAGAAGCATAAGACTTCTTCGGCTACTCTCGCCAGGAAGAGATCCCTTGGGGACCTCCCTTTGCAAGTTCAGACCAGTGGAAAAGCGGACGCCCGCAAGTGGTTGAAACCACCACCGGTTCCTGGTCGTAGGGCCTCACGGTCGTCGTCTGTCCCTGAGACTGACCCAGTGAAGCCCATGAAGACTGAACCACCGAAGGCACAGCGCGACAAGCAGAAAAAGAAGAAAGTCCCCAAGACCAACGATATTGCGGTAACACACGCCCCACCGCTTCCTACAAGCTCTGCCTCTGAGGACGAGGTGGAGATTCTGGCGTCTGCTGAGGACCACGATCTCGCCAGTCCCTCGGACGCAATGGATAGCATTTGCACGGGTGCTCCATCGGAGGCAGCAAGTGACCCAGCTGCGTCATCTGCCTTCCCAGTCCCATCACGCCTTTCACAGACATGGAAAATACCATCCTCCAGTGGAACTGCAGCGGTTTCTTCCACCATCTAGCTGAGCTCTGGCAACTTACCAGCCTTCACCCTTTCTTCTGCATTGCTATTCAGGAAACTTGGTTTCCAGCAATGCGAACCCCTGCCCTCCGTGGCTATCGGGGTTATTATAAGAACCGGGCAGCTTATGAAAGAGTGTCTGGTGGCGTCTGCATATATGTCCTTAACTCTCTTCACAGCGAGTCTGTCCCTCTACAAACACATTTAGAGGCTGTTGCTGTGCGGGTGTGGACTCCACAGGCTGTTACCGTCTGCAGTCTTTACCTTCCACCGGATGATGATGTTGTGCAGCATATCCTGGCTGCGCTGATAGCCCAATTGCCGCCCCCTTTCCTGTTACTGGGCGACTTCAACGCCCATAACCCTCTATGGGGTGGGTCGGTGGCGACAGTTCGAGGCGCCACCATTGAGCATTTATTGGCACAGCTTGATCTTTTGCTTTTAAATGATGGTTCCTTCACACAGTTCAGCATGGCGCATGGCACGTACTCTGCCATCGACCTTTCCATCTGCAGCCCTCACTTCTCACCATCTGTCCAATGGAGAGTGCATGACGACCTGTGTGGTAGTGACCACTTTCCGATCTTTCTGTCACTGCCACGGCGACACTCTTCTGGGCGCCCTAGCAGATGGGCTCTGAATAAGGCTGACTGGGACTTGTTCTCCTCCACTGCCGCTATTGAGCCTCTCTCTAATGCTGACATTGATGTGGTGGTTCAATCGGTCACCACCGACATCGTTACTGCCGCCGCATCTGCCATTCCCCGTTCTTCTGGGTCCCCTCGGCGGCGGACTGTGCCTTGGTGGTCGCCTGAGATCGCTGAAGTGATTAAAGATCGCCGGCGGGCGCTACAGCGTCACAAGCGACATCCATCCATAGACCACCTTATCGCCTTCAAACGGCTGCGTGCGCCAGCCCGCCTTCTCATCCACCAAGGCAAGCAGGAGTGCTGGGAGCGGTATGTGTCCACCATTGGCCTCCATGTCACTCCATCGCAGGTCTGGGCCAAGATTCGACGCGTCTACGGCTATCGGACCCCGGTCAGCGTCCCTGCGCTCTCACTGAATGGGGCAGTTTGTACTGACTCCGGCGTCATTGCAACCTGCTTGGCAGAGCATTTTGCTATAAGTTCCGCTTCTTCCAGTTATCCCCTGGCCTTCCGCTCCATTAAAGAGCGGATGGAACGTCGGAACCTTTCATTTCGCACCCACCATTCTGAATCGTACAATGCTCCATTCAGTGAGTGGGAATTTCACAGTGCCCTTGCCGCTTGCCCTGATACCGCTCCTGGGCCAGATCGAATTCACTGTCAGATGCTGAAACACCTTTCAGTGGGCTGCAAGCGACGCCTCCTCGACGTTTACAACCGTCTCTGGGTCGAGGGTGTGTTTCCGTCGCAATGGCGGGAAAGCATTGTCATCCCTGTTTTGAAACCGGGCAAGAGCCCTTTGGAGGTGGACAGCTACCGTCCGCATTAGCCTCACCAACGATCTTTGCAAGTTGATTGAACGGATGGTGAGCCGGCAGTTGAACTGAGTACTGGAGTCACGGGGCCTTCTGGCTCTGTCTCAGGGTGGGTTCCGTAAAGGCCGCTCCGCCGCCGACAACCTGGTGAGCCTGGAGTTGGCCATCCGTACCACCTTTGCACCTGGTCGCTGTCTTTTTCGACATGCGGAAGGCATACGATACGATACGACATGGCATCATCACATACTTTCTACGCTTCATGGATGGGGTCTTCGGGGCCCTCTGCCGATCTTTATCCGCAATTTTCTGTCGTATCGTACATTCCGCGTGCAAGTCGCAGCCTCCCATAGTTCCTCCCGAGTCCAGGAGAACGGGGTTCCACAGGGATCTGTCCTCGGTGTCTGCCTGTTTTTAATCGCCATCAACGGGCTCGCTGCAGCGGTGGGAAATTCTGTCTCCACTTCCCTGTATGCTGACGACTTCTGCCTTTACTACAGCTCTACTGGCATTGCCGCTGTTGAACGTCAGCTACAGGGCTCTATCTGCAAGGCGCAGTCTTGGGCTGTAGCGCATGGTTTTCAGTTTTCGGCTGCCAAGATCCGCGTCATGCATTTCTGCCAGCGCCGAACAGTCCATCCTGAGCCGCGGCATTATCTTGCCGACGAACATCTTGCTGTGGTGGAGACCCACAGGTTTTTAGGTGTAGTTTTCGATGCCCGGCTGACTTGGCTGCCACATATTCGGCAGCTTAAACAGGCGTGTTGGCGGCATCTAAATGCTCTGAGATGCTTGAGCCACACCCGCTCTGGCACCGACCGATCTACCCTGTTACGGCTCCACCAGGCGTTAATCCAGTCCCGTCTGGATTATGGGAGCCTGGTTTATGGCTCCAAATCCCCATCTGCGTTGAGGGTGCTGGACCCAATTCTCCACAGCGGGATACGCCTTGCTACTGGTGCTTTCCGCACCAGCCCTGTGGACAGCATACTAGTGGAGGCAGGTGTCCCTCCATTGCTGTTACGACGCCAACAATTACTTGCTCCTTATGCTGCCCATGTTTTTAGCTTGCCCGGGCATCCAAATTACCGTGTCCTGTTCCCGCAGTCAGTCATCCATCTGCCAGAACGTCGGCCCCGGTCGGATTGTCCTATCGCCGTACGCGTCAAAGAACTTCTCTCCGGGCTTGGGTTTTTCCCTGTTCCACCTCCTTTCCGGGCACCTCTGCGTACACCCCCGTGGTGTGTGCCTCGCCCTTGCCTTCGGCTCAGCACGGGGCCCGAAGGACTCAGTCCCTCCAGAGGCCTTCCGCCGCCGCTTTTGTTCCATCCTGGCCATGTATCAGGGCTCTGGCATTGTTTACACTGACGGCTCGATGGTTGCTGGTCGAGTCGGTTATGCGCTAACTCTAGGGGACCATTCCGAACAACGTTCCTTGCAGCTGGCTGCAGCGTTTACAGTGCTGAGCTGGTCGCCATCTTTCGAGCCCTAGAGTGTATCCGCTCCTGCTCAGGTGAGTCCTTCGTTATCTGTAGCGATTCCCTGAGCGGTTTACGAGCTCTCGACCAGTGTTTTCCTCGTTCTCGTCTGGTGATGGCTATCCATGAGTCCCTGCATACTCTTGCGCGTTGCGGCAGCTCTGTGGTCTTCATGTGGACCCCAGGCCATGTTGGGATACCCGGCAATAAGAATGTTGACTGCCTGGCGAAAGAGGCCACCAGTAAACCATCTCTGGAGATTGGCCTCCCGGTCACTGATTTGCGGGCAGTCTTACGCCGCGAAGTTCTATCGATTTGGGACGCTGAATGGCGCAATCTGCCCACGCCCAACAAACTCCGTCCAATCAAGGCGACGACGACTGTGTGGCGGTCGTGCATGCGGGTCTCCCGCAAGGAGTCTGTTGTCCTCTGCCGGCTGCCCATTGGGCACGCACGGCCACTTATTGCGCCGTGAGGACGCACCTCTGTGTCGCTGCGGCTCCATTTTATCTGTGGTCCATATTTTATTGGAGTGTCCGCTTTTAGCTTTGCTCAGGCAGTCGTCCGCACTGCCTGACACGCTCCCTGCCCTTTTAACAGATGACCCTGCTATGGCTGGCTTAGTTTTGCGTTTTATTCGGGCAGGGGGTTTTTATCATTTAATATGAGTGTTTATGTTTTATTTTATTGTTTTGTGTTGATTCTGGCCTTTGGCCTACGGTTTTAAACTCAGTTTTTAATATGTTTTCGGTGGTTGGCTTTTCCTTTTTTGTTCCTATGGTCGGCCAACCACCGTCACACTCTGTGTGATTTTATTTCGTTTTGTCTGCTCCTTGTCTACGTTTCTTTTGTTCTGTGTCGTCTATCTCCTATTCTGTTGAACGTTTTTTATTCTCTGTGGGTATTTTAAGGTTTTTTGGAAAAAGGGACCGATGACCTCTGCAGTTTGGTCCCTTTAATCCTTAAACCAACCAACCAACCTTCCAGTCAGTAGCCCACATTTTGGTTGAATGCCCCCTTCTTTTGGCTCTGCGTGCTAAGTACAGACTCCACCACACTTTACCTTTGATGTTGGCTGACGAATCCCGGATGGTCTCTCTGGTTCTCGGTTTCCTCCGGGAAAGTGGTTTTTATTCTCAGTTTTAAGGTTTTTAGTCCCTCTCTGGTGTTGGGGCAGGGCGGTGAGTGTTTGGGTGTCTCCCACGGTAAGCCGTGTTTGGAGATTCCAGATTCACCTCCCTGACAGAGATCCTCTTTTCTTCCCCTTTTACTCTGTTTTTACCTTTTTTTTTTAAGGATTGCATAGTCTCCTTTTCCCATACGTATTCCTACATTCTAGCGGTTGCACCTTTTAAGTCACAGGTGGTCTTGCCTATGCTGCTTCAGCATAGTGTTGGGTTCGTTCTCTTGCCGACTTCCCTCATTTTGTTTTTTACCAATGACAACATGACTGCCCATTTACGTTTTTACCTTTTTTCGTTTTTTTGTTCTGCCTTTCCTGAGATGTCCCATTAGCGGAATGGAGCATATTTGAAACAAGGGACTGATGACCTTGCTGTTTGGTCCCTTAAACCTCAAACAACCAACCAACCTTTCATGAATAATATATTAATAGTGTAATTTTGGAAAAGTTTAGTAAGATGTTTTGTGGGCAAATTTCAAAAATAAAAAGACCATAGGGTTTTTTATAATATAGTAGGAAGCATTAAAAATATTACTTCATGCATGTCGAGTAAGACAACTGACCGTTAGAATTACATGGTTCTGGGATAAATGGTTTGAGAGGAAAGGTACATTAAGTTACAAAAGTTACAGAAAATTGAATATGAAGTTGTATTGCACTTAATGGTGTATATGCAGTCATTTAAGTTCATAGTTTCTTTCACTGCATCTGTCATACATTTGATTAAAAGTACAAAAGTGTTAAATAAGAGAGTTACCAATTTTTATATGAACATATTATGTTGTATTAATCACAAAACTACCAGAACATTGCCATAAAATAAAGGAACAGTATTTTTTTCGTTCAAAAACAGAAAGGTATGTAAATTGCTCCATTCTGCCCCATGCACGGGGCAGATTGGGGTGGTAAGCACAAGTGATTATAAAAACGTATAAAATTATCGGAAATGCAGAAAATATTGGCTTGCTCGGTATTGATTTAGTTTAATGTCAAACTACAGTTTTCATGTATTGTATCCTTTTCTTAAGGCTATTTACGAAATTCACACACGAGGAAAGACTCATCACCATCGCTATCTATTCCTGCACAAGAATCGTGGAACAAGCGACCCAACCTTCAACTGATTTTGAATAAAACTCACCACAATATAAACATGCACAGTCATAACTTTCCTCGTAATCACTCTCGTTAGTATTGTATTCTCTCTCCTTTTTTACATTTATCTTCAGGCCCTATTTTTCTTTTTTGAATTCTTAATTTTATTCTGTTTCGCAAATAGTTTTTTCTTTGCTCTTTCTTCTTTGGCAAAGTTCTTTTCTATTTTCCCTTAATAATGACTTCTAACTCTTTTTATGTACTTCAAATCATTTAAAACATCGGTTTTCCCCTTATCCGTTTCGCCCTTTTTGTGCTTTCGTTAACTTTTGGCAAGGGCATCAGAATTTCAGGTGATATATGAAATGAGGAGGAGGTGGTGCCAGTTGTCATCCAAGAGCACCCAAGATTAGAACAATTAGGTCCAATAACTTTGTCATTCTTAGGCGGCAGTTCATTGTTACAATTCGCTGAAACCTCGCCTGCCTGATTATCCAGCTCGCTGGCGTCGTCTTTTTTAGCTGGTGTGCTAGGTGAAGGCAATTCCAATTGTTCAGATATAATAACCTCTTTATCTGACGGCCTATCACGTCCGACGTCCGATCTTAAGTCTGCCACCTTTTTTTCTTTTTTACCAGCGATGAAGGCTATGCGCTCATTATATTTCAAATCTTTACAAATTGTTACACCAGTTGTTTGTGTGAATTGACTGTTTCCCGTCGTGCTTCTCTGATATCATAGTTGCAGGTTTCTGGACGTATGCAGTAAGTTGCCAAATTGTGCCCCACTTTGAAATCTTATAACGATCCGACTGAAAACGTGTCCAGACTTTATTTATACATTGTGCAACACAGGAAAAGAGTCACTTTTTCGAAATCCCATAACTGTCTTCCATTGCGAGGCATAGATTTGAAATTTGACTCAGAGGTGGTCTAACCTTCAATTATAATGGTGCGAGAACGTGGGGCCGGTAAGCTTCGGACGCGGCGACGGTTCAACGAACAAAATGCTGCGCAGCTCAGGAGTAAGGTCGGTTACTGACGTCACAGTGGCACCAGATTTCACCACAGTTCTGGTCAACGCCACAGCGGAGGTGTCACAAGATGGGAAGGTTGCCACGGCCTGCCTTGTCCACATTTCACCCATTCTTCTGACGTCCGTGTCATGCAAGTCAGAGCCGCGAGGCCCAGCGCTGAGTCACGTAGTTTTGTTATGGCTGGCGCATCGCCGCTAAGAATCAACACGGAAAGGCATCAGGGGTGGCATAAAGGGCGACGAGAAAACACTCATTGTCTTGGGGCGTTGATTTCCACACATTTCGCTGTGGAAAACGACAGTTCGCAGGAAGTGTGAAACCGAACGACATTCTTGACAACCATTCATACTGCTGAAACCACCTCCGCCCCCCCCCCCTCGCTCCTCCCCCACCCCACCCCGCGCTCCGGTTCAGCCCTTCTCTGAGGAAATCGTAGGCCTACAACGCTAGTGACCGTCACCTGACGCCATTGGCGCCTAGCGCGACTACAGTTCTTGCTTTGGTACACAGGCTGGAACTCCAGTCAAGCACCGTCCTCAGTGTTGCCTGCTCACCTTTGTTGGGCACTTAAAAAATTTCCCTGTACAGAGACAGCCATTCAGTGATTCATAGACACAGGCATGACAGAGAACCGTTTTGGCAGATCTCAGCTGAGCAGCACTCACTACATCGCAGAACTAGTACCTGCTGGCCACATGCGGAATCTAAGGCCGGTATTACACCACGATATTTTTTTGTAAGAGATGATTCATCAAATACTTACATCAAAAAAAGTTTATAGTGTAATAAGGAACTTTGTCAAATCTCGCCTTTTGTCAAAGAAATATGATCAGATCTAGGGCTTCGCCGTAGATTTGTGTAGGGCCTTCACCTCAACAGGAAGGGGAAGGGTAAATTGGCTGGGGAAATAGCAGGAAAGTTAAAGGGGGGAGGCACTGTCATGAGTGGTAAAATACCAGTGGTTATAGGATTCAGAAAAGACCCTTTTTTAGGGTAGGGAGGACAGAAAGAAAACAAATTTTAAGAGAGGTTAGAACTGAGACAAACCTTCAGTTTGAGAAAGAAATCAAAAAACATAATTCCAGCTTATTACATCAACATAAACAGCCATTGGTTAAGAATTTTCAACTGTCAGCAGATATTTTAACTCCATCCAATTTTAAGTCAGTCAATGTGAAATGTCAGCTATCTTTATTGCATCAAAATATTCGAGGACTGAGAAATAAAATTAATGAATTAACTATCTGCATAGATGAATTAGAGTCTTCAAACCCAGCTGACATAATCTGCCTCTCTGAACATCATGTGACCACTGGTATAGAACTTTTAAGTGTTACAGGGTTTAGGTTAGCATCTCACTATTGTAGATCAGAAATGGAGAAAGGAGGAGTTGCCACATTCATCAGGAACTGTCATAAATTTAAGAACATAGACATTCATAAATTTTGCCTAGAACAGCATATGGAAGCATGTGCAACAGAATTAGATTTTCACAAAAAATCTTTCATAATATTAAGTGTATATCGAGCACCTGCAGGTAACTTTAATCTGTTTGTAAACCACCTTGAAGCTGTACTGGCCCATTTAACAACCAAAAACAAAGAAATAGTGGTTGCTGGTGATTTCAATGTAGATTTCCTTAAAGACTCTCCCAATAAGAACCTATTTGAGTTAGTAACACTATCATTCAACTTAATTCCCACAGTAAAGTTCCCCACTAGGATAACCACTTGCTCACAAACAGCCATTGATAATATCTTTATAGAAAAGTCAAATGAACAAAATTATATTACAAAACCAATAGTCAATGGCCTCTCAGACCATGACATGCAGTTCCTTCTGTTAAATGTTAATACTGAACAGGATATAAAATCTGTTAAATCTGAGCTCAAGAGGGTAATCAGTAAGCCAAAAATTGATTATTTTAGGACACTCCTCAGAGACATTCACTGGACTGATGTTTACAGTGCTCATGGCATGAATGAAAAATATAACATTTTTGCTAATAAAGTGCTTACCTTATTTGAACACTGCTTTCCCCCAAAACTTACCAAGGTTAGAGCAAAGTCTACAAAGAAGCCATGGATTACTCGAGGAATAGGGGTATCTTGTAAAACTAAAAGAAAACTGTATCTGTCAATCCGAAACATTTCCAATGTTGATGCTATAGCACATTATAAGAAATACTGCAAAATATTAAAGACTGTAATACGGATGTCAAAGCAAATATATTACAAGGAAAAGATAGTCATATCAGATAACAAAATAAAGACAATATGGGATATAGTGAGACCGGTAGAACCAGACATGAAGAGGAACAAATAGCATTAAGAGTAAATGATGCATTGGTGACAGATGTGTATAGTGTTGCAGAACTTTTTAACAAACATTTTATAACTGTTACTGAAAAGATGGGGTTGTCAGGTTCGGTAGATGCTGCTATGGATTACCTTAGACCAGACATTTCAAGTAACTTCCATAATATGAATTTGACCCTCACTACCCCAACAGAAATAATGTCCATCATAAAATCTTTAAAATCAAAAACATCTAGTGGGTATGATGAAATATCAACAAAGTTAATTAAAGAATGTGATTCTGAGCTAAGTAACATATTAAGCTATCTGTGTAACCAGTCGTTTATCAGTGGAATATTTCCCGAATGGCTGAAATATGCTGAAGTTAAGCCACTGTTTAAGAAGGGAGATAAAGAAATAGCATCAAATTTCCGTCCAATTTCACTGTTGCCAGCATTCTCAAAAATTTTCGAAAAAGTAATGTACAGTCGTCTTTATAACCATCTTATCTCAAATAACATACTGTCAAAGTCACAGTTTGGATTTCTAAAAGGTTCTGATATTGAGAAGGCTATCTACACTTACAGTGAAAATGTACTTAATTCATTAGACAAAAAATTGCAGGCAACTGGTATATTTTGTGATCTGTCAAAGGCATTTGACTGTGTAAATCACAATATCCTTTTAAGTAAACTAGAATATTATAGTGTAACAGGAAATGCTGCAAAATGGTTCAAATCTTATATCTCTGGCAGGAAACAAAGGGTGTTATTAGGAAAGAGACATGTATCAAGCTATCAGGCATCATCCAACTGGGAACTAATTACATGTGGGGTCCCACAAGGTTCCATTTTGGGGCCCTTACTTTTTCTTGTGTATATCAATGACCTTTCATCAGTAACATTACCAGATGCCAAGTTTGTTTTGTTTGCTGATGATACAAACTTTGCAATAAATAGCAAATCAAGTGTAGTCTTAGAAAGATCAGCCAATAAAATATTTGTAGACATTAATCATTGGTTCCTAGCCAATTCTTTGTCACTAAACTTTGAAAAAACACACTACATGCAGTTCAGAACTTGTAAGGGGTGTCCCAAGAGTATATGTCTAACATATGATGACAAGAAGATAGAAGAAGTGGACGGTGTTAAATTCTTGGGATTACAGCTTGATAATAAATTCAACTGGGAGGAGCACACCACAGAACTGCTGAAGCGTCTTAACAAATCTCTGTTTGCAATGCGAATTTTGTCAGACATAGGGGATATAAAAATGAAAAAGCTGGCATACTATGCTTACTTTCATTCCATAATGTCATATGGGATTATTTTCTGGGGTAATTCATCAAGCCAAGCTAAAGTTTTCCGGGCACAAAAACGTGCAGTAAGAATTATATGTGGTGTGAACTCAAGAACATCCTGCAGAAGCCTGTTTAGGGAACTAGGGATACTAACTACAGCTTCCCAATATATTTATTCCTTAATGAAATTTGTCATTAAAAATATATCACTTTTTCAAACCAACAGCTCAATTCATGGAATCAATACTAGAAATAAGAATAATCTTCACAAGGATTTAAAGTCACTTAGTCTTGTACAAAAAGGTGTGCATTATTCAGGAACACACATTTTCAATAACTTGCCAGCAGCCATAAAAAGCTTAACAACCAATGAAATTCAGTTTAAGAGAAGCCTAAAGGATTTATTGGTGGCCAACTCCTTCTACTCCATTGATGAATTTCTGAGGAAAACCAACTGATTTGTATATAAGTACAACATAACTTCTGCACAATTTCAGTGCAGTAATGTGTTCACTGAAAATTTGTGTGTGTGTGTGTGTGTGTGTGTGTGTGTGTGTAAGTATAATCTAACTTCTGCACCATTTCAGTGCAGTAATGTGTTCATTGTAAATAAGTATTATAGTAGTTGTATTACATGTTTCTTACCTTATAAATAAATATAAAACTTTTTTATTTTAAATTCAGTGCAATAGTATTTGTAAAATGACTCTTAGTGTTCATTAAAAAATGACGATCATTCCACTTGGGACCTGTGGAATGGTACATTAGCTTATTTGTTTTAGTTTAAATATTTGTCATGTATTGTTGTTTTTCTGACATGTTCCACATCCTGGAGGACCTCCTCACTACGGATCAATTGGAATGAAAGTAAATCTAATCTAATCTAATCTAATCTTGATCATAAAAGTCGTTCGTCTTCTGTTCCCTGCAGTGTGGAATGTAACCACTTGAAGCGCTGGCATCACTACAGCTATTTGATATCTGAAGCGTGTTTGTAAACATGGCTGCAAGGGTGTGTGTGTGTGTGTGTGTGTGTGTGTGTGTGTGTGTGTGTGTGTGTGTGTGTCCACAATCACATAATCACAGCTACAGCCATCCACCTCTACACCAAGGCAGCTAAAAGCAAGCTGTGATAGAGGACGACACACCTTAAAATAAAAAATATTTGCTGCTCTCCTTTCTAGTTCGTCTACATTTGAACTGTGGATGCCACAAGATAAATAGTGTTCATCTGTTTCGTACTTTTAATTCATTGTGTATTTGTTGGAAAACTAATTCTATTAATTAAATTATTCGAAAATAAAATAGTTCTTAATTACCTACATAGTGAACTAAACACACATTTATCTTCAGATATCCCTCGTTCAGTGCATTATAAATCACTTGACACGTTTCTGTACTTCTTGTGGTTAATGTGCACTATGGTATTTAGTAAGTTAGAGTAGCTCTCTCCGGTAGTAAGATATCACAGTGTTACGGTGAACCTGTCTTATGCACATCTAGCACTCCGAAGTGAGTGTTCTGCTCTCTAATATTAGGAGCCACTATACTGAGAAGGTGCTAAAATTCACTCTCTTCCATCCGTAATAATTTGTATAAGATCTGACGTCCACTACTTGCAGCTCTCATGACAAATTTTGCTGAATACTTTTATCGTCTCGACATAAGACCCATGGCTTGACCCAACCTTCTTTTTTTCCACCGCTTCTCTTCTAAATGCATACACAATGCAACTGCGGTACAAGCAACTGCAGCGGATAATAACCGGTTATTGTGGCCCACCATCTTGCACTTTGACAAAAAATATGACGACAATGTAACACTCCTTTCTAGCGACACGCAAAGAGCCTTGTCGAGGAGCCTTGTCAAGGAAATTTGACAAATATTTGATCATATTTCTTTGTCAAAGAAGTATGATGGTGTAATAAAGGCCTGAGGGATGTTGAAAGGGATTCCATTCACTCTCGTGCCTAGAAATTAGTGTCCCTGTAGACAGGTACATCTTTAAGGTGTCCAAGAAAGGTGCGCAGAAGACACCGAGGATGTTGCCGAACTGGGGGTTCTTAGAGGGACCCTTGCCATTTTATTCACGCATGTGTGAATGTGTAGCCCTTCCGTGATAAAACCAGAGGTTGGCCTGATATAACATGGCTGAAAAAGCATAATTGTCCCTTGCGACTTCAGATCACGTTCAAATTGCGTCGAATGGTTCAGACAGGTATGTAATTGTAACACCCTGTATAGCAAAGAAAAAGTGTGCTGAGGCACACCCCAAAGAAAGGGGTCGATGACGTCGTTTTGTTGCTCAATGCCCTGTTATTTTTGACCGCGAAATGTGTGGTTGCAAGAGAAGCCGTGCTTCCAGTGACGCCCTTTACAGACTCTGGTGCATTGTCATCATGCAGCTTCCGTTCATTGGCGATGAATGGCCTCACGCAGTGGACCCTGGCTTTCAGTCTCTTGGTCACTTACACCTGACACCGAAACACCGTCAGCATGGCTTTAACCTTCGATTTGCTCATGCCAGCCTCTTTTGGTCTTGGGGCTGCTGCAGTGTGCAATTCGGCACTATTGCGCTTTGTCTCCAGGTCGTACTGAAACACCCTGGTTTCGTCTCCGGTGATTTATCTAAAAATTCCGGATCAGCTTAAAGGCTCTGCAGATTTTCTTGCGTCCATACGTGCTTGAATGTCTCAGAAAATCTTCGGGACCATCTTGGCGCAGATCTCCTTCGTCGACAATTCTTTGGTAATGATGTTGTGCAGTGTCATTTTGTAAGTCCGAGGTGGTCTCCTATCATCTTGACACTCATCTGACGGTCCGTGTTCGATAAAACGCCCACACGGCCGATGTAAACGTCAGTTTTGCTGGTTGAAGGGCGTCCGGAATGGTCCTCGTCCTCAGCTCTCCTCGCCCTATTTAAAGTTCTTCACCTACCTGAAAAGCTGGACTTTTGACAGGCAATCATCGCCGTAGGCTTGACGACACATATCCAACGTTTCCGTACCCTATTTTCCTAGTTTCACACTAAACTGTTGTTGCACCACAACCGGCGACTTTGTGACGTGTCCACTCAGCGCGACTGGCACGCCGCGCGTTTTCGGCTCCCCCCCCCCCCCCCCCCCCTCCCCGCCCCGGCGAGCGCGCGCTGTGGAGTACAGTCGCGTCAGCAGAGAATCAGTCCCATTAATTTTTATAAAAACCCTGTATGTCATTCCCTGAGATCGTTGCATGTTGATTCTGAGAAGCGATGCATCTCAAATGGTTTTCCTCGGTCACCTATACGAAACCCCCGTGATTCCAACGCTGGGTGCGCGGTTTTGGCCTCTATGACATAGGCGTCAAGAGAATGGGTGATATGTGGGTAACAGGGGTGTGACGACCTTCCTATCGCGTGACACGACCGCGGTGATGTTGGACAGGATTATGGTGAAAGTTGTTGCCAATGTGACTTCATTAACCCACTTTAAATGTCGCATGAACTTTTGAGCTCTGGCCTTTCTCTGGCATGTGTTGACCCTTGCAGTTTGAAGCGTCGCTGACGCCGAGTGTGAAGTCGCAGAGCGCCACGTTTCAGAACTATTACACAGGAAGGTTGCAGCCACCTTTGAGCCAAACTTGTAACTTCGACTCTGCAGTGGGAAACAATTATGGGGCTTCGAAAAAGTGACTCTTTAGTTGTGTTCAACAGTGTCTGAGGATAGTATTGATACTGTCTGCAAGGTTATTAAGGTACACGGTCCGGCAAAAGGACCTCCCGTACGTGATGGGGACGCTCTGTGAGCTATAGTGGGAATACTGATGTTGAGGTGGTATCGATCGATGCTGGTATGCCTGCCATTTTCAGTAGGCGCAGTGGCTTGACTAGGTGAGGACAGTACGTTTGTTGCACACTATGTGGTCAAAAGTATCCTGGCTGAAAATGACCTAGAAGTTCGTGGCGCCCTCCATCAGTAATGCTGGACTCCAATATGGTGTTGGCCCACCCCTAGCCTTCATGACAGCTTCCACTCTCGCAGCCATATGTTCAATCAGGTGCTGGGAAGTTTCTTGGGGAGTGGCAGCCCACTCTTCACTGAGTGCTGCACTGAAGAGAGGTATCGATGTATCGATGTCGATCGGTGAGGCCTGGCACCAAGTTGGCGTTCCAAAGCATCCCAAGGATTCAGGCCAGGACTCTGTGCAGGCCAGTCCTTTTCAGGGATGTTAGTGTCGTGTAACCACTCGGCCACAGGCCATGCATTGTGAACAGGTGCTCGTTCGTGTTGAAAGATGCAATCGCCATCCCCGAATTGCTCTTCAACAGTGAAAGCATGAAGGTGCTCAAAATATAAATTTAGGCCTGTGGTGTGATAGTGCCACGCAAAACAACAAGGGGTCAAGCCCCTTCCATGAAAAACACGACCACACAATAACACCAGAGCCTCCGAATTTTACTATTGGCACTACACTCGCTGGCAGATGACGTTCACCAGGCATTCGCCATACACACACCCTGCCATCGGATCGCCACATTGTGTACCGTGATTCGTCACTCCAGATAACGTTTTTCCACTGTTCAATGTTTGCGCTTCTTACATCAAGCGAGGCGTCGTTTGGCCTTTCTGGCGTGATGTGTGGCTAATGAGCAACTGCTCGACTGTGAAATCCAAGTTTTCTCACCTTCCTAACTGCCATAATACTAGCAGTGGATCCTGACGCAGTTTGGAATTCCTGTGTGATGGTCTGTATAGATGCCTGCCTGTAACACATTATATCTGTCTTCAACTGTCGGCAGTCTCTGTCAGTCAACAGACGAGGTCGGCCTGTACGCTTTTGTGCTGTACGTGTCCCTTCACGTTTCCACTTCACTTTCTTTTTTTGGTCATCAGTCAACTGACTGGTTTGATGCGGCCCGCCACGAATTCCTTTCCTGTGTTAACCTCTTCATCTCAGAGTAGCACTTGCAACCTACGTCCTCAATTATTTGCTTGACGTATTCCGATCTTTCTTCCTCTACAGTTTTTGCCCTCTAAAGCTCCCTCTAGTACCATGGAAGTCATTCCCTCATGTCTTAGCAGATGTCCTATCATTCTGTCCCTTCTCCTTATCAGTGTTTTCCACATATTCCTTTCCTCTCCCATTCTGCGTAGAACCTCCTCATTCCTTACCTTATCAGTCCACCTAATTTTCAACATTCGTCTATAGTACCACTTCTCAAATGCTTCGATTCTCTTCTGTTCCGGTTTTCCCACAGTCCATGTTTCAGTACCATACAATGCTGTACTCCAGACGTACATCCTCAGTAATTTCTTCCTCAAATTAAGGCCGGTATTTGATATTAGTAGACTTCTCTTGGCCAGAAATGTCTTTTTTGCCATAGCGAGTCTGCTTTTGATGTCCTCCTTGCTCCGTCCGTCATTGGTTATTTTACTGCCTAGGTAGCAGAATTCCTTAACTTCATTGACTTCGTGACCATCAATCGTGATGTTAAGTTTCTCGCTGTTCTCATTTCTACTACTTCTCATTACCTTCGTCTTTCTCCGATTTACTCTCAAACCATACTGTGTACTCATTAGTCTGTTCATTCCGTTCAGCAGATCATTTAATTCTTCTTCACTTTCACTCAGGATAGCAATGTCATCAGCGAATCGTATCATAGATATCCTTTCACCTTGTATTTTAATTCCACTCCTGAACCTTTCTTTTATTTCCATCATTGCTTCCTCGATGTACAGATTGAAGAGTAGGGGCGAAAGGCTACAGCCTTCCCTTACACCCTTCTTAATACGAGCACTTCGTTATTGATCGTCCAGTATTATTATTCCCTCTTGGTTGTTGTACATATTGTATATGACCCGTCTCTCCCTATAGCTTACCCCTACTTTTTTCAGAATCTCGAACAGCTTGCACCATTTTATATTGTCGAAAGCTTTTCCCAAGTCGACAAATCCTATGCAAGTGTCTTGATTTTTCTTTAGCCTTGCTTCCATTATTAGCCGTCACGTCAGAATTGCTTCTCTCGTCCCTTTACTTTTCCTAAAGCCAAACTGATCTTCACCTAGCGCATTCTCAATTTTCTTTTACATTCTTCTGTATATTATTCTTGTAAGCAGCTTCGATGCATGAGCTGTTAAGCTGATTGTGCGATAATTCTCGCACTTGTCAGCTCTTGCCGTCTTCGGAATTGTGTAGATGATGCTTTTCCGAAAGTCAGATGGTATATCGCCAGACTCATATATTCTACACACCTACATCTACATCTACATCTATACTCCGCGAGCCACCTTACGGTGTGTGGCGGAGGGTACTTATTGCACCACTATCTGATCCCCCCTTCCCTGTTCCATTCACGAATTGTGCGTGGGAAGAACGACTGCTTGTAAGTCTCCGTATTTGCTCTAATTTCTCGGATCTTTTCGTTGTGATCATTACGCGAGATATATGTGGGCGGTAGTAATATGTTGCCCATCTCTTCCCGGAATGTGCTCTCTCGTAATTTCGATAATAAACCTCTCCGTATTGCGTAACGCCTTTCTTGAAGTGTCCGCCACTGGAGCTTGTTCAGCATCTCCGTAACGCTCTCGCGCTGACTAAATGTCCCCATGACGAATCGCGCTGCTTTTCGCTGGATCATGTCTATCTCTTCTATTAATCCAACCTAGTAAGGGTCCCATACTGATGAGCAATACTCAAGAATCGGACGAACAAGCGTTTTGTAAGCTACTTCTTTCGTCGATGAGTCACATTTTCTTAGAATTCTTCCTATGAATCTCAACCTGGCGCCTTAGATAATACAAATCTCCTTCATCATAACCAACATGGATTCCGCAAACAGAGATCATGTGAAACTCAGCTCGCCCTATTTGCCCAAGAAATTCACAGTGCCGTAGACACTGGCGAGCAGATTGATGCCGTATTCCTGGACTTCAGGAAGGCATTTGATACGGTTCCGCACTTACGTTTAGTGAAAAAAATACGAGCTTACGGAATATCGGACCAGGTTTGTGATTGGATTCAGGATTTCCTAGAAGAAAGAACACAACATGTCATTCTTAACGGTTCAAAATCTGCAGATGTAGAGGTAATTTCGGGAGTACCGCAGGGAAGCGTGATAGGACCTTTATTGTTTACAATATACATAAATGACTTAGTTGACAACATCGGTAGCTCCGTGAGGCTATTTGCAGATGACACGGTTGTCTACAAGAAAGTAGCAACATCAGAAGACTCGTACGTACTCCAGGAGGACCTGCAGAGGATTAATGCATGGTGCGACAGCTGGCAGCTTTCCCTAAACGTAGATAAATGTAATATAATGCGCATACATAGGGGCAGAAATCCATTCCAGTACGATTATGCCATAGGTGGTAAATCATTGGAAGCGGTAACGACCGTAAAATACTTAGGAGTTACTATCCGGAGCGATCTGAAGTGGAATGATCACATAAAACAAACGTGAATAGTCGTTTTGTTGCCACTTCCCCCAATGATTTTAGAAATTCTGATGGAATGTTATCTCTCCCTTCTGCCTTATTTGACCGTAAGTCCTCCAAAGCTCTTTTAAATTCCGATTCTAATACTGGATCCCCTATCTCTTCTAAATCGACTCCTGTTTCTTCTTCTATCACATCAGACAAATCTTCACCCTCATAGAGGCTTTCAATGTATTCTTTGCACCTATCTGCTCTCTCCTTTGCATTTAACAGTGGAATTACCGTTGCACTCTTATTGTTACCACCGTTGCTTTTAATGTCACCAAAGGTTGTTTTGACTTTCCTGTATGCTGAGTCTGTCCTTCCGACAATCATATCTTTTTCGATGTCTTCACATTTTTCCTACAGCCATTTCGTCTTAGCTTCCCTGCACTTCCTATTTATTTCATTCCTCAGCGACTTGTATTTCTGTATTCCTGATTTTCCCAGAACATGTTTGTACTTCCTCCTTTCATCAATCAACTGAAGTATTTCTTCTGTTACCCATGGTTTCTTCGCAGCTACCTTCTTTGTACCTAGGTTTTCCTTCCCAACTTCTGTGATGGCCCTTTTTAGAGATGTCCATTCCTCTTCAACTGTACTGCCTACTGCGCTATTCCTTATTGCTGTATCTATAGCATTAGAGAACTTCAAACGTATCTCGTCATTCCTTAGTACTTCCGTATCCCACTTCTTTGCGTGTTGATTCTTCCTGACTAATGTCTTGAACTTCAGCATACTCTTCATCACTACTATATTGTGATCTGAGTCTATATCTGCTCCTGGGTACGCCTTACAATCCAGCATCTGATTTCGGAATCTCTGTCTGACCATGATGTAATCTAATTGAAATCTTCCCGTACCTCCCGGCCTTTTCCAAGTATACCACCTCCTCTTGTGATTCTTGAACAGGGTATTCGCTATTACTAGCTGAAACTTGTTACAGAACTCAATTAGTCTTTCTCCTCTTTCATTCCTTGTCCCAAGCCCATATTCTCCTGTAACCTTTTCTTCTATTCCTTCCCCTACAACTGCATTCCAGTCGCCCATGACTATTAGATTTTCGTCCCCCTTTACATACTGCATTACCCTTTCAATATCCTCATACACTTTCTCTATCTGTTCATCTTCAGCTTGCGACGTCGGCATGTATACCTGAACTATCGTTGTCGGTGTTGGTCTGCTGTCGATTCTGATTAGAACAATCCGGTCACTGAACTGTTCACAGTAACACACCCTCTGCCCTACCTTCCTATTCATAACGAATCCTACACATGTTATACCATTTTCTGCTGCTGTTGATATTACCCGATACTCATCTGACAAGAAATCCTTGTCTTCCTTCCGCTTCACTTCACTGATCCCTACTATATCTAGATTGAGCCTTTGCATTTCCCTTTTCAGATTTTCTAGTTTCCCTACCACGTTCAAGCTTCTGACATTCCACGCCCCGACTCGTAGAACGTTATCGTTTCGTTGATTATTCAACCTTTTTCTCATGGTAACCTCCCCCTTGGCAGTCCCCTCCCGGAGATCCGAATGGGGGACTATTCCGGAATCTTTTGCCAATGGACAGATCATCATGACACTTCTTCAAATACAGGCCACATGTCCTGTGGATACACTTTACGTGTCTTTAATGCAGTGGTTTCCATTGCCTTCTGCATCCTCATGTCGTTGATCATTGCCGATTCTTCCGCCTTTAGGAGCAATTTCCCACCCCTAGGACAAGAGAGTGCCCTGAACCTCTATCCGCTCCTCCGCCCTCTTTGACAAGGCCGTTAGCAGAATGAGGCCGACTTCTTATGCCGCCAATGCTGATTATTTATCAAAATTTAGACAGTGGCGGGGATCGAACCCGGGTCCGAAGACGTTTTGGTTATGAATCAGAGACGTAACCCTTTTTTTTTTTTAATCTCATTTTGTTCGTTTTTGTTCGTTGTATCTGCTCTGGGCGGACGTCGAAAGACACCCGTTTCAGTTCGTTGTTGACCCATTAACTCAGTTTTTTTATTACAGAGGGCACCTAGCCCTCTGACCGAACACGCTGAGCTACCGTGCCGGCTGTACCCCTAGACCACCCACTTCACTATCACACCGGAAATTGTGGACCTAGGCATGTTTAGGAGTGTGGAAATCTCGTGTACAGACGTATGACACAAGTGACACCCAGTCACCTGACCACATTCGAAGTCCTTGAATTCCGCGGAGCGCCCCATTCTGCCCTCTCACGATGTCTAATGACTACTGAGGTCACTGATACGGAATATCTGGGAACAGGTGACAGCACAATGCACCTAATGCACCTAATACGAAAAGCATATATTTTTGGGTGTGTCCAGATACATTTGATCGGATAGTGTATATATTCGTAATGGTCCTTTCGTGATTATTACTCAGCGAGCGTTTCACATTCGATTCGAATTTGGCCGACGTGGTTCTGTTCCTGACATAAAAGCTATTCGATTTTGGAGTCAAACTTTGAAACATCAGGTTCTGCACTGCTGGCCGACCTCGGACTGTTAATGACTCTGTAAAATGTGTGTGTGTGTGTGTGTGTGTGTGTGTGTGTGTGTGTGTGTGTCCGCTGGGCAGTCCTCAAAGTGTTTGGCACTCCCATGATGATGGTTACCCTAGAATTGAGAGACTGCGAATTCTTGAGACGATCGCCTCTGGCGCTGTTTTGATTTCTTCTCTTGAGGTTTGCTTCCAATTATCAGGTACTGCAAATAAATAAAATTACCGCTTCCTCACAGCAAAAAACCGTCAGGAGCTTCAGCAACGACCACTTCACAGCCATTGTATGACACTTCGGTGCATCATCGATGATTTACAGAGTTGTTTCCTGGACTTGTTCCGTCTTTGCGAGGAGATCTCGTCTGGCCCCCAAAGCCACCCGATTTATCGCCTTGTAATTTTTGTACTTTGGGAACACTTAAAGGATCAAGTGTACAAATATCGCTCCTCAAACCTGCGAGAACTTAAGGAGGCAATCATCCAGGAAGTGGGTGTCATTCCACTGAAGGACCATGGAGAACGTCTGGAAAAGGTTTCTTCAGTGTTTCAACAATGGAGGAGGCCATTTACCAGACATAATTTTTAAAACCAGCCGATGTAAACTGGCATGGTATTTATATTGTTCCTCTGAATAAAGATGAAACAAAATCAGCCCTCGGTCACAATTTTCAGTCTTATTAACCAGGACTCAACTCGTCGAAGAGTGCCTTCATCAGAATTTAAACGTTTAAAGTTACCTATAACTTTATAGCAAATTTATGGGAAAAGAAAATTTTTTCTCTGAATCTTTGGTTGGTTGTTTGTTGCTTGTTTGTTACTACTGTTTGAAATATGGGACGGTCTTCTTGCCGGAACCTGTACAACAGCTTAGTTCCAAACATGCAGCTGTTGGGATACACCTGTCAAAGTGATTAGATTTTTACCTGTGGGGCACTTTCGCTGGTGGAAGGCTTGGCGAGGGCGGCGACCCGACGGTATAGTGCCCCCACAGGCGCCAGGGCCGAGTCATAGGGAGTGGCGGTCAGCCCTTCGTGGTGCAGCGTGAGCCTCTCCATCTGCCTGAACTGGTTTCGCTCCTGCCTGCACAGCGACTGATATGTTCTGGACACCACCATGGCTATTGTCAAGTTTACGTCACGGAGCTACTTCTGGGAGATGCTCTGCACTTCCTCTTTGGTCGTGATCGGATCGGTGCTGTTGTTTTGGAAGTTGGGACTGAGGTGTATGGGCGACAAGGGCTCTGTCGCTGCGATCCACGCCTGCTCCAGGATCGCGCCACTGGAGCCTGGAAATTTCTGGAGACGCTCTTTGAGTCTCTTCGTCTATCATGGTCGAATTATAATGGAAGGACCAAGTCGGCTCGTTTCCAGATTCCACTGAAACCGGTTTTAAACAACATACAAAGGTAGTGGCAACAACCCGGTTGGGGGGAGAAAAAGTAGCAACACCGTGGACTAGTTGTGTGACATAAACAAATGTTGGTGGGCGTGTTTCTACACCTGAAAGATGATGTCTATTCAGATTTCGCGCCAGTCGCATAAGAGTGGTGCTAGTAGCGTCACTATGAGGGTGGAAATAAAGTTTAATTTACTTATACACTGTAACAGTCATGAGCGTTAATGACCTTTCAGATTGGTCGCGGTGAACTGATGTTAGTCAAGAATGCCTTTAAGGGAACAAACACGGCATTCCGAGCTCCTCACTAAGTTTCAACGAGGTCGTGTAATGGAGCTACGAGAAGGTGGATGTTTCTTCTGCAGCACTGCAGAGAGTTGGCAGAAATGTAGTCACTGTACATGATTTCTGGCAGCAGTGGTCACGAGAATGTACAGCCGGAAGAAGACCGGGCTCCGAATAGCGACGTGGCGCTACCGAGAGGGAGGACCACCGTTTCCAGCGCAGGACTGTGGAGCAACATACTGCACCTGCAGCAGCTGCTGGCACCACAAACTGTTACAAATCGGTCACTTCAGTGACAGCCCCGAGCCAGACTCCTGGGTAATGTGCATTCTACTGACCGCACACCACCACCACAATGACTTCAGTGATGTCAAATGAGAGCTCATTGGAGGACAGGGTGGGGGTCTCTTGTGTTCTCTGGTGAAATCTGGTTCTGCCTCAGCGCCAGTCACGGTCGTGTGTGTGTGTGTGTTAGGGGGAGGTCAGGTGAGGTTTGCAACCGACCAGTCTGCATGCTAGATAAACCGGACCTACACGTGGAGTTACCGTGCCGGGTACGATTTGATAGGACAGCAGGAGCACTCTCGTGGTTATATCCCACGCACTCTACTAATGTGTACGTCAGTTTGGTGACTCGACCTCTTGTGCTGTTGGGCATTACAGGGGTTGTTCTCTAAGAGGATAAGGCTCGCCCACATACCGGTGTCGACATGTCGCCTTGGCCTGCTCGATCACCAGATCTGTTTCCAGTCGAGCACGTATGGGATATCCTCAGACAACTCAGTATTATCCGCAAACAGCATTAACCGTCCCTGTGTTGACCGTCCAAGTACCATACACTTGGAACGCCATACTACAAACTGACATCCGTCACATGCACAACACAATGCATTAACTTTTTGATGCTTGCGTTCAACATTCCGGTTGTTACAACGGCTACTAGTGTAACAGCATTTCACATTTCGAATGGCTTATCTCGCACTTGCGTTACCTGGTGATTTTGCAATGTTAATCACTTAAATATATTATCTAGACAAGTGTATTAGCGTCATTTCATTACTCTACATTAATAACATTTAAGTTTTGGGATGTTTTCTAAGTATTTATTTACAACTTGTACAAAATAGACACATGATTCAAAGGTTCACTCCCCAAAGCCGTCACCAGCACTGTACGACGGTTGTTGAAAAAGAATCCGACTTTTATTTATAAAATCATCTTTATTGAGATACAATTGTTTGGTACCAATCACTTTCAAAGTAGTCCCCTTCAGCCTCGACACAACTCCCGTACTGCTGTTGCCACTGCTGGAAGCACCTCTGGAAAGTCTTTTGGTATTGTGCTCAACTGCTCCGTGAAATTCTGCATAATGTCTTCCCTGTTCTGGAATCTGATCCCCTTCAGAGTCTCTTTCAGTTTGGAGAAAAGCCAGATGTCACTCAGTGCTAGGTCAGGGGAATATCGAGGCTAACATACCACAACTGTGTATTGACATTAGTACCATCTGGTACGTATGCGTCATGGACGACACAATTCGCTTGAAATAAACACAGTCAGCATGATTTTCTCATTTCTGCGGACCTGCTTCGCTGTTTTGGGTTTATGGGATGAAGGATGCTTCCATTGTTATGTTTGAACATTTGTTTCTGGCCCCTGCCCATTAACCGAGCACTAATCACGAGTGTCCGTTGTGTTAAGAAAATTTAGATTAGTGTTCCCAGTATCCAGCATGTCCTATGGGATCTGCGATCAGAGTTGCTCCTGCTCAGTTGTTAGCAACTTAGGCTCAAGATTTTCTGAGACCATCCTGAGGTCCAAATGTTACTTTAAAATGGAATAAATGGATCCAGTACTAATTTTAACCTCGTCTGCAGCTCCTCTGATTGTGATTCGTCATTTCTGCTTCACCAGGGACCTTGCGGGGTCAATAACCACCTGATATGCGGATATTGAGGGCGTACCTTAACGTGCTTTTCTCTTCACTGATTAGCGGCCACCTTTGAACCGGTTGTATTACTCCTATAGCTGTGTCGTACCCATTGCTTCGTCCACAGACACATGTCGATTGTTTCAACTCGAGAACAGCCAAACTTAAAACAAAGTTTGCTGCAGTAATGTCATTTTGTCCACAACACTAAATCCGACGAATACCACTTACACGCGTTCACTTGTCAAAGGCTATCCAGCGACTAGTTGTTTCCGAAGTAGTGAAAAAAAAATCGGGTGTGTGTGCTACGTATGTCTGCAACCATAGAGCGCAGACACGCCCTGATACCAGTGTTGATTTCTACAATTACAAAAGCTCGGATATTTTTTGAATAGCTCTCCTAATATAACTCGTCGCCAGTTACGTCGAAAGAGCAGGATACCCCTGGGTACGCCAGTTGTATAGGTAGTTCGAGTGGAGCAGTCGATTGTCCGGCGAATCTCCGTAACAACTCTGAACCGAATACCCCAGAGTTCGTCCTTCACGTTAGGAACCAAGCTGAGCTCACGAGGGCGTAAGTCCGGGGTGTGTGGTGAGTGGTGCGGCGTTTCCCATCCCCATATGCCGATCTAATCAGTCACGACTTGAACCAAGCCTGCCCCAACACTGTCCTGCAAAATGAAGGGCGCGACCTGCACAAAGTGACGCCGCTTCTTTCTCTCAGTTGTTTTTCTTCTTTGGAACACAGTCTATTTCGTTTTCGTGACTAGACCGCTTAACAGATGTCGTTGAAATTTGGCATGGAGACAGTTTCAACCCTGTGAAAGATCATAGCCCACTTTAGAAAGCAAAAATGCTTTTTTTATAAATCAGTGAACATAAACCAGGTTAAAAACTTACTTATTTTGGTGTATAACTTAAGAATTGTATAATGTGTAAGTACTTCATTAATCGCCGCGCGGGGTAGTCCCTCAAACGAAATTATTTCCACTCTGAGGCTTTTCAATATATTTTCTGCCATTCCGCTTGTAGTTCTGGATCTTTTGGGGAAGTCCGGAACTTAGCATTCTCACCAGTCTTCACGATATTTTTGAATTTTTTATTTTCTGTTGAAAATATTTAATTTCGTTCTGTTATCTTCATTTCTAATCATGCCTTGGTCTGCAGCCCTTCGCGTTTCTTAGGAACCTCATCCCTGCCGTCCGATTTTTTTTTTGGTTCCAACCATGCTTTATCTTTCATAACATAACACAAGAACCGCGAACACTTCATAGAATTTCGGGACAATCTGTTTTTGTCGGTACTTTGTTGCCCAATGTTCGGATTACGGTGCCACAGACAGCTTAGAATTTGTACAATTTGTTTTCAGTATCAGAGTAAAAATCAAAACTTACAGCGTAGCCTAAATAAAAGGTTAAGAGACCTGTTCTAAAGCAGGATTATCCAAAACTAGTTTTAATCCGAATGAATATTTTCCTCGGAGTGCACTTATTTACGTTTTATTACTAGAAATTTTAAGGTTGTATTCATTGCATATTTCGTTCAGGTATTTCTAATTCGTTATCCCAATTCCTTTGTCTTCTCGTAGTTCATGCGTTGAAGAATGAAGTCAATGTAAATACTAAAAATGCTGACATAATGTACTCATTTAAATGTATACCGAGCGAGCTGGTGCAGTGGTAGTACATTGTATGATGATGATGATGATAATGATGATGATTGGTTTGTTGGGCGCAGAACTGCGCGGTTATCAGCGTCTGTTCAAAGCCCTAATCTTTACACAGTCCAATCTCGCCACCTTCACGAATGATGACGAAATGATAAGGACAACACAGACACCTAGTTCCCTGGCGGAGAACGACGGGTTAAATCCGCGTCCGGCCATCCTGATATGTTTTCCGTAATTTTCCTGAATCACTCCAAGCAAATGCTGAGATGGTTCTTTTGAAAGGGCACGGCGGACTACTTCTACCCTTCCTTGACGCAGTGCCAGCTCCTGCTCCGTCTCTAATGATCTCGACATCGATGGCACATGAAATACAATCCTCCTCCTGTCCTTCTTTTAAAGGAACAGGTTTAACGCAATAAGTCGGGCGTTAAAAGTTAAGAACTTCGTACTCGTCTAAGGTAGCATAATTTCATGGCGCGAAAATTATACAGATTATATTCACCGAGCATTAGTGAATGGCAGCACCTGGCGACTTACAACAAACTTCGCACTTAATTTTGAAACTTTGTGAAACTTTTTTTCCCTCTGACATCCCTGACAGAATGATGAAAGGAAAAACGACTTTTATCACTCCTACATTTTCGCTGTTCATGCAGTAAGGCGTCAGCATCAGTCACGAATTTTGAATTTATTACTTCTTTACTACTCACTCTATTCGCAACACATTTGCCAGACAGTATCCACATACATCGCCGAATGTACCTGAAAATTACAGCATTGTACAATACCTAGTTCAGTACATAAACATTGAGATGTTTTCGAAAAACTAGCTCTCTTAAAACAGAGCGTCTTCAACTGCAAAGGGATATGATTCTTCGGGTCAAGTTTTTAACACATTAACTGATACGGAAAGTAAACGAACTTCTGAAAGTGGTGTACATATGGGACTTCCAGTCTTCAGATAGCAACTTGGGGGGGAGAAGGGGGCGGTGGTTACGCGGTCTATTTGGAACTTCAGTCTTTCCGCAAATGATGCAGTTGTCTGTAATGAAGTACTGTCTGAAAGAAGTCACGCCCTCATAAGATTTCAGTGTAGTGCAAAGCATGACAACTTGGTTCAAATGTTCCCGAAATATAAAATTGTTCGGTTCACAAAACAAAATAACAGGTTATCCTACGAGTATAGTGTCAACGAGTCAAATTCTCAATCGCTCAACCCACATGAATACCTGGGTGTAAAAATTTCTATAGATTTGAAATGGAACCGCCACATAGTCGCAGTCTTAGGGAAAGACGGTGGCAGGCTGCAATTTATTGGTGGAATTATAAGAAAATACAATCTGTGCACAAAAGAAATTGTTTACAAATACTCGTGCGACCCATCCCCCACTATTGCTCGAGATTCTTGGATCCTAATCAGGTACGACTGCCAGGCGATACTGAATGTATACAGAGAAGGGCAGCACGAATGGGAACAGGTTTGTTTGATCCGTTGGAGAGTGTCACAGAGTTTCTGATGAAATTGAACTGGCAGGCGCTTGGAAATTGACGTAAAATATCCAGAGAAAGTCTACTTGGAATATTTCCGGAGGAATCCTTAAATATTGAATATAGGCGAGTAGTAGTCAATAGAGGGAATGACTGCGAATGCTTGTTCGATTTGCGATGCAAACTAAGCCTAATAATATTCCCGGTGTGAGATGTAGTTGGCAGCTCTGTAAATGCTGACCGGTGAGTCGCTTAAAGCCCAGGCAAAGTTAATCTCGGAGGGACACATCACGCTCTCAACCGATTAAGCATATCCCCTAAGGGTGTTCTAGAGCCTGTGACTAGTGTATTGAATTATAATACGGAAAACTGCAGCAACTCACATTTTCAAGTATTTTTAATTCCATTAACTAGTTTTGTAACCTTTTCAGACTCACCTTCAAATGTGGCAGACAGAATTTCCGTCTTTATTTCGTTAGAGTGATGCCGCGTACTGGCTCTCTGACAGGGAGACAGAGAACTCTTTAATGTATCGCCACGAGTGACTGTTACATGGTGACATGTGTCGGAAAACCAATTCTTCCACTTACCGTGGCAATGTGGGCGGTATTGCAGTTAATATCCACCTGGCTACTGCCATTTTAATTGTGTATTGGCCACAGATTAATCGCCTTTCAATGTAAATATAAATGCGAAATTTCACAATCGCCATAAGGTTTACTACTGATGTACATTACAAAGATGTTCAATTAAAAGAATAGCATACTTTGCTCAGAAACAGTCTTTTGATTTTTGTGCATATAACACGAGGGCGTGCTGAGAAGTAGTGACTCCAAATGTTTTATTTGAAAACTCTTAAGCTTTCCAGTTAAAAAACGTTAGTAACATTATACATTTTTATGCCACATATCTGCAGCCCTCTGCTGCTAGAGGGATCCGATTTGTACGGTGTAACATAGCGGTGTGTGATGTAACTGTGTCGGTGCGTGAGAAGCAGCTCAGAAAACTGAAAGCACGAATTGGAAGAGTTGGTCCGCACGTGGAACGCCCTCCTCTTCAGCATTACAACGCCGAACTACAGCCTAGCGCTGCGACGTCTCCAGCACTGCGATACCGTTCGTTCACTGCCGTCGATTCACCTCCACACAGCCCCGACTTGGTCCCATCCGATTTTCATCTGTCTCCAAAACTTACGGAACACATTCGAGGACTTTTATAGTTCGAAGCCGTTGTAAGCAGAGGTGAGGTTGAGGCTCTGTTAGCATAGTCAGATATACTACTGTGACGGTATCGACAAAATCACCATTTCACAAAATGAGACTCCGTAGACTCCGATGGCTACAGCTTCAGTGCGCTGCAGCTGCAATTTGTTAACTCGTGTAAATACTTCAGTGTATAAATTTGTAGGGGTATGAAATGGAACGATCACATAAGCACATTTCTAGGTAAAGCACATGCGGTTCATTGGAACAATACTGGGGAATTGCAATCACTCTACAGAGGAGACTGATTACAAAATAATCGTGCGACCCATCCTGGATTATTGATCAGATTCATGGGACCCGTACCAGATAGGACGAACAGGGGATATTGAACTTATACAGAGAAGGGCTGCAAAAATGCTCACAGGTTTGTTTGACCCATAGGAGAATGTCACGAAGGCGCTCAGAGAACTGAACTAACGGACAGTTGATGATAGACACAGACTATCCCGTGGAAGAGCAAAGTATCGCGAGGAGGCCTACTTAGAAAGTTTCTAGAACCGACGTTACATGATGAATGTAGGAATACACTGAAACCGCCTACGTATCGTAACTGTAGGAAGCATGAAGACCAGATTAGACAAAGCACAGCACGCACAGAGGCTTTTAAGCAGTCAAATTTCGCACGCTCCATACGTGTCAGTGGAGTGGGAATAAGTTCTGATAACTGGTATAATGGCAAGTTCCATCTGCCATGCTCTTCACGGTCGTTTGTAGAGTACAGATTATAAACTGCCTATTTTTTTTGTTTAAATTAGGATTACAAGAAAATGGGCGTATTGCAAAATGTCCTAAATAAGTCTTGTTCATCACCACCACCGCCACCACCACCACCACCACCCTCATGTGTGTTCTACCCTAGGGCAGGTCTTCACATGTAGCTCTCCACACAGTCCCATCATTTGATACTCTCTTGTTTTCTCACAACTATTTTCTGTCCCTACACTGTCCACCACTTGATATGTTCTGCGACTTCTTCTTCTTCTACTTCTTCTTCTTCCATTCACTATTTCCTCCATACCATCCATCAATAAACAATCTCTTCTCATTCAGTGTCCATGCCAATTGTGTTTCGTCATCCTGCTACGTTTAAAATTTCTCTTTGTTCTCCGACTCAACACCACCTAATTTCTCACTGTGCCTGCCTATTTTATCCCGTATCAACGCACCCACATGAAAGCCTCCTGTTATGAAACGTCTCGTTGGCAATTGTTATACGTGTTTTCACCTCCTTATTACATCCAATGTCGTCCATAATAGCGCGTCGCAGTTACCTAAATGGTTCAAATGGCTCTGAGCACTATGGGACTTAACATCTGTGGTCATCAGTCCCCTAGAACCTAGAACTACTTAAACCTAACTAACCTAAGGACATAACACACATCCATGCCCGAGGCAGGATTGGAACCTGCGACCGTAGCGGTCACGCGGTTCCAGACTGAAGCTCCTAGAACTGCACGGCCACTCCGGCCGGCAGTTATCTAAAAACACTAAATTGTTCTGTATCTTCCTGCCTAACATTATAGTTGTTCTTACTTTTCTTGCACTTACCACCGGACATTTTGCCTTTTTCTAATTATTTCTCATTCCAATTTACTCAACTCTCTTGTTTAATTCTTTTAACATTTCAGTCATACTTTTCTCGCTCTCTGCCAATAACACCATATGATCCGCGAGTCTAAGACATTCTGTTCTCCTAACAACAACCAGCTCCCCTCTATTTCGTTTCAAACGTTTTTGAATGACCTGCTTCAAATATATTTACACACTAAGGAAAATAAACGTATCCCGGAGGAATTACCCCAGTGCGATGGAAATCAATACACATCATGTACGTGTAGGGGCAAATGAATGATTACAGTTGCAGAAAAACTGGATGATTAATTCAAGAGAAAGAGCTTCACAAATTGATAAGTCGATAACGTGTTGGTCCAACTCTGGCCTTTAAGCGGGCAGTTATTCGGCTTGACATTGAATTGATAAAGTTAGTGGATGACCTCCTGACGGATATCGTACCAAATTCAGTTCAGTTGGTTCGTTACATCGTCAAAATCGCGACCTGGTTTGAAGAACCTCCCCAAGGTGTTCCAAACGTTCAAAATTGGTGAGAGACATGGCAATCTTGCTGAGCACTGTATTGTCTGGCATGTTCAAAAACAAACACGTAGATACTATCTCCGTGTGTGGTGCGTTAATTGTCGGCAGGCACCTCACTTAGTGTCCCGAGCAGAGTTGAAGCCGCCATAGAGACAAAGGGTGGACACACTGCATATTAATGTCCACTAATAGGTTCCTGTACACTTACTGATAGGACAGTGAATTTCGAAATGTTAGCAGAGGCCAGAAGTTGGAGCATTTGGCTTTCCGCTTAAAGCTTACTTGCGGCGAGTCGTAGTATCTCTAAAAAGACACACCTCTGGCAACATTAGTTGAAAGTTGCCTTCAAACTAACCGTGCTGCGCTCTCTACCTCCGGTTATTCTCGTGGCCGTCAGAGCTGCCGTAGCCAAGACGACCCTGGGTAAACGCTGCGGACGTCTGCAGTCGCGCCTCACGATCTGTCACGAATTATGAAATGTATTCGCCGATACCAATTGTAATACGACAACGGCTATACAGTTTACTGGAAACGTACTGGATGTTCCGAAATTACCATTACTAACTGCTAGAACTTGTGCAGGGGATGAGTACATAATACTCGTATTTTAAATTGTAACCCGTCTCCGGAGACGTACCGTGTGCTACAACCATTTGAAAACATGTTGGTAACGCTGTCACTTTGACAAGTAATTTGTTACACTGAAGAACCAAAGAAATACCGTGTGTGGCCCCCGCGAACACGCAGAAGTGCCTCAACACGCCGTAGCATGGAATAGACTAATGGCTGAAGTCGCGCAGGAGGGAGCTGACACCATGAATCCTGCAGAGCTGCCCATAAAGCCGTAAGAGTACGAGGGAGTAGGGGTGTCCTCTGATCAACACGTTGCAAGGCATCCCAGATATGCTCGATAATGCTATACAATGTACTGGAAACGTACTGGATGTTTGGGGAGTCTGGTGGCCAGCGGAAGTATTTAACCTCGGAAGAGTGTTCCTGCAGCCACTCTGTAGCAATTGTGGTTGTGTGGGGCGTCGCATTGTCGTGCTGGAATTACCCACTTCCGTCGGAATGCACAATGGACATGAATGGATGCAGGTGATCAGACAGGATGCTTACGCACGAGTCACCAGCCAGAGTTGTGTGTAGACGTATCAGGGGTCCCACATCACTCCAAATGCACACGCCATACAACGTCACAGAGCCCCCACCAGCTTCAACAGTCCCCAGCTGCCATGCAGGGTCCACGGATTCATGATGTTGTCTTCATACCCGTACACGTCCATACTCTATATACATTTTGAAGTGAGACTCGTCCAACCAGGCAATATGTTTCCAGACATCAACAGTCGAATGTTCGTACCGATGGGCCCAAATGAGGCGTAAAGCCTTGTGCTGTGCAGTCAGCAAGGGTACACGAGTGGGCCTTCGGCTCTGAAAGCCCATGTAGATGATGTTTCGTTGAATGGTTCGCATGCTGACACTTGTTGGCGGTCAAGCACTGAAATTTGCTGTAATTTGCGGAATGATTGCACTTTCGCCACGCTGAACGATTCTCTTCAGTCCCCAATCCGCAGGATCTTTTTCCGGCCGCAGCGATGTCGGAGAATTGTTGTTTTACTGGATTGCTGATTTTCACGGTACCCTCGTGAAATGGTCGTACAGGAAAATCCCCTTCATCGCTACCTCGGAGATGCTGTGTCCCATCGCTCTTGCGCCGAGTATAATACCACGTTCAAAGTCATTTAAATCTTGATAACCAGCCACTGTAGCAGCAGTAACCGATCTAACAACCGCGGCAGACAAATGCCTTACTCAGGCGTTGCCGGCCGCAGCACCATATTTTGCCTGTTTACATATCTCTGTGTTTGAATACGTATTATTATACCAGTTTCTTTGGCAATTCAGAGTAGATGTGACCCAGTACATTTATTGTTCTACAGTTCCACTCGTTAATAACCAAAGAAATAAAAAAAATCGATCTTCAGAGACATTGTTTTTACAGGAGGGGCTTTTCCAGAGTGAAATTAATGCCTTCAGTTGCTGACGGGCGTTGATATATATCAACGATGACAGGTGAAAATGCGTGCCCCGACCGGAACTTGAACCAGGGATCTCCTGCTTACATGGCAGTCGCTCTATCCATCTGAGCCACCGAGGGCACAGAGGATAGTGCGACTGCAGGGACTATCTCGCGCACGCCTCCCGCGAGACCCACATTCTCACCTTGTATGTCCACACATTACATTCGTAGCGTCCTTTCGGACATGTCCGAAAGAACAGACACCATATCCATATAAATATATTTTCCAATTCGCGCGCACTGCGTCTCCATGACGCATCACAGACGCACCTGCTGACGGCGAAGGCACCCTTGCCGGCCGAAGTGGCCGTGCGGTTAAAGGCGCTGCAGTCTGGAAGCGCAAGACCGCTACGGTCGCAGGTTCGAATCCTGCCTCGGGCGTGGATGTTTGTGATGTCCTTAGGTTAGTTAGGTTTAACTAGTTCTAAGTTCTAGGGGACTAATGACCTCAGCAGTTGAGTCCCATAGTGCTCAGAGCCATTTGAACCATTTTTGAAGGCACCCTTTCTCGAAGACGTTGCGCAATGGTAACGAAAAGCGTGTGGGGAGGAGTCAGACGTTGTGGACAACGATCTTCATAAAGGCGACCAGCAGCTCTGCCAGTACTGTGAGCTTGGCCACACAGAATACTCGTGTCGGTGGATTCGGCAAAAGTGTACTCAGCAATGTTGCTCTAACACTCACATGAACGAGACTCGAACCAGGCCAGAGAGGAGACAGCAGTCAAATGACTTCATACGATCCGACGTAAGTAACCCCTCCCCAGTGATTATAACCCTGTTGCATACAACATTAGCGAAGATGTATTTATACGGCTGTAGCACGGACATACGTTTCCATATGAAACTTCCTGGAAGATTAGAACTGTGTGAGGGACCGAGACTAGAATTCGGGACCTTTGCCTTTCGCGGGCAAGTGCTCTACCATCTGAGCTACCCAAGCAAGACTCACGCCTCGCCCACACAGCTTTACTTCTGCCAGTACCTCGTCTCCTACCTACAGCTGTTGCACCACATTCGAAATATACGGATGTATTTCAGGATTTCGGCGTTGTGCAACTTCGCAGAAACATGGCTGAATTTTCCTGTATATTGTTATCATTAAAACCAAGCACCGTTTGTCCCCATATCAAAAAGTATTAGGTACTATCTTCATCATTTCAAGCACTACTAAAGTTGCTACGTGTAGGAAAAAATACCAATATCATACTGAAAATATCGGAGAGAAGCGATAGAATTCCTACAAACAACTTGAAGAAAATCATTTTGGGTACTAGGCCATGTCATTATAAAACAGTGAAACAACTAAAATAACATTTCGACCATCGTTTGAACGATCATCTTCAGAGCGAATAAATGCCACGAAATTTCAAATCATCAATAGCAAAATGAAAGTTCGATTTGGAAACAAATTCTATTTCTTCTTTCTTATCTTCGATTAATTTCCCGAATTTCTCGTCCGTTTCGTATGTTGCTTTCTTTATACATTTCTAGAGCTTGCAATTTTACATAGTAACTCATGCCTGCAAACGTCATCTAACGAGCCTACGGAGCATCAAAATACAGGCGCCAGCTCCGGCAAATGTACGTAAGTAGAGTGTGATGCCGTGATTATGTATCAATTTGAGGTAAGGGCCCCGGTACCGGAAACGAATGAGTCGAAAGTTATTTGGTATTGGTGTTATGTTTTTCGTTTAGTCTGAAGATTTAGCAGTCACGTCAGCTAGAATAGAGGTTGAGGAGTGAAGCAGCAAACGCTGACAGAGTGAGTCCTCACCGGTGCTGATAGAGCCCTCTGGTAGCGAAGCCCTGCACTATAGACAACTGAGTGTATGAGGGACTAGTAGTGACACCTAGCAGCGAACTGATAACTGAGTGTGTGAGGGACTGGTAGTGACACCTAGCAGCAAAGTGATGAACCGCAAAATGGCCGCGAAAATTGAGTGACTTAAATTTCTAGTTGCTGTTTATTTCTTTCTTCTGTTCTCGTAACATATAATGCAAACTACATCTCCAGCGACGTTAATGTACACAGCATGTTACATTCATCATTCCCTCTTTGTAATTTAGTATTGCTAAAAGCTTTGTCCACACTTCTAAGCATTAAAAATGGATATGTGGCTCGGAATTTAATAGCAAAAGAAACAGCCATACTAGCAGACAGTCTCTCTCTCTCATTACCAAAAATACGAAATTTAGGTTCAATTTCCTCTGCGCACTGAGGTGTCGGGGCTACTGTTACATTAAATGGTACCAAAATAATCGCACGGTATTGTGGGTTAAAGAATTTTGAATAGCAAGGGGAACTGTAAGTAAGTTTCTTGCAATGCAACGTTAGTGATATAATAGTACAGCAAAAATAGACGTTTGTCATCCGTTTTTCTTATTTTACAATTTCACACATTACTGATGGCAAACGCCTTGCAGAGAAGGTAACATTCTGCATCTTCGGCTACGGCCTTTACAATCTCTTTCATTCCACTAGACTTAACCTGCAGAGGTAGTAATATGATTTCTTTTCTGATCGCCGGCCGAAGTGGCCGTGCGGTTAAAGGCGCTGCAGTCTGGAACCGCAAGACCGCTACGGTCGCAGTTTCGAATCCTGCCTCGGGCATGGATGTGTGTGATGTCTTTAGGTTAGTTAGGTTTAATTAGTTCTAAGTTCTAGGCGACTGATGACCTCAGAAGTTAAGTCGCATAGTGCTCAGAGCCATTTGAACCATTTTTCTTTTCTGATCCACAAGATACTTTTACGAAAAGTAGAGGCAGAGAGGTTGTCATATAACTATTAATCGAAATATTACATGAAATATATGGACGTGTTAGTAAAATCGCCAAGAAATTCCTCTTATTAATGTTAAGTTTTATCTGTTTGATTCAGCATTCAGCTCATATAAAACCACGAGAAATATCGTTTTTCATACAAAAAAAAAAAACAGTTTATCTCATTAGTGACCTGTGTCATATCAATCATCCCATTTTGACACTAGAATAATTTGAGAAAAAAAGACCTGGGTTCGTTTTTGAAAATTCATTTAGTGAAAACAATGTATTTTTAAAAGGTATTGTCAACTGTTACGAAACTATTTCTTATACAGAATTTATTTATCACATAGTCAATCATGATACTAAAAAGGACACATTGTTGGCTTGTGTGTTGCTATTAATATAATATTTTGCATTTTCTTATGACTTTGAAATAATTACTGCTTTTTCAGCACTGAGAATGTGTGAAATAAAGTATGTAATATATGAATCAGTATGATAAACTTCTTTTTTCGAATATTGACTGTTAACTACAAGAAAATGGCAGATGTTTGGGTATTTACCTCAGCAGTATTCAGCAAACGAAGCAAAACAAAATCTTTTATATATTTATTTTTTGTTTAAGGTTTTTATTTCATAGTTGTAATCCTAGAAATATTAATGATATTGAGACATATTAAGCACCTTAAATTATATGTAGATGAAGTCTGGTGAAGAAAGTGTGTGAATTAAAATTTAAAATGTTTGCAGCAGCATAATCAGGTTTAGTTTGTAGTGTGGTCCACGTGGGATCCGAAGCACGGACCCCACGGGGGTGCCCGGCATGCGCCACATGCCAGGGCAGAGGTGGAGGCTAGTGTTCGGAAATCTGAAAATTCCAGCGCCGGCCGGGGATAGAACCCCGGCCCGGCCCAGCCGAGGCGCTGGAACGTTCAAGACCCCTTACCACTAGACCACCGAGGACCCCGGCTGTTTCCTGCTCTGGAGTCCAGCTAGTGGTCGTAGAGCACTTCCTGCTGTCCTCCGTGTTTACACCGAGGCAGCAGTGGCATGGTATAACAGGAAGTGTTTACCTGCGTCCGCTGGATGTCCACTTTAGCGTACGACTTATTTACCCGGCTGACGTTCGTGTCGCTATAATGTCCTTAGTTGCATTACAATTATTTGCAGGGACCGAAAATCTGCCTATGCAGTTACACGCAGTCGAGTCTCATTATTTGAATCTCTGTTATTCGATCGTGTTGTCAAGACCCATGTAAGAACTTCTATTTATCGAAGAAACCGCATGTGTTCGGTACATTCCATAAACGGAAGCGACTGTCATAACAGATGCCCCGTAAAGATTTTGTAATGAAGTGTCAGCCGGTACGTAATACTCGATATCTGGATTTGTTTTATCGTTTATTAAGATAATCGTTTCACCGCTATACACTTCGAAAAATTCCCGTTTTTTCTCAATAAAGCATAAGCACAGTACATAAATCCGTCGCGAAAATGACTTCGAAGAAGTGCAAGTGTTCGAGTACCACAGAAAAGAAGTGGGTCCTTGAAGGTGTGGAGCGGAGAGCAGAACAAAAATAAGATGTAACGTTTCGGGATTCCCTCATAGTCGCTGTAGACACTCCAGAAGCAGGAAGATCAGTTTGATGACGTGTCATGAGGAACGAGGAATAAATTCACTCTCAAATAACTGCTGTACGAGATGCCTCGCCGCCTCTTGAAGGGTGTCATGTGATTCTGCGGCCGTGTGACTTGGCGACCCGTGAGTCAACGCGGTGTTTCTGACCACATACATTTTAGCTGCGGGTTCTCCGACCTTCAAAGGAAGCCGCGACCATGGGGAGGCTCTGCCTGTCGTTTTTGTAATAAGAACGCCCCTCCACATTTTATCTATGCTGAAGACTGTCTATTGTGCATAGCCGTGTTTTAAAAAATTTTTTTTTTTTTACCTTTTCCATTCTTCAACATTACTTCCTGTCGTATTTTACGAACTTTTCGTAGGAATGTCGTAAATTTTAAACGTCTTAAATCCACCGAGTCATTACGTGTTCTTAAAATATCTTTTAACTCTTTTTCAACACATATGTATCTTTTACCTCTTTCACTGAAGAGGCTGATCAACGGATATTTTTTTTTTTAATTTCAGCTATTGATTTTATTGCATTCTCCTTTAGCGTATTGATCAGAAATTGTAGGTTCAGATACCTTTGCCTTATTGAGTATCGTTTGCTATCCCAAACTTCGACAGCATTCATGGTCCTGTGCATGGAATTGATGACGGTAGAAAGCTGACCAAAATTACTTCGAAATAAATTCTCTGAATGCAGATAACTTTGATACAGTTGTGTTAGATATCGCGGTATTACCTAACGCATCTGAAGCCAAGTTAAGAGTGAATTTATTTCGAAATAATTTCGGTCGACTGCCTTTCTTCACCAATTCCACATTTCAGATGGTGTACTAGGATTTTCCATCTGTTGACTGACTATATAGTCTACGAATTCATGATCTTTTCGCCACTGGGCATTTGCTACGCTGCTACCATCCATGCATCATCAAGGCAGTCCGGCGGAAGATGTGCTCTGCAGCATACATGCGGCAAGACAGTCGAACTACTTCTTCATCCCTGTATCTCTCCACTAATCCCAGTTCTTGTATGTCTTCCAGAGGCATTGCTTGAAATGAAAATTACAACTGGAAATAGATGTCTCGGAGAACACTGTTTCCATAGCTTAATTTGCAGCCATTTCGAAGTCTAGCATTGCAGTATTAAATGACAACCCAGATATGACAATTCTCGGTTCAGAAAAAAATATTTCACAATTATTTTGACTTTCCTCTGGTAAAAAAGCTAGTCTTCCGTGCTTCAGATATCAACATGCAATGGTGTACAGTTGCTTCAGTTGTTTCGAACAACTCTGAAATGTCCCTCCGTAAGAAGAGATTTATTTTCATACATTTTCTCCCCTTCTTCGTAACTGATCACCAGGATTCATTTGTCGGGAACAGATTTATTATAAATTTTCAAAAAAACTTCAGTCACCTTCAAAATCTCTTCGCGCAGCTGAATCCCTGAATTAGTGCCATGGTTATGGGACATCGCAGTAGCTTCCCTTACACTGTGCAGTCTTTCTCATAATTCGTCATACTTGCGACGTAATCTAAACCTTTATCTCGCAAATCTTGAAATTTGTCTTTAAACCTTCGGAAAACAGGTACTGTCTTCTCTCCGCAGACTCTTTTCCAGCAGTTATGCATTCGTTTCTTAATCTCCACATCTGTTTTGTCAGCTTGGGCGAGAAACTTACTGTTCAGCAGTGATTCTACCATTTACAATTTTTAAACTCCTGCTGCTCCTATTTCGTTCGGAGTTCACGCACAGGCAATTCGTGTACTTACCACATTTTCGGTGCTCCTGGTACCGATTAGCATCCTTTCCCCTTTCTGTTTCCCTTTCCTTTCCTTTTTGCAACTACACGGTCCAGTCACATTAACGTGATCACCGCCTGTGTCCGACGTTAATGTGCAATAACCACTCACAGACAGCGGGTGGCAGCACTAGCAGTGTAGGGCATTCGTAATGCGGAAACTCAACCACTTATGTGACATCCAAAAGGACGTGATCATTGCCTTTCGGGCCACCGGTGGATGCATTTTCGAAACGGAAAAGTTCGTAAATGTTGGCGTGTTGCCATATTTAAAGCACTCCGTGCATGGCGCTGTCCAGAACCGACGTTGAGACCGTTGTGGTGCCCCACGGGCCACAGATGACAGGAGTTAAAGGAGGCCGCAGGTGAGTAACGTGCAACTGTTGAGCAACTGACCACGCACGTCAACCAAGGGGCTACCGACAGTGTCTCCTCAAAGACCACTCGGCGAAAAATGCTGCGTAAGGGTCTCCACAGCAGACGCCTGGTCCACACACCTATGCTGACTGCTGTTTATCCGGGACGAAGGCTGGAATTTCCACGCCAGTTCTGCAACTGGGCGTCCACTGCACGGTGACAAGCGGGCTTTTCAAGTGACTGATAGACGTTGGCGTGTAGGGCGTGATTCACCTGAAAGTGAATACCCTGCAACAGTCGACGGCAGGGTTAAGACCGGAGGAAGGATCGTTATGGCCTCAGAAACGTTATCGTGACACTCCCGCCGTGACCTCGTCGTTCTGGAAGGCACAGTGCATGAGCAGAAATATCCGTCGGAACCATTGCCACAGCTACATGGAGTTTGTGTTCCCTCGGAACCTACCAGCAGAACAACTGAATGTGTGACACAGCTTGCAGTGTACGTGCGTGTTCTGAAAAGCACCAGGATGAGTTTGCTGTACTCCACCGACCACCAGGCTTCCCGGGCTTAACGGAATCGAGAATATGTGGGACCACCTCGATGAGGCTGTTCGTGTCCTGGGTCCTCAACCGACAAACATAGCGCAGCTGACTGAGGGACCGGCGTCGGCATGGCTCAGTACCTCTCTGCCTCCTGCACGTTTCTCAGTTGTCCGCGCTTCGCGTTAATTGTATCCTCCTACAGTGACTCGCTGGCGACACTCTCCCGTACACGACAGCACCATCGACAGCCGCAGACTGCTGTTCACTCTGCCTGTCACATCATTCATGTCTATAGAGAATAACAGCTGTCTGTTACACTCCTGACGATACCCTTGTCTCTGATCAACTCCCGCCGTCGAGAACGTACTGGTATCTGTTGTAGTCTTTGAGCCACTCACATATCTGGGAACCTACTCCGTATGCTCATACGAGGCCCCTGGTTAACAGTGTGCAGTGGAGCACCGTGTCAAAGGCTTTTCTCAAATCTAGGAGAGTGCAATCTGCCTGGCACCCTTCATCCGTGGTTCGCAGTATATAATATGCGAAAAGGGCAAGTTGGGTTTCACACGAGCTTTCTAAAACCGTGCTGATTTATGGACATAGGCTTTTCGGTGTTTAGGAAATTTATTATAATCAGATTCAGAATACGTTCTAAAATTCTGCAGAAAATCGATGTCAAGGACACTGGTCTGTAATTTTGCACATCCTTTCTTTTACTCTTCTTGTACACGAGTGTCACCTGCGATATTTTAAACTGCCTTAGGTTGGACCCATTACAGGTGTAATATTCAGAAGGCAAATGTATATTGATCTCTTTGTATACGGGTGCCTCTTGCGCTTTTCCCAGTCGTTTGCGAAATACTGCTGGGCAAGAGATAGGCGATAAATGCGAATGAAGTAAGTAAAACCGAAATTGTTTTAACCTACTCGCTGTCGCTGAATCCTTTCCACGCGATGCGTCCTTGACCGCTCAAACAGGTAGCAACAAATGCTCTACAAATGAGGTTGACTTTTGAAGTTTTTCTTATGAGTTAATTACACTGCAGACAGCTTCCATTCTGCATAATATCAGCAATATGAAAAAGAAAATTCACGGAAGTCAAATCTGGACTGTAGGGACGATGACGTAGCGTCTCCCAACCCATTATGGTTTCTTTTTCCTTCCAGTGGTTTCTTGGATCAGCTGCGCTGTGTGTGGGCGAGCATTGTTGTGTAATAATATCACGTCTTTTCTTTGACATTGGCGACCCTTTCCTCTCACCGCTGGCTTTTCTTTGCTCATCAGTATGTGTGAGTGGTCAGCGCTGCGTCCTGTACGCTGATCTTCCAAATAATCACCAAAATACAACTGTGGCATCCAGATGATGGCCAGCATCACTTTCCTCGCTGGTGCTCGAGTTTTGAATTTCTTTCGGACAGGTGAGCTGGTGTGCTTCCGTTTCACGCCTTGTCTTTTCGAGTCGGGTTCACCATTTAGAACGGAAATTTCATCACACGTTAAAATCTCGATCAAAAAAGGTTCACCTTCACATTCATAGCACTCTTTTGTTTCCTGGTGTTGTTGTGTGAATTCTTGCGGGACCCACGTTGGACTTGTTTTGCTGTACTTGAGCATGTCACTGACAACGTTACGAACTGTGCCGCTACCTATTGCAGCTATTTTGCTATTCAGTTCTAATGCAACACATCAGCCATCAGGAGTAATGTCGTCAGGGCCGGTTTTAACCGAAGGAAACACTTCAATTGGCCGGCCACGGCGTTTGTCATTTGTCACTGAAGTTCGATTGTTTTTGAACTGTCCTACCTAATTATCGAAAATTTCCGTCGTTCGCACAGCTTCGACCATACTGAAAAATCGTTAGAGAAAATATTTTGGCCGTTTTCCACCTTCTGAAAGGGAAAACGCATCGCTGAACGTTGCTCAGTTAATGTGGAAACTTGAACCCGACGCGTCATTGATCATTGAAACATTAAGGTTATAAATAAAACAGTTTTTTGTTTGTCAGCCGCCCTCAGCTCATCTCAGTCATGCCAACCTAAAGTCATGAAACTACAAAAATTCTTCCTACAAACTATTCGACTTCATCAATTTGCCTTTGCAGGGGAAAGTCAGGAAGGAGTATGCACTTAGTATTTAATCGGTCATTTCTAGTTGATGAGAAAGTTAAAACAAACAAATAGCAAACCATTGCTTATTTATTTACGAACAACATTTATCAGAGTAACTTTTAACGCAAACCTTAAATGTCATTATATACATGAGAGTGCTCGTTCGCACTCGTAGCCGCATCGTCTGGTAAGAGTACGCACTAACACCAATAACAAGAAAATGCACCATGACCTTCATAAGCTGTGCATTCTTCATGCCACTGTTGGGAGTAATTATCACACTTAATACGGTCTTCCGTGACAGACTCCTTTTAGTCTTCAATACACCTTGGGCAGTTCAAAACATGAAGTTGGAATAATAGACAATTGTCAAGGTGATTCGATAAACCCTATGCCAGGCACTTAGATGTGTTTTGCAGAATATCCATGTAGGTGTAGATCCCTCCTTGGATTGTGCCCTGATTGTTGCTGAAGATGATGGCGCAATTTAATCCAGATTAGCCGTAGAGATTCTACGTTGTTCGTTACTGATATTTTGTCCCTTCTTGGTTTAGTTTGTTTTTCTAACAATGCATTTTTGTACGTAGACTCAAACAGAATTTCGGATGTTTTTGCAGCTTGCTTTAGAAATATGAATGGAAGACCAAGAACGAAGTGCAAGGATTAAAAAGTGAGTAAGACTTTGATATAGTCATTCGCCTCTACTATTCAATCTACGCATCAAAGAAGCAACGAAGAAAATAAGAGAGAGGTTCAAGATCAGACTGAAATACCGGGTTAAAGAATATCAGTGACAATATTTGCTGATAACATTATCGTCCTCAGGAAAGTGAATTACTACAGAATCTGATGAATGGAATATACGATATAATGAGTGTAGAATTTGGGGTGAGAGTAAATCAAAGACAAAAGTGATGAGATGAAGCATAAACGGGAGCAGCGAGAATCTTAACATTGGTGATAACGAAGTAAGAAATGGAACCATCACATTGTCTCAGTCAAAGGTAAAGATGGTGGCGGACTGTAATTCACTGTTAGAATTAAAGGGAAATATAGTCAGTGCACAAAGATGATCTTTTTCGAACTATTGGTGTGACCCATACTCTAATATTGCTCCAGTGTGTAGGACCTGTCCCATATACGACTAGCAGGGGATATTGAACTGTTCATAAGAAAGTCAGCACGAATGTTTACAGGTTTGTTTGGCCCACAGGAGAATGTAACAGAGATGCTGAAGAAATTGGCAGATGCCTGAAGATACACGTAAGCTATCCGGAGAAAGCCTACTTGCTAAAAATTTCTAGAACATACCCTAAATTTTGAATACGCGAGGTGTGTTCAAAAAAATTTCGGAACATTCGTAATTTCGCGCCAATGGCGTGTTGGGGCGAAATGCAGTTGACATACCTGCACACGCGTGTGCTTAATGTGTAACTGCGGGAAGTTTCATTGTTGTATGTCTGTTAGCTTATTGTTCAGTGCTGTATTGAGTAGAACATTGTGTCGCACAGTTGGCGTACTTCGAGAGGGGATAGTTAGAGGAGCAATGCGCCTGAAATAAATTTTGCGCGAAACTCAAGAAAGCCGCTGTTCGGGGTAGCCGCGCAGTCTTCGGGGCCTTGCCACGGTTCGTGCGGCTGCCCCCCGTCCGAGGCTAGAGTCCTCCCTCGGGCATGGGTGTGTGTGAGTGGTGCAAGCCTAGGGACTGATGACCTCAGCAGTTTGGCCCCATAGGAACTTAAAAGCTAAACTCAAGAACACCTTTACAGACACACCAAATGATGCAGGAAGCCTATGGTGATGAGTGGTTAAGCCGTACTCGGTGCTAAGGATGGTTCACAGGGTTTAAAAACGGCCGGACAGAAGTTAAAGACGACTTTTGTTCAGGACGTCCTTCGACTTCTGCCAACAACGCTTGTGTCAGGAACGTCAACGAAACTGTGCGTGCTGAACGAAGACTGACTGTCCGAGAGATTGCAGAAGAATGTAACATTGCAGTTGGATCGTGAAATCCTAATACAGCATCTTGGAATGTATCGTGTTGCCACCAAGTTCGTGCCACGGCTCATGAGTCAAGAGCAGAAAGACCTACGCCTCGCAATATGAGAAGAGCTTTAGGATCACCCAAATGAGAACGAGATGCTCCTTAAGAAAATTACAACTGGTGACGAGACGTGGGTCTGCAGTTATGACGTTGAGAACGAGGTTCAGTCTTCACAATGGGTACGGAAATGTTCTCAACGATCAAAAAATAAAAAAAGCTTGTCAGGTCAGCTTGGCCCTTGCAGACATTTTTTTATTTCCAAAGTTGAAAACCAAGTTGAGAGGACGAAGATTTGTGACGATAGACGCGCGGTCCAACGAAAGGCGAACCAAGTCTGCTCCCTGAAGTGGAAACGGTGTTGGGAGCGGTGTATCAGTCGTGGGGGAGATCATATACAAATAAGTGGAGGTTAGAGTAGAGAAGTTCCAGAATTTTTTGAACAGACCTCGTAGACGAAAGGTAGTGAATACTGGCAAGTGGTCTGCAAATGTTCATACGGTTGCTTTCGCTTCGATTCGCTGCTGTGGAAACTGGGCTTAATAATAATATTCCCGGTGTGAGATGTTATTGGCAACTCTGTAAACGCTGAGCTGTGCGCCGCTTACAGCCCAGGCAAAATTATTCTCTGAGGGACACATCATTATCTCCTTCGTGCCTAAAGTTGCTTCGGCCAAACTCCAACTCAATTGCCAGGCCGATACCATGTTATCCTACTCCTCTGCAAGTAACACTTCGTCTGAAACCATCTGTACGCTTATGTAGGTTAAGACACTGCAGCCACTCATAATGGTGGGTCCACGTTTGCGAGTAACTGACGGGTAAAGAAATTCTGAATTTTGTGTGACACTCGGTAACATTAAGAAAGCTGAGTGACATTACAATAAAGGATGGCAGCCAAAAACAGTTGCAGGATGGAATTTATTTTATTAAAATTCTTGACCAAGGTTTCGGTACATATAAATATACCTTCATCAGAAGTAAAATTTCCTGAATAGAAAGACACATTCATTAGAAAAGCCATATCAACGAAAGTGAGAAACAGAAGCTTAAATACGGTGAAATTGCTAAAGTAATACAGGCACACAATCTTTAGTACTTACTAAAATTACATCATGCACTGGAGAATAATAAAACAATTATGCCAAAAGGCGTCGTCAGTAATTAAAATATCATCTCCATTTGTACAACATGTGTAATGGGCACAGGATCAAAGCGAACAGTTTAACAATGTTACTTCGCCTATGAACTGTTGAGACACGAGTGTGAAGGCACTGCGGTAGATTGTTTCGCCGAGAGAGGGCACTTGCATGTGCCAGACTCGCGCATATTACAATCCATAAATACATACATAAGCGCATCAAAAATTATTAAAGGTTGTGTTAATTCAAACTTTGTCTTAATAAATAAAGCGTATCATTCCAATTAAAGACATTTATGTAAACTAGAAATACAGAACCAAATTTACCTGTGTCCTAGTGTCAAACGGATAAAGCTTGCGCTTGGAACATCTAACGAGAGAGGGCACTACTGTAATGCGCGAGAGTCTCGCGTAACGTAGGCAGTGAAATACATACTAGCGAAACAACCAAAATGTTATAATAAAACGAAACCATCTGTCTGTATGAATAAAACATAGTAGTCATTTAACCACACATACACATTGAAATTCATAATTAACAAACATCACAATATGTAGATCCCAACAAGACAGGAAAAGCGCATTTCTCACTTTCGTTGATATGGCTTTTCTAATGAATGTGTCTTTCTATTCAGGAAATTTTACTTCTGATGAAGGTATATTTATATGTACCGAAACCTTGGTCAAGAATTTTAATAAAAAAAATTCTATCCTGCAACTGTTTTTGGCTGCCATCCTTTATTGTGAAGAATTTTAACAGTTGCTGCTGCAGCCATGTTTAAAATCTTGAGTGACATTAGTTGGTTGTGAGGTGTAACGGAAAGGATAATAGCTTCACATGTTGTGTTCGGATACCAAGATTTAAAGCCTGAAGTCTCCTGTTTCAGAAGTAAGGAGCGCAACAATCAAGTGATTTATGAACAGTAAGTGCACACATTTTTGCTCGGTTGATTTTAATTGGGGTTGCAATGTGCAGGTCAAGCAAGTGCCGTACTGTAGAGAGGTTGGGCAAGAGGAGCGTTTTGTAACAAGTGTTTATCCTTATGTTGGATAGTTAGCTTTCTTATCTGAGAAATAGTTGCGGGTAGCACTTGAAATGCATTACGAATTCCTTCCGTCATTCAGTCTAATATCGCCCCCTCCCCCCCCCCCCCCCACACCCCTCTCTCTCTCTCTCTCTCTCTCTCTCTCTCTCTCTCTCTCTCTCTCTCACACACACACACACACACACACACACACACACACACACGCAAACTAACTAACTAAATACCCTCCACCTCTCATGATTTTAAAAATAAAAGTGCTCCTAGAAAAATTGTTCACTCTACAGTTTATTTATGTGCCAAAGTTAATGATAATGTGGGGGAGGGGGAGGGAAGGCCACAGACGGCAGGGTGGGGGGGGGGGGTAGGGCAGGGGGTACTGGCAAATGTCAGATTGCACTCAGGAGCAATGGTCTAAGAAAGGCTGGGAACCACTGTTCAAGTGCCTGTGAATGTGTACTGAACATAAATGTGGAAAACTGCAACAACTCACTTTTTGAATTTTTTTAATTCGAGTTAACTAGTTTTGGAGCCGTTTCAGGATCATCTTCAAATGTGGCGCACAGAATTCGCGTCTTTATTTCTTTAGAGTGAATCTGGGTATTGGCTCTCTGACAAGAAGACAGAGAACTCTTTAATGTATCGCCACGAGCGGCAGTTACACGGCGACATGAATCGGGAAACCAAACCTCCTACTTACCGTGGCAGCATGGGCGGTATTGCTGTTAATATCCATCTGGCAACTTGCGTATTAGTTGCCTGTTGGCCACTGGTCAATCTCTTTTCATTGTAAATATAAATACGAATTGTCACCATATATCACCAGCATAACGTTTACTACAGATGTACATTACAAAGATCTTCACTTAAAAATACAGCATACGTTGCTCGGAAACAATTTTTTTTATTTTTGTACGTATAACACGACGGCGTGCTGAGAAGATAATGACTCGGTCTGTTTTATTTGATAAAGTCAGTAACATCTACATCTTTACTATGGATATCTGCAGCCCTCTGCTGCTAGAGGGCTCCGATTTTGCGTAACATAGCGGTGTGTGACGTGACTATGCTGGTGGGTGAGAAAGAGCTCACAAAACTAAAAGCACGAATTCGAAGACTTCGTCCGCGTGTGGAGCGCACTCTCCTTAAGCACGGCAGTGCCAAACTACACACGAGCGCTGCGGCATCTGCAGCAAGCCGACGTCCTTGCTTCACTGCCGTCGATCATCCTACACAGAGTCTCGATTTTCGTCTTTGTGCAAAACTACGAAAACCTTCGAGCACTTCAATTGTTTCAAGCGGTGCAAGCAGAGGTAAGGTTGTGGCTCTGTTAATATAGTCAAACAATATACTGTGACGGTATCAACAAAATAGTATGTAGTTGGGGAAATTGTGTTGGTTTCCAGAGTGAGTGTGTTGAGAAATAAATTTATAGACGTGAAGAATACAGATGTAGAATGTTAATGAAGTTTGTTTTATTTAAAAAGCGTTGCGAGTTTTCACATAAAACATCTGTCGACATTACTTTTCAGTACGTCCTCGTACAGTGGATGTCTGAGAAAATACGTACATTGATCAAAATAAGTGTTGACATGAATGCTGTTAACAGCACTAGGTTCAAAAAATTTTAACTGTATGGCAGTTGCAGATTAATTTTATTTGCAGCTAGCGCGATTATATGAGTGGAGTATTAGATTTAATGGTGAGCATTTATGTAATTTTTAAGCATTGTCTGTATTGTCATTCTTCCTCTCTAAGAGCCTCGTCCTCCAATAACACTGCCGATCGGTAGCGTGATCTGTTGTCCGTCTATGGTTTTTCGGAACATTGATTCAGTGCTGAACCCAAACTGCTGGTTTGAGTTATTTAGCCAGGATAATTCTGTGCGTCGTGGATCACGTATGCCATTAATCTTTCAAAAAAATGGTTGAAGTGGCTCTGAGCACTATGGGACTTAACATCTGAGGTCATCAGTCCCCTACAACTTAGAACTACTTAAACCTAACTAACCTAAGGACATCACACACATCCATGCCCCAGGCAGGATTCGAACCTGCGACCGTAGCGGTCGCGCGGTTCCAGACTGAAGCGCCTAGAACCGCTCGTCCACACTGCCCGGCAATTAATGTTTCCTTGAATTATTAATTTCAACAGGTTTTATTTATTGTTGCGGAATTGCGCTACCAAAACAATCGAGTTTTGCTCTCTGGATGCTGTTGAGAATTTCTGCGTCTTCGTAACGCCGTATTTTTGACTATATCTGTCGATGGTATCCTTAATATTTTTCGATACGATCGCATTTCAAATGCCTAATACAGTCCATGACTCATCTCCATAGAGTAGGACACCGAACGTGTCACATCAAAGTAGTCGAGTGCGAATCCTGATGACTGGTCTGTTGGTTCTCAGCAGTCGCCGCGGACTAAATGACTGCCGGGGACTTGGTGCATTGGCTACAAGTTTTCTAGTAATTCTGGAGATTTTGCTTTGGACTAAGTACGAGGTCGTTCCTCGTTGCTTAGATCGTGCAGGTTTCAGACCGTTTGTGTTACTATGGCTACACTATTAAATGTGTGTCCATCACCATATCAGTAGATAAAATTAAACGGCAGCCCTCTTTCGTTATGTCTTACAAGGAGATTTCTCCAGCGATAGGATCGACTTTTTGAAACAATCTATCCGGTTATGTAGGTTAAGCACCCAAGTATCACACACTGCAGCCATTCATCCAGGTGAGTCGACGTTTGCGAGGAACTGACGAGAAAAGAAATTCGGAACTTTCTGTGAGACTCGATAGCATGAAGAAAGCCGAATGACCTAAGTTGGTTGTGAGGGTAGTGGAAAGGATACTAGCTTCACATGCATGAGGTTGTGGGTTCGAATCTCACCAGAGAAAGAAATTTATTTTAGGTCTTTACCGAAGTGACATTGATAATCATTTGATTATTGATATAAATATAATTTTTTTTTTATTTCCACTCCTCGGTCACGTGATTCAATAGTGATAAGAACTTCATTTGGTCTAATTTTTCTTCTTATCATCCCTTCTCCACTGGAAATATTTGTTTGTGAACTTTTACTTATCTTCATGTATCAATTCCGATTTAATTTCTCCTGTTTTTATGAGCCTGTATTTTCGTCTACGTTATTGTGTTCATTATATCGATTTCTCACTTTGCTTGAATTTTATTTTACTTATAAAACCTTCTCTCATTTACATCTTCATCTACACTATTATTTCCATAGTGCACAAAGAATTTAGGTTATGTTTTAAATATCTGTATGTCGATTACCATGCAAAAAAGGCACGTCTTGTGATGAAAACTACATTTTTCACACTAATGCACAGTCAATATAAATAGATTATTTCGTCTTTTGTTTTTTAATTAATATATCGGAGTTTTGAAATAATTGAATAGTCAAACAGATAGGTATAATAAAATACACATTCACAAAAATTCCGATTGGAAGAAGAATGATATAAAGAAAAATTAAACAAATGGAAAAGTTCATATGGTGATTAAAACGATGTTACAAAGGAATAGAACGAAACAAACTACATTTAAACCAATAAATTGAATAAAAATAGGCGTCAAAGCCATTTCGATAAAGATTTAAAAATAAAAAAAGTTACTGCACCTGACGAGGCGTGGTTAAGCTTCTATCGTAACCATTGTGACACGTAACCAGACTATGGAATACGACCATCTTAACGCTATGTAGCATCACGCAAAATTCCGAAATCTTTTCCGTCAGTTACTTGCAAACGGAGGCCCACCTGGATGCAGGGTCTGATAAGGGGGATCTTAACTTACAGTACCGTTTATTTGGTTTCAAAAAGTCGATCCCACCGCTGGGAGCTCTTCTTGTTACTTTTAATAGTAACAAACGGCACATTTTGAAAGAACAGTAATGTCGCAGTCCAATAGCGCCAACTAGCGGTGGCCCCTGCAAACTTGAAAGACAGCTCTAGCAAAGGAAAAGAATATTTTACTGTAGCAAGTAACCTGGCAACGCTACACACACGTTTATACAACTGAACAACAACGAAATAATAATAATAATAATAATAAGTTCGCAGGAGAGCTTCTGTAAAGTTTGGAAGGTAGGAGACGAGGTACTGGCAAAGCTGTGAGGACGGGACGTGAGTCGTGCTTGGGTCGCTCAGATGGTAGAGCACTTGCCCGCGAAAGGCAAAGGTCCCGAGTTCGAGTCTCGGTCCGGCACCCAGTTCTAATCTGCCTGGAAGTTTCAATAATAATAATAGGTCCAGTCACATTAATGTGACCAACTCCTATTTTTGAGGTCAACGTGTAATAACTCATAGACGCCATGTGATAGCATTAGTAGGTGATGAATTGGGGGGGGGGGGGGGAGGAGGTCGTGGGAGGCTAGAAACAGTGAAGTCGTTGTCATAATGCGTAAAAGGGGCGATTTATGTGACGTCCAACAGGGCATAAACGTTGGCTTTCTTCCCAAAGGTGGAAGCATTTCCGAAACGGCAAAATCTGTAATGTTATCACATGCCGCTGTATGTAAAGTAAACCGTGCGTGGCAAAATCTCGGTATTCTAATCCGGCTCCGAGGTAACTGTGTCGCACTACGGGCAGTAGGCGGCACAGGTGAGCGATAGCTGCAGATGTGTGTGCTGGCGAATAGACCTGCATCTTCTGTGCAGCTGACCGCCCAGACGAACCAAGGGCTGCCACCAATGTTTCCTCGACAACGTATGGGCTTCTGCAGTAGGCACCTGATCCCTGCACCCATGCTGACTGCTGTTCATTGGCGTTGAAAGCTTGCATTTGCACGCCGGTACCACAACTGAAAGTCCACTGAGTGCTACAGGTGGCCTCTCCATATTAATCACATTTTATGCTCCATCGGACAGATTTCCATTGGCGTGTAACGTCTGAAAGCAAACGCCCTGCAACCCTGAGGGAGCGTAATGGTGTGGGCAATGTTTTCGCGGCACTCCCTGGGTGATCTCGTTATCCTGAAAGGCACAATGGATCAACCCAAGTACGCACCTATCCTCGGGGACCATATCCACCCTTAGATGCACGTGTAACATAGCTCGCAGTGTATGTGCGTGGTTCTGATAACTCTAGGATGAATTTACCGTACTGCCCCGACCGCCAAATTTCCCGGCTTTAAACTCAATCGAGAATCTGAGGGGCCACCTCGATCAAGTAGTTTGTGCCACGGATCCTCAATCAATAAAATTGTATCGCAGCTGGACAAGTACTGGAGTCGGAATGGCTTCTTATCACTGTCATTACCTCATCGACACTATTCCTGTACTCTCATGCTGCAAAAGGCGTTTATTCGGGGTTTTAACACGTGGTCAGATTGCTACGACTGGACAGTGTAATAATACTAATACTAATAATAATAATAAATTTCGCGTATGTCAGTTCCCTCGTTTAAGTCTTTCAATTGGACGGCACTTCGGCGACTTGCTTATCATTAACGTACACCAGTTGTCCATCCGGGGAAAGGGAATCGGCAGTTTAACCTGGAATCCGCACCACGTGTTGTTTCTACCAACTCCTCATATCATTGAGAATTGAAGGCTGGATTAAACGCAGACTGAAAAATTTATTGGTTCAACTGGGATTCGATCCCGCGATTCTCGATTTGCAGGCACGCGCTGTGCCGGTAGACCACCAGGTCTAACAGTTACGATATGGTAATCGAACTGTATTGGCGGAGTATTTCATCGTATTTTACGTCAAGTAAATGTGCTGTGGTGCAAGCCAAAGTAAATTTATGCTAAGGGCATCAATTTCTAATCCAGAAAATGTGCAGCCAGGGCAGTACTGTAAGTGGAAATCGGACATTCATGCTCTAAGTGAAAATCAAACGCTTCCATCTTTCGTAACGAATTGCTATACATCTAGAAAACAAACCAAAATTGTGAAAACATTTCATACAAGACTACTGACAAATTTTTATGAGTAAAAATAAACGGGTATGGTAATATACATGGGGTAGATGGAAAAGTAGTGGCAGTTGGGTTATAATTCGTGCCAGACTTCACTGACTAAAATTCACTTTATTACATTTCCGTCTCGCGTCTCGATCACTTTCCACACCCACATGAAAGATGTCATACACTGTCAGTGCATCCATCTGTGATGATGTGTCGCTAGGACCGCCATAGGGTGTCTTATCATTTGCTGTAACGCGTGCCACGAAATACTTCGTTCATTTGGGCGATCAGGCCGTAATTGGGGGGGACTCTACCGGATGAATGCGGTGCATGTTCCAGTACGTCCCGCTGCCACATACGCGGAGCTCCTGCAGAGGGATCGTCGTTTGGCGTCGTGCATTGTCGTGAAAGTTGGTGGAATGCAGCGCCGGAAGGAAAGATAGTTGCTCGCTCCGACCACGTGCCTGCCCTTTCAGTCTTGACCCAAGCACGTATTTCGTGTTTCCCAAACATACTATTAAGGCACTTGAGCTAGCCTCTCCAACTTTGAGATAGTACACACCGCAATTGACTGAAACACGACCTATGCCGCTGACTTTACTACTTCAGCCCACCATCTATCAGCATCAGAAAGCGTGAGTACCAAATGACTCACATCCTTCATGTTACGGCGTTGTGCTACTACTTTTTATCCAACACATGCAAAGACGCATGTGTGAGTACTTGTTATCTCCCATCTTGGTAGTGGGCTAATAATTGGTAGGTTTTGAAGTGCGGTATCTATATCGGTGTATCAAAAACAATCATCCGATCTGGCCCGTCTATATTTCTGAAACTAAGAAACATATACAATGAATTTTGCTTTTTGATGAACGGAAACTGAAATAAAAATTTTTTCATCCTTTTCATTGGTGTTCAATATGCATTCTTGAGATGCACGGAATCTGTCAATGCGGTGTTCAGATTGTACCAACACTGCAGCAAGCACGTCTTGAGTTTCCACAGGTGCTGTTATGCGATGTCTCAGTTCATTTATTGCTGTTGGTAACGTAGGTACATAAAGAGTCTCTTACAAAACCATACATATATAATCACATATGATTGGGTACGGTGACCCTGGAGGCCAGTAATCTACGGCCGAGTCAATTAGTCCAGTGTGACCGATCCATCGTTCAGTAATCGTTTGATTTAGAAATTCCCGCACTTCCAAATGCCACTGTCGCGGTGCCCCATCCCATTGGTAAATGAAGTCGTTCGAATCAAACTGTAGGAAAAGAAAGTTTTCAAGCATATCGAGATATATGCTTCGTATAAAAGTGTTTCTGGCAAAGAAAAATGAATCATACCCCTTTTCCCGTTAAACTGCACAAAACACATAAAATTTAGGAGAGTCTATTTTATGTTGTACAACTTGATGTGGTTGTCCCGTATCTCATATTGTCACATTATGACAGTTCACCTTTCCGTATAAATGGAATGTGGCCTCGTCACTAAACACTAACTGGGGGAGAAAACAGCCATCCTCCACCTTGCCGAGAGTGAAATTACGGAACTTCACAAGATGTTATCACCCTCATGAATAGCTCGCAGTAGCTGAATTTAATATTATTTGATGCATAGACGTCGACGCATAGACGCCAGACGGACATCGGGGGCGTGCTGAGCTGTCGAGCTGCACGGCGAACGGATTTCTGCGGACCCCTCGTGAAACTGTGGCGGTTGCGTTCGACGCCTGTGTCAGGCACTCGGGGACGGCCCGGCGATTCGCCTTTCCGCAAACATTCTGTTTCTCTTAATCGTTGATGCCATCGTCAAATGCTCTGTGCTGTAGGAGGATCCGCACCGAACTTTGTACCAAAGTCACGCCGAACACTTATTACTGCCCACGCCGCGCAAAATGCAGAACACAAAACGCTTTCTGTCGTCGCGACACCAGTTTTACTAGGACTGAAATGGGCGGTCAGTGCTGCTGCCAAGCGGTGACCATGTAAAGCCCGAGGGTTTGCTCTTTCCAGCGGTACGCTATTCACGCACATATGTCGAATAACATAATAGCCACTTTTTTTTTTAATCGGTTGGTTCTTTTTGATACACCCCGTATATTTACACTCTAAACCGTACCACCAAGAAATTACCCCAGTATGAAGGAAATCGGTAGATGTGATGTACGTGTAGAGGCAAACAAATGATAACAATTGCAGGAAAATTGGGTGATTCATTCCGGAGAAGGTCATAACGCGTTGGTCCACCTTCCACCTCTGGCCCTTAAGCAAGCAGCTATTCGGCTTGATCTTGATTGATAAAGTTGGTGGATGTCCTCCTGACTGATGTCGTACCATATTCAGTTCAGTTGATTCGTTACATCGTCAAAATCCCGACCTGGTTGCAAGGAGCTGCCCATATTGCTCCAAAATTGGGAAGAGAGGCGGCGATCTTGCTGGCCAGTGTATAGTCTGGTACGTACACACATATGAAACTCTCACCATGTGTGGTGCGTAAAATATCGTCGACACTGAAAGCGTTCCCAGCAGAGTTTAACCCCTCGTAAAGACAAAAGGTGGTCATACCGCATATTGAAGTCCACTACTAGGTGTCTGGATACTTTTGATCGGATAGTGTATTTCAGAATGTTACCAGTGGCCAGAAGTTGGGACATTTGGCTTTCCGCTTAAGGCTGGTGCGGGACGGGTCAAGATACCTCTAAAAGTAGAGACATCTGGCAGCATTAGAGGAAAATGTCCATCAAAGTAGCTGTGTTGCGCTCTCTACCTACAGTTGTTCTCGTGGGCGTCAGAGCCGCCGTAGCCAAGACGACCCCTGGGTTTTATACTGCGGACACCGTAGTCGCGCCTGATAAGCTCTCAGAAATTATGAAATGTATTCGCAAATTTCAATTATGGTGGGACAAGAACTGTCCAACATACCTTAAACATGCAGGATGTTCCGAAATCCCCGTTACAGACTTCTAGTGTAGAGGGAGACTGAGTACATAATACTCGTATTCTGAATTGGAACCCATCTCCTGTAACGCACTGTTTCCTCGCTAAAGCCATTTGAAAACATGTTGGTAACGCGACCACTTGTACACGTAAGTTATTAGGTATGACCCAGTACATCAGTAGTTCCACAATTCCACCCATTAAAAGGAAACTTAATAAGTTTTCAGAAACACTGTTCTTTACAATACGGCCTTCTCCAACTCGGGTGCGCTGCGTCTCTTTGAAGCACTACAGTCACCCCTGCTGACGGTGAACGCATCATTTTCTCAAAGTCGTTGCGCAGTTGTGGAGAAAAGCGTATGCCATGGAGTCGGACGCTGCGGAGAACGAGCTTCGCCATACAGAAGGATCATGCCGGTGTATTCGGCAAAAGTGCACTCCGCAATGTTGCTCTAATACTGACAGACACGTGAGTGACGCACGAGCCATGTCAGAGTGGTGGGACAGACGGTAAATGACATCCGACGTAAGCACCTCCCCCCACCCCCTCCGCCTCCCACGATGACTACCCTGTTGCATACCCACCTAGCAAGCATGTATTCAAACGGCTGTAGCACGGAAAGTATACGTTTCCGTACGTGGGTTCCAATTTAAAATATTGTCCCTTTCTTCCCTCTAAAAGTGCTAGAATTTCGGAAAACTCTGTATCTGTCCAGCAAACTGTACAGCTGGTGTCGTACCACATTCGAAATATCCGATTATATTTCAGGATTTCGGTGTTATGGCACTTTGCAGAAACATTACTGAATTTTCCTGTATATTGTTATCGTTAAAGCCAAGTACCGTTTCTGTCTCCATACCATAAAGCATAAGTACCATTTATATCATTTGAAGCACTATTTCAGTTGCTAGTTTTTAGCAAAAAATAATTGTATCATTCTCAAAATATCGGAGAGAAGCGATATAGTTCCTACAAAGAACTTGAAGAAAATCATTTTGGGTACTAGGGCATGTCATTATAAAACACTGAAAATACCGACATTTCGACCATCTTTTCAGCGATTCTCTTCAGGGCGAATAAATGCCAGGAAATTTCAAATCAGTGCACACTCCACTGCAAAGTGAGAGTTCAATTAGGGAACAACTTTCATTTCTTCTTCTTCACCTTTGATTAATTTCCCGAATTCCTCGTCCTTTTTGTATGTTGCTGTCTTTATACAAGGTGTTTCACAATTCACGTTACACATTTCTAGAGCTCGCAGTTTTACTTACAAACTGGTGCCTGCAAACGTCACCCAACGACGTTACAGGCGCCAACTCCGGTAAATGTATGTATATACAGGATGATCCGGGATTGTGTTACAAACTTCCTAGGATGATGGAAACAGACAAATGTATCGATTTGAGGTAAGGGCCTCTGTACGGGAAACAAACGTGTCGAAAGTTGCAAGTGAAAATCGTTATCCTACCTCTGACAGTGGAATACAAGTACTTGTACTGTTGTTGCTAGTATTGTAGGGTAGGCAACTTTCAGAGACGGCAGTATAGACCAAAACAAGATAAAATGTGCAGCAAACATGGACTCTAAACTGCATACTTCAGGAGCTATAAGCACTTGTTCAATAGTGGAGACGGGTTTCACGCTAGCGAAGGTGAACAAGTGCTCATGGTTCATGATGTATGCATTTTAGAGCCTATGTGTATTGCACTTTGTTTTCTTCTTTCGTTACATACCACCGCCTCTGAAAGTTTCCTGTCCTACATCTTAGCCACAACGATAACGGTACATACTGTCAGAGATAACAGAAAGGTTTTCTGTTATAGTTTTCCGGTACAAGGACATAATCTCAAATTTATACATTTATACATCTGCATCATCTTAGAAAGTGTAACATCTTCGTGGGATCCCTCTATTTTTGTAGGCGCCGGTGCCTATAACTTTGACGCTCTGTAGCGTCGCTAGATGACGTTTTCAGAAGTACATTCCTATGTAAAACTTGATCAGTTAAGTCCCCTGTACAGCCCCGAGTAGTGTGGAGCGTGACTTGTGAAACACCCTGTATATAGATTGAATAACATCAGGGAATGGACTAGAACGCTGTCTCACTCACTTCTCACGTATTTCGTTTCTTTTATGTCCTTCAACTCGTACAGCTGCTGTCTCATTTCTGGTGGAGTTCTAAGTAATGTTTCGCTCGCTGTATTTTTTTCCTGGTAGCATCTTAAATTCAAACTGCATATTCTGGTCAACATTGTCAAAAAAAATTTCTGTATATAAAGATGTTATAAATATGGGTTCTGTTCCCTCCAAATTGATTTTCCTCTAGATCAGCTTCTGTAAGGTGCTCCATTCCTCTGTAAATAGTTTGTACCAGTATTTTCAGCTAGGAGTTATCATAGTGGTGGTTTGGCAGTATTCGCACTGACCACGATTTGCCTTATTTGGTTTTGGTGCTATTACGTCTCTCGTTTAGTGTGAGGATTTAGCGGTTATTTCAGCTGGCGTAGACGTTCAGGAGTGAAGCAGCAAATCCCGGCAGAGTGAGTCGCCGCGAGTTCCGGTACAGCCCTCTGGTAGCGAAGCCCTGCGCTATAGACGACTGACTGTGTGAGGGACTATTAGCGACACCTAGCAGCGATGTGAAGAATAGGAAAATAATATTGCTAAAAGTTTTATCCACGCCTTTTAGCATTTAGAATGGAGGTATGGCACGGAATTTAATAGCAAAAGAAAACAGCCATAGTAGCAGTCTCTCTCCTGCAGTGCAACGTCAATGATACTATAGTATAACAATAATAGACCAACTGAATCTGTAGAGGTAGTAATATAATTTCTTTTCTGACATTCAAGATACTTCCATATAAAGCTGAGCCTGAGAGGTTGTCATGTAACTACCAACAGAAATATTATATGAAACATGTAGACCTATCAGTAAAGTCGTCAAGAAATTCGTTTTTTAAGTGTTAAATGTCATCGGTTTAATTGAGCATTCAGCTCACATAAGACCAGGAGAATTATCCTCCTTCATACACAGAAAGAGTTTATCTCATTAGTGACCTGCGTCCTATCATAATCTCATTTTGACACTTGAATAATTTGAAAAAAAAGGCGTGTGTTCGTTTTGAAAATACAATTAGCGACAATATACGTTTATAAAAGGCATTGAGTGTGAACTGTTACGAAACGATTACTGATACAGAATTTATTTTTTATCATATAATCAATCAGGATACTAAAAAGAAAAGGCAGACTGAGACACCTGAAAATTGCGCGATGGTATTGATATAATATTCTGCATTTCTTTTGACATAGAAATAATTTATCCTGTATCAGCACTGAGAATGAGCTAAGTAAATATGTAATATGTGTATCAGTATTGCAGTCAAACTTATTTTTCTAATTACTGATTGTTAACTACAAGCTGTTTTGATATTTATCTTAGCATCATTTAGCACAAAAACGAAAATAAAACGTATTTAGTTTTTTTTAGTACAGATTTTATTTCGTTGTTGTAATCCTACAAATATTAATGATACTATGGAGTTTCTTTTGACAGTGAGATATATTGTGTAGAAAGTACCTCGAAAATATATGTAGATCTGGTCTGGTGAAGAAAGTGTGCGTATTAAAATTTAAAATAAGTGTTTGCAGCAGCATAATCAGGTTTAGTTTGTAGTGTGGGAGTGAGCTCCACGTGGGATCCGAAGCGCGGACACCCACGGGGGTGCCCGGCATGCGCCACATGCCAGGGCAGAGGTGGAGGCTAGTGTTCGGAAATCTGAAAATTCCAGCGCCGGCCGGGGATAGAACCCCGGCCCGGCTGGGGCGAATAGCCCCAGCCGAGGCGCTGGAACGTTCCAGACCCCTTACCACTAGACCACCGGGGACCCCGGCCGTTTCCTGCTCTCAACTCGATCTGGTAGTCGTGTCACAGTACAGTACAGCACTGCCTGTTGTCGGCTGTGTTTACATCGGACGCTGAGTGGCGGACTCCAGCCGGCAACATTTGAACGCTATGAGGGGGAAGTGTCTACCTCCGATTGCTAGCTGTCCCGTTTTATTGCGTGGCTGTAGTTGCTTTACAGTTATCAGACATTTGAAATCAGCCTTTGCGACTGTATGCAGTTGACACTTGTTAATCGTTTGTTTCAACCTGTTCCCAAATGAATCGAGAAAACCGAAGAAACTTCTGCACTAATCGAGGCGACTGTCATAGCAGAACGACCCGCAGACATTCTATAATTACAAGTCAACGCCTAGCTTACACCGGATAATTCTATTTGTTTCATCAGTTGTTCAGGTAATTATAACGTCATTTAGCACCTTGTGACAGGCATCTGTTTTTAACAATGCACGAAATACCACAGCATATTAATCAGTTGCAAGTAAATTTCTGTGTGTGCAGTTCAGGTCTGCGGCGTAGATTTTTCGTGAAAACGTTGGGATAAAATCGTAACATGTGTTTCATATTAATATGTAATTTAATTATCATTATCTTTAATACAGTGGTCACACGGTTACTCACAATTTTTGACTTTCAGTGGCCGGTGTACGATATAGCCTTTGAGTACGTTGTCGCGTGGCGCCGTTTCTTCCTTTTTTTCCGACTCTGCGGGAGCTGTCGCATTCTCTTAGTGACAACCACGTACAGACGGCGTGGGCTTTATTTACCTTTGTTTGCGCACTGTCGGTCTCGTAGTTATTAGTGATTCAAATCTGACGCCATTTTGTCACACTAGAATCTTCTACCAAGGAGAAAGTAGACGTTTTCACGTCAGAATAACTTCCAGGAAGTTTTCGACTTTCGTAAAACAGAAACGAGTTTCGACGCTGTGGAAAGCAACGAGAAGTAGCAGGTAACGAATTGTTTCGGGATTCCACCATTCATGCTGCAAACGATCATCGAGCGGAAAGATAATGTTGCCGATAAGTATTAAAAGGCGGGAGCAAGCAGACCGGGCGAGGCGAGTCCCCGCCTCTTGCTGAAAGCTTATGGAATTGGCTTACTCAATGCAGGGTACAAAAGGTATTTGTCGGAGGTTATAGCTTAACGGAACGCTAAATCATTAACGGTTAGTCTGGGAACCGAAGTCTCAGATACAAATAAGGAGCGACACGCTAACTCCAAAGACATAAGGTCGTTTATGAGAAATTTAGTTCACAAAATGCGGCCATTCGTGACAGTTTGTTCAGCATTGAAAAGTGAATGAAGCTGAATTTATGTTTTTTCGAACATTTGTGTGTGCCTTCCGTTTCAAATACAAAAGCAAATAACATGTAAGAAAACTGGGAATACAATATTTAAAAAAATCAAAATTTTATTTCGATTTTTCGTGATTCCATCTAGAATAAAGTCGAGTTAAATAGAATTAATTATTCGAACTTTTTCTTAGATCCTCTGAACTTGGAATTGTGCAGACTCGATTGTAACGGTCCCTTGAGCTTCGAATCTTCTAGAGTCTGCAGTAATATCTAAAGAGTAAAAACAAATCTTCTCGTTCTACTATCCACGTTGCAGTGGATGCTCATTTGGTTGTCCTTTTTAGTATATCAGTATGATTATAGAGTCCTAATCAACGTACGCAACGCTGTTACGGTATAAACGTACGTTTATTTTTGCCAAAGTTGCGTAAGAATGCGCTTCTGTCATGCATCCCCACACCCTAAACCCGCCATCAGGCAAAAGAAAGTGAATATTCTTTCCTTTGTTTTTCACCCCTCAAATGGCTCTGAGCACTATGGGACTTAACTTCTGAGGTCATCAGTCCCCTAGAACTTAGAACTACTTAAACCTAAATAACCTAAGGACATCACACACATCCATACCCGAGGCAGGATTCGAACCTGCGGCCGTAGCGGTCGCGCGGTTCCAGACTGTAGCGCCTAGAACCGCTCGGCCACCACGACCGATAATGACTTTGCAGCAGAGACCTGTTGAGTGAGTGCTTAAACGAAAGTCATGGACGAATAAAAATACAAAACAGATATATACGTAACGTCACGTAACCATGAAGAAAACCAGACTTCGTTTATTTTACCATATCAGTACTCATTTCGTTTAATTCTTTTAACAAACCGTCAGTGTTATTCATAATTTTGGTCGCTTTCTACATCTAGGAACGTTCTTTGCAATAGATGAGTTTCTGATATTTACTCACAGCATTCTTGTGTCTTTTCCCCTTGCATTTTGAATTGTCTTCTCTGACTGCAGATTTTTGAGCAGCACTGATGTCATTAGCCTAAATTTATGTTGGTCTGCAGCGCTGAGGTTGATCCCTCACCTGTGGTCGAGCGAGAGATGACTCCAAAGTCTGGCAGGCAGCGAAAGACTTTGCGACGGGCCGATCGTAGGGCCTCCAGAGGAAGCTTCTTGGAACGCAAATTCTGGGCGTTCACAGAAGGTGAGTTTGCTGGTAGTTCGGAACTCCAACAATAGGCGCGTAACTGGGCCCGCTTAGTAACATGGCTGCCAAGGACGGCAGTGTGCACAAGGTGGGGGAGTCATTCCTGATTTGTAAAGAGTACAGGGTGCAGCCAACTGCAAGTGGTGACCCAAGTCGGTGCCAATGACGTGTGTCGCTTTGGATTGGAGGAGATTCTCTCTGGTTGTGGTTAGCGGATGTGGTAAAGACTGCCAGTCTTGCTTGCGAGATTAAGGCGGAGCTCACCATCGACAGAACCGACTGTGGTCCTTCGGTGCAGAGCCGAGTGGAAGGTTGGTTGGTTGGTTGGTTTGGGGAAGGAGACCAGACAGCGTGGTCATCGGTCTCATCGGATTGGGGAAGGAAGTCGGCCGTGCCCTTTCAGAGGAACCATCCCGGCATTTGCCTGGAGTGATTTAGGGAAATCACGGAAAACCTAAATCAGGATGGCCGGACGCGGGATTGAACCGTCGTCCTCCCGAGTGGAAGGTATGAATCATAGGCTCAGGCTGTTATGTGACCGTGTAGGCCTCAGACTCCTTGACTTGAGCCATAGGGTAGTGGGTTTCTGGATTCCGCTTAATAGGTCAGGAGTCCACTACACACAGGAAGCGGGTACATGGGTAGCGGGGGCGGGTTTTTAGGTTCTCAGGAAAGCATAGAAATAGCGTCCCTCTAAAAGTAAGGTGGTTGTAGAAACGATCGGTGTTGTAAATTATCTTAGCTGTGTTGGGAAAGAACCAGAGCTCCAGGCCCTAATTGAAAGCACTGAAGCTCAAACAGTTATAGGTACGGAAAGCTGGTTAAAGCCGGAAATAAGTTAAGCCGACATTTTTTCAAACGACCTAACTACGTTCAGAAGGCATAGATTAAATAAAGTTGGTGCTGGAGTATTTATTGCTGTCAGAAGTAGTTTACCTTGTAGTGAAACTGAAGTAGATAGTTCCTGCGAAATAGTATGGGTAGAAGCTATGCTTTTCAATCGGACTAAACTATGTTTTGGATAGTTTTACTACCCCCGACTGAGAGGATATAGTTGCTGAACAGTTGAAAGAAAACGTGAGTGTCATTTCAAATAGGTACCCCACTCACACTATTATAGTTGGTGGTGATTTCAATCTACCGTCGATATGCTGGAAAAATTATACGTTTAAAGCCGGCGGCAGGCTTAAAACGTCATCCTAAATTGTACTGAATGCTTTCTCAAAAAATTATTTTGAACAATTAGTTCGCGGGCCCACTCGAAGCATAAATGATTGCGAAAGCGTACTTGACCTCTTAGCAGCAAATATTCCTGGATGAATAGATAGTATCATGACGAATACAGGGATTAGCGACCACAAGGCAGTTCCTGCTAGACTGAATACTGTAACACCCACAACCATCAAAAAGAAACTCAAAGTACATCTATTTTTAAAAAGCTGACAATGCCATGCGGCTTTTCCGGGATGATGCTGTAGTGTACAGAGAAGTTGCAACATTAGAAAATTGTAGGGAAATGCAGGAAGATCTGCAGCTGATAGGCATTTGGTGCAGGGAGTGGAAACTGACCCTTAACATAGACAAATGTAATGTATTGCGAATTCATAGAAGAAGGATCCTTAATCTTATGATTATATGATAGCGGAACAAACACTGGTAGCAGTTACTTCTGTAAAATATCTGGGAGTATGCGTGCGGAACGATTTGAAGTGGAATGATCATATAAAATTAATTGTTGGTAAGGCGGGTACCAGGTTGAGATTCGTTGGGAGAGTCCTTAGAAAATGTAGTCCATCAACAAAGGAGGTGGCTTACAAAACACTCGTTCGACCCATACTTGAGTATTGCTCATCAGTGTGGGATCCGTACCAGATCGGGTTGACGGAGGAGATAGAGAAGATCCAAAGAAGAGCGGCGCGTTTCGTCACAGGGTTATTTAGTAACCGTGATAGCGTTACGGAGATGTTTAACAAACTCAAGTGGCAGACTTTGCAAGAGCGGCGCTCTGCATCGCGGTGTAGCTTGCTCACCAGGTTTCAAGAGGATGCGTTTCTGGATGAGCTATCGAATATATTGCTTCCCCCTACTTATACTTCCCGATGAGATCACGAATGTAAAATTAGAGAGATTCGAGGGCGCACGGAGGCTTTCACACAGTCGTTCTTCCCGCGAACCATACGCGACTGGAACAGAAAAGAGAGGTAATGACAGTGGGACGTAAAGTGCCCTCCGCCACACACCGTTGGGTGGCTTGCGGATTATAAATGTAGATGTAGAACGCTTTTTAAAGAGACAGCCTCCACTTCTTCCTTTCTGATCATGTAAGCGTAGAAGAGATGTGGAACGATTTCAAAGAGATAATATCGATTGCAATTGAGAGATATATATACACCACATAAATTAATAAGTGATGGTACTGATCCCCCATGGACAAAACGGGTGAAATCGCTGTTGGAGAAGCAACGAAAAAGCGTGCCAAATCTGAAAGACTCCAGAATCCCCAAGACTGGTGAAGTTTTGCAGAAGGTCTAAATATAGCGGCTACTTCAGTGCGAGATGCTCTTAATAATTTCCGCAACAATTCTCTGTTTCGAAATCTGGCGAAAAACCCAAAGAGATTCTGGCACACCAGTGTCAAGACGCAATCAGTACCTTCATTGCGCGAAAATAACGGTGAAGTCACTGATGACAGTGCCACTAAGGTAGAGTTATTAAACATGGTTTTCCGAAAATCCTTCAGCAAAGAATACGAAGTAAGTATTCCCGAAGTCCAGTCAACAGAAAGTGCCAAGATGAGAAGAATAGAAGTAAACATCCTCGGTGTAGGTTGGTTCTGAGCACTATGCGACTTAACGTCTGAGGTCATCAGTCGCGTAGAACTTATAACTAATTAAACCTAACTAACCTAAGGACATCACACACATCCGTGCCCGAGGCAGGATTCGAACCTGCGACCGTAGCGGTCGCTCGGTTCCAGGCTGTAGCGCCTAGAACCGCACGGCCACTCCGGCCGGCTCCTCGGTGTAGCGAAGCAGCTTAAATCACTTAATAAAGGCAAGGCTTCCGGTCCAGATTGTATACCAGTAAGGTGATACAATAGCTCCATATTTAGCAATTATATACAACCGCTCACAGAAAGATCCGTACCTAAAGACTGGAAAATTGCTCAGGTCACACCAATACCCAAAAAGGTAAGTAGTAGGACTAATCCGCTGAATTACAGGCCCATATCACTAAGGTCGATTTGCGGTAGCGTTTTGGAACATATACTGTATTCGAACATTACGAATTACCTCGAAGAAAACGATTCATTGGCACACAGTCAGCACGGATTCAGAAAACATTGTTCTTGCGAAACACTTGTTATGCTCAAGAAGTAATGAGTTTTATCGGCAGGGGATGTGAAATTGATTCTTTATTTTCAAATTTCCAGAAGGCTTTTAACAGCGTTCCCCACAAGCGTCTTATAACCAAACTGCATGCCCATGGAATATCGCCTCAGTTGTGCGACAGGATTCGTGATTTCCTGTCAGAGAGGTCACAGTTCGACGGAACGTCATCGAGTGAAACAGAAGTAATATCCGGCGTTCCCCAAGGATGCGTTATAGGCCCTCTATTGTTCCTGATCTATATTAACCACATAGGAGATAATCTGAGTTGCCGTCTTAGATTGTTTGCAGATGATGCTGTCATTTACCGTCTAGTAAAGTCATCAGATGATCAAAACGACTTGCAAAATGATTTAGATAAGGTATCTGTATTGTTCCACACCTACTACAGTAGTACAAGTTTATATGCCAACTAGCTCTGCAGATGACGAAGAAATTGAAGAAATGTATGATGAAATAAAAGAAATTATTCAGATTGTGAAGGGAGACGAAAATTTAATAGTCATGGGTGACTGGAATTCGAGTGTAGGAAAAGGGAGAGAAGGAAACATAGTAGGTGAATATGGATTGGGGGACAGAAATGAAAGAGGAAGCCGCCTGGTAGAATTTTGCACAGAGCACAACATAATCATAACTAACACTTGGTTTAAGAATCATGAAAGAAGGTTGTATACGTGGAGGAACCCTGGAGATACTAAAAGGTATCAGATAGATTATATAATGGTAAGACAGAGATTTAGGAACCAGGTTTTAAATTGTAAGACATTTCCAGGGGCAGATGTGGACTCTGACCACAATCTATTGGTTATGACCTGTAGATTAAAACTGAAGAAACTGCAAAAAGGTGGGAATTTAAGGAGATGGGACCTGGATAAACTAAAAGAACCGGAGGTTGTGCAGAGATTCAGGGAGAGCATAAGGGAGCAATTGACAGGAATGGGGGAAATAAATACAGTAGAAGAAGAATGGGTAGCTTTGAGGGATGAAGTAGTGAAGGCAGCAGAGGATCAAGTAGGTAAAAAGACGAGGGCTAGTAGAAATCCTTGGGTAACAGAAGAAATATTGAATTTAATTGATGAAAGGAGAAAATATAAAAATGCAGTAAGTGAAACAGGCAAAAAGGAATACAAACGTCTCAAAAATGAGATCGACAGGAAGTGCAAAATGGCTAAGCAGGGATGGCTAGAGGACAAATGTAAGGATGTAGAGGCCTACCTCACTAGGGGTAAGATAGATACCGCCTACAGGAAAATTAAAGAGACCTTTGGAGATAAGAGAACGACTTGTATGAATATCAAGAGCTCAGATGGAAACCCAGTTCTAAGCAAAGAAGGGAAAGCAGAAAGGTGGAAGGAGTATATAGAGTGTCTATACAAGGGCGATGTACTTGAGGACAATATTATGGAAATGGAAGAGGATGTAGATGAAGATGAAATGGGAGATATGATACTGCGTGAAGAGTTTGACAGAGCACTGAAAGACCTGAGTCGAAACAAGGCCCCCGGAGTAGACAATATTCCATTGGAACTACTGACGGCCGTGGGAGAGCCAGTCCTGACAAAACTCTACCATCTGGTGAGCAAGATGTATGAAACAGGCGAAATACCCTCAGACTTCAAGAAGAATATAATAATTCCAATCCCAAAGAAAGCAGGTGTTGACAGATGTGAAAATTACCGAACTATCAGCTTAATAAGTCACAGCTGCAAAATACTAACACGAATTCTTTACAGACGAATGGAAAAGCTAGTAGAAGCCAACCTCGGGGAAGATCAGTTTGGATTCCGTAGAAACACTGGAACACGTGAGGCAATACTGACCTTACGACTTATCTTAGAAGAAAGATTAAGGAAAGGCAAACCTACGTTTCTAGCATTTGTAGACTTAGAGAAAGCTTTTGACAATGTTGACTGGAATACTCTCTTTCAAATTCTAAAGGTGGCAGGGGTAAAATACAGGGAGCGAAAGGCTATTTACAATTTGTACAGAAACCAGATGGCAGTTATAAGAGTCGAGGGACATGAAAGGGAAGCAGTGGTTGGGAAGGGAGTAAGACAGGGTTGTAGCCTCTCCCCGATGTTGTTCAATCTGTATATTGAGCAAGCAGTAAAGGAAACAAAAGAAAAATTCGGAGTAGGTATTAAAATTCATGGAGAAGAAATAAAAACTTTGAGGTTCGCCGATGACATTGTAATTCTGTCAGAGACAGCCAAGGACTTGGAAGAGCAGTTGAATGGAATGGACAGTGTCTTGAAAGGAGGATATAAGATGAACATCAACAAAAGCAAAACAAGGATAATGGAATGTAGTCTAATTAAGTCGGGTGATGCTGAGGGAATTAGATTAGGAAATGAGGCACTTAAAGTAGTAAAGGAGTTTTGCTATTTGGGGAGCAAAATAACTGATGATGGTCGAAGTAGAGAGGATATAAAATGTAGGCTGGCAATGGCAAGGAAAGCGTTTCTGAAGAAGAGAAATTTGTTAACATCCAGTATTGATTTAAGTGTCAGGAAGTCATTTCTGAAAGTATTCGTATGGAGTGTAGCCATGTATGGAAGTGAAACATGGACGATAAATAGTTTGGACAAGAAGAGAATAGAAGCTCTCGAAATGTGGTGCTACAGAAGAATGCTGAAGATTAGATGGGTAGATCACATAACTAATGAGGAGGTATTGAATAGGATTGGGGAGAAGAGAAGTTTGTGGCACAACTTGACCAGAAGAAGGGATCGGTTGGTAGGACATGTTCTGAGGCATCAAGGGATCACCAATTTAGTATTGGAGGGCAGCGTGGAGGGTAAAAATCGTAGAGGGAGACCAAGAGATGAATACACTAAGCAGATTCAGAAGGATGTAGGTTGCAGTAGGTACTGGGAGATGAAAAAGCTTGCACAGGATAGAGTAGCATGGAGAGCTGCATCAAACCAGTCTCAGGACTGAAGACCACAACAACAACAAATCTGTATTGTGTGAAAAGTGGCAATTTTCCCTTAATAAAGAAAAGTGTGAAGTCACTCACATGAGTACTGAAAGAAATCCGCCAAATTTCTTTTACGCCGTATGTCACACAAATCTTAAGGCTGTAAATTCAACTAAATACTTAGGGATCACAATTACAAATAACCTAAATTGGAACGATCACATAGATTGTGTTCTGGTAGTGGAAACCAAAGACTTGCGATTCATTGGCAGAACACTTAGAAGATGCAACAGATCTACTAGAGAGACTGTTTCACAATGCAGGTCCGCCCTATTCTGGAGCATTGCTGTGCGTTGTGTGATCCGTGTCAGATGGGACTCACGGCTCGTTTTGTATTATCGCGAAAGAGGGGCTAGAGCACCACAGACATGATACGTGAATTGGAGTGGCAATCGTTAAAACAAAGTCGTTTTTCCTTGCGACGGGATCTGCTCATGAAATTTCAATCACCAGTTTTCTCCTTCGATTGCGAAACCATTCTGCTGGCAGCGACGTACATAGGAGAAATGATGATCACATTAAAATAAGAGAAATCAGGGCTTGCACAGAAAAATTTAAGTGCTCGTTTCTCCCCCGCGCCGTTCGAGACTGAAACGATAGAGAGAGACAGCTCGAAGGTAGTTCATTGAACCCTCAGCCAGGCACTTCATTGTGAACAGCGGAGTAATCACGTGGATGTAGATGTTGTATGCGTGTACGAATCTAAACTGAATTGTATGCTGATTCTCTCAGGGCGTGTAACATAGTCATTTGAAAGTGTATCTTCGTGATATACATTAGTTGCACTGGTGACAGTATACAATGAAAATGGAAGCTACCAGGTGGATATAAATTGTAAGACACAACAGGAGTAAGAAAAGGAATTCCTTTTCCGACAGAGCCTGCAGTGTAATTGCCACTCATTGCGACACATTAACGTTACTTTATCTATCTTCTCGTCGCAGAGGCAGTATCTCTCATCACACTGCGGAGATAAAGATGTAGCTTCTCTGCGCCCCCCTTCTGAAGAAGAGCCTTGAAAGTCTCGAAAGCTAGTTTACAGGAATAAAAAAAATTCGAAATACACTATCGGCAAACAATCGCAACAACAGAAAATAATGAACGTAGTGCGATGAAATTTTGAGAATACGTTGCTCTGCGGCATATATGTAAGTGATGAACATTGCGAGATCACAGGTTAATGTAAGCGCGGGATAAGCCATGGCAAATGCGAAATGCTGTGAAACCACCAGAATGTTGAATGCAAGCATGCAAACGTGCATGCGTTGTTTGTGAGTTACCGGATGTCAGTTTGTGGTACTTGCTGCAGTTGGTTGGTCAATACAGCGATTGTTAAAGCTGGAGTTGTCATCCTATGACGTCCCATACGGGCTCGGTTGGAGACAGATCTGGTGATCGAGCAGGCCAGTGCAATATGTCAACACACTGTAGAATGTGTTGGTTTACAGCACCAGTCTGTGAGCGAGAGTTATCTTGTTGGGAAACACCCTCTGGAATGCTGTACATGAATGGGAGCACAACAGGTCAAATCATCAGATTGACATACAAATTTAGAGTCAGGGCGGGTGGGATAACTAAGCAAGAGCTTAAATTGCACTCGAGTCATTAACTCGCGATGTAGGTCCAGTGTATCTAGCACACAGACTGGATGGTTGGTTGGTTGGTTGGTTGGTTGGTTGCTGGCACTCAAGTGGTCTCCTCCTAACCAACACATGGTCATCAATGGCACCGGGGCAGAACCACATTTGATCAGAAAAAAAACCACCCTGCCCTCTAGTGAGCTCTCATTCGACATCACTGCAGCCGGCCGCTGTGGTCCAGCGGTTCTAGGTGCTTCAGTCGGGAACCACGCGCTTGCTACGTTCGCAGGTTCGAATCCTGCCTCGGGCATGGATGTGTGTGATGTTCTTAGGTTAGTTAGGTTTAAGTAATTTTAAGACTAGGGGACTGATGACCCATAGTGCTTAGAGCCATTTGAACCATTTTGACACCACTTAAGTCGCAAGGGTCAGCGGAATGCACGCTGCAGGTTGCCTGGCTCGGCTCATACCTTGAAGTAATCCATTTTTAACAGTTAGTTGTGTCGCTGTTGCAGTATGATGTGACAGAGCCTTACAGTGAACACGGTGATCTTCCCTTTCAGTAGTGCCACGTGACTTTACGGAGCCCGGTCTTCTTGCAACTGTACATTCTCCTGAACAACGCTGTCAGCAATCATTTAGAGTGACAACATTCCTGCCAGGTCTTTCTGCAGTATCGCAGAAGGAACATCCGGCCTCTCGTAGCCCTATTAGAAGACCTCGTTCAAACTCAGGCGTTGTTGATGACCTCATTGTCACTTTAAGGCATTCTTGACTAACCACAACTCACCACGTCCACCTCCAAAGTTGGTAACGCTCGCAACCTTTGCAGCGTGTATTTAAGGCAAACCTGATATTTATGCTCATAGCGGCACTTCTAGTGCCATTCTTACGCGGCTGGCGCGAAATCTGAACAGACGTGATCTTTCAGCGTACCAACTTTGATTTATGTCGCCTAACTCCTTCCTGGTGTCGCCATATTTTTTCCGCCAGTGTATCACTGTTGCAGTCTTTCGTATAATTTTTGCTAAAGTCAAGAGCTCTAGGACATCAGAGTGGTTAACCTTAATCGGTTGAGAGATAGTTCAAACGTGAACTGTAGCGACTTGTTACGGCAGAGGATTAGGATAGCGAGCTGTCGCTTGGAAATGGGTTTGATCATTGGAGGGGGAAGCAGCTCGTGGTGGGGGCGGGGGTTAATGATAGCTCCCGCTGAGATTAATTCTGTCCTGGCTGTAAGCGACGCAGAGCTCAGCACTTAATAGTGTTTCCACCTCGACCTCGCTCCGGGAATATTATTTGATATCCACAAGGTGTAACCATTTAACGTCACTGAATCACCAGTCAGTACAGTTTCCAAGTAACGTCATTATTTAATAAACTGCTCCAGCAAAAGTTTAACGCCTACTTTACATCAAAGGAGTAAACTTACACAGTAGAGTGACAGCAATTGAGGCGTCGATGTCATTGTAACAGGGTGACCGGAGCAGGTGACGTGGACGAGGTTGTAGGGCATGGCTGGGTAGGAGGAAGTGGCTGTTTTTGGCAAACTTCCTCTTTATTGTTGGTTCTCCCAAGACATTTTCCCGTAGCTCAGCCCCACCGCTCGTGTCGTGGTGGAGACGTGCTGATGCACGCAGTCCGGGGAACATGACGATGGCCTCGGTCAGCGGCTGCACAGGCAGCGGCTGCACGAGGCCGGGCCAGCCCAGCCCGCCCCCTGCAGACACGGCGGCTCGTGACGACGCCGGGAGTCGCCGGTGCAGCAGTGGGCAACGCCCTCCGCCGGCCGACTCGCCACGGGGACAGCGTCACTGATAATGACGATGACGTGACAGCGACCGAACGCCCAATCGGTCGAACCGAATGCCGACGCCCACCTCTGATGCCCTTAAATAGTGCTGACCGCTGCTGAATCCGCCGGTAACGCGGCGACGTCTTTATTAGAAGGTTCTCGATGAGTTGGCTAATGCAACCGCGCCACAAGTGGCCCACGCCTTCTTAATTCTGCTAACACTGTGTTCTGATGGCTGCTGCGCACGTACACACGTATCGACGCTCGTTGCAAAACTGTCACCTGCATAATGCGCTGGCCGGCCTTCGTCCGCCGTGAGGCTGGCGCATCGCGCAATGAAACACACTAAATCACAATTTCGCACCGTATTTCCTAAAAATAACCCCTTGTCCTCTACAATTCCTCCCTCGTACGAAAAGAACTCGTCTCCGAATTCAACCAAAAAGTCAAAACAACTGAAGTTCACCTCACAAACAACACAAAATGCGATTGATTCACTATTTACATTGTGTTCATTCAGTTCTATCTTCAGTCTAATCTTTGTTTCTGAACAATACTCAGTGTTCTGCTGCAGTGCCCACAACTGTCCAGCGATATTGTCTGGACCCTTAGGTTAAAGGTTGGAAGGGGGCGGGATTTAGGCTACCTTCCTCTTGAGCTGATAGTGCACTAATCCTATGACAAAGATAAAAATACAGGTGGCAGTGGTTGTTGATCCAATACCTAGTAAGCGTCGCTTATGCTCATTACACTACTCGTGCACTCGTTGAAAAAGATGTTCCATAGTTATACATCCAATTTGAGCTGCTAGCATCTGGTCCAAAGAGGCGAGCAAAGTCGGGTCTGATATGCTATTCAGAATAGTGGTATTTTTTTTCGTGACGAATTGCACCAGTTGGTTGGGTACATAGATCAATGTGCGTGTTACGTTCATGATTGTAGCTCCAGTAATCACGGCTGGTAAATGGAAAGTTGGCCCTGAAATGTCACACTGTGTGCCGTTAATTAACAGTCCCTGCCCCTGCAATTCTATTCTTTGCGTACTCCCTTGCTTACCCTGCTCGTAACAAACGCAAATAAAGACAGTGTTTCCCATGACTGAAAATACCCAATGTGGTCCCACTTGCGGAAAGAACTGCACCGTGCCTGCTATAATTTGCTTAGGGCACTCCGTGACTGGTTCTTGAGAGCGGAATAGAGAATACTCGCATTATTTGGGAACAGTGTGTAACAATTTTGTGGGGAGATGGTAACCGGACCTGTTTGGCAACACAGGAAGTCTTGTGCAGTGAGGAACGCGTGAGCTTGTCTGTTACGTGCCACTAACAGCATTTCCCACACGGTTAATTGTACGAATTTCTGCAAAATTTCCCACTTCACTGGATACATATGCAGGGCGTAACATTCAAATTTACAATCCTTACATGTCAATGGTATTATGATATGAATTCTCAGCAGGGTACCCGTCCATGTACTGGTAACAATGGCCATTTTGAAGTACAGAGATAAGTGTTCGTCTGTTAATGTCAGTAGTAGCTCCAGGGATGCGGGCAGTTCAGATTGAACTTCGCGTAATCCTTCCCGAAGTTGAAACTTCCTGGCAGATTAAAACTGTGTGCCGGGCCAAGACTCGACCTCGGGTCCTTTTCCTTTCACGGGCAAGTGCTCTACCAACTGAGCTACCCAAGCACGACTCACGTCCCGTCCTCACAGCTTTACTTCTGCAAGTATCTCGTCTCCTACTTTCCAAACTTTACAGAAGCTCTCCTGCGAACGTTGAAGAACTAGCACTCCTGAAAGAAAGGATATTGCGGAGACATGGCTTAGCCACAGACTGGGCAATGTTCCCAGAATGAGATTTCCACTCTGCAGCGGAGTGTGCGCTGATATGAAACTTCCTGGCAGATTTAATCTTCCAGGAAGTTTCATATCAGCGCACACTCCGCTGCAGAGTGAAAATCTCATTCTGGAAGGTGAGGCAGAATTTTTTTGAATGAAGTAATTCCACTTTAGTATGTCAAACCATTACTTATTGTGACTGCAGTTTCGACAATTGGTCACTTTTAAGCACCCTGAAAGCCGTCAGTCACCAAACGAAGTAGACGTAATCACAAAACAGACAAACTTTGTAAAATGAAAATTTCAAGGCTACTTACGTGGGACGTTGTATCCCACTTAATAAAATAAAGCTACGACATGCTGGAACATAGTTGTCACCAGTGTAAAAGCAAACTAACACATGTTCCATTCACCGTGCAAGCCTACGTTAGAACGCTGGGGAAGTAATACCTGATATGACAAAGACTTAAGTCAAATGTCTCGTGTAGCAGGCATGGTAGACGTCTGGCAGTATCAGAAAAGATGCAAACATACAAAGCTCGTGAGCCATACAGCGCAAAGACGCTAGGGTCTAATATACAGAGCCGATACGTTTGTAAAACGTGTGCGCAGAAATGAAGAAAGTGACAGAAATATGTGCCAAATGATACCGAGTGTGTAAATTAAAAGTAGCTAAAAATATGAAGTGGCTATCAGGTCAAAGCAATACCCATCAAATAAAAGTATAGAATAGGGTGTAAAATATCAAGTATAGATGAAAGCAGCGGATCACACACGCAAAACAGACGCGAGCAGTCAGAGTGTGATGAAATGCAAGTAACACACAATTGTAAGAGAAAAAGGATGTTAAGTAGTAATAAGCGTAGCATGGTCAAGAGTATTTGGCAGAATTAACACGCTTAAAGCCAGTCATAGGAAAAAGAAACCGCGTATATTGTAGAATGTTCTTGAAGCAGTCTAGTGACCTCCTACTTTTAAGATAGGTTTCATTCTAAATGTGTTCTGGTTGGTCTATAAAAGCCGTATAAATTTCAGTCTCTTCTAAATAATGAAGCTGTCTTACTTTTCCAATTTTGTAAAGAATTTCTAAAGAGCTTTCCATGTTATCTAACCGTAAAAGTGCCTCCCGGATGACAGGGTTCCGTACACACGCGCCGTTACCACACTACATGGTTGAGTTAGCCGACACGACTGATTCCCGCGCCACCCTGCAGATAAAGAGCTTTCTGCGGATGGACGTACGTGTAGAACTTTACGAACCACCCAACGTCCCCGAACAATGTAACATCTGCCAGCGGTTCGGCCACTCTGCCCTCCGCTGCGGCCTGGCAACTCGCTGCCGCGGATGCGCTGGCAACCACAGATCCAACACTTGCACACAAACACAACCAAACCAGCGACGCTGTGCCAACTGCGGTGGGCCCCATGCGGCAAACTTCAGACAGTGCTGCTCATACAAACAGGCGAAAACAAGACAAAAGCAGGGTACTGTACGACATACCACGCCCAAGGCCAGCGCCGAACCCAGTAAGGAACGGCGTAACGTTTGCCACGGTTGCACGCCCTGGCGGAACGGCACAGGCTGCGGAACCTCAGCGCCCTACACACACACGTGAAACAACCGCTGCAACAGCCACACAACAACCACAGGCAACACCTGAAACCCAGCAAGCATCGGTACCAACACCTATGCCCCCAAACAACACGACCCCAGTCCCGGAAATCAAGTCCTGCGAAGAAATGCACCGTATACAGGAAAACACACCCACATAAGAACCCCCCGAACCCAAAGCCCAGAGGAGGAATAGACGCACACGCAAACACAGGGCGGGGAACACGAAATCACCACAACAGGCCACACAGGAACAACGGAACAGCAACACACGGGAAAACAGTCAACAAGACACCGAGACTGTGACTCACACTACCATCCCCCTCACCACAGAAGTAACACAGGCGCCACAACCTCTGCCACAAAGCACAAATGCCGCTCCTAACAACACGCCAATACCCGCACAAGCGGCCGCTAACTCCACAACAGCACCTCGGGCTTCCACACCCAACACCAACACACCACCTGGGGGAATACTGGAAACACTATTCCCCCGACACACGACCGTTCAAATCCTTACCGAGGTGCTGACGGCCGTCACTACACTCATCACCCAGCTCATGAGCGCCGAACCCGGGCAATACTGGGGCTGTCATACACACTGCCATCACAACACTCTTTCACACTCTTACATGAATAATATACCACACCCGGCCCATAACGCAGACCCGCACACACTATCACAGATCCTGTTCTGGAATGCAGACTCGATCCACAACAAAAGGTCAGAATTTGCCGTGTTCATGGAGCGCAAGGGAATCCTTGTCGCGCTACTGAGCGAGACTAAACTTAAACCGCACAAACAATTAAACTTTCCTGGCTATTGTGTCTATCGTACCGACCGACCGGGCGACGCCATGGCAGGTGGAACTGCAATCGTCATACACAAAGACATTGAGCACACAAACATAGAGCTCCCTGAACTGGAAAAAATCGAGGCTACGGCCGTCAGAGTCAAGTTCAACGGAGCCTACACCACACTGATATCGGTATACAACAGCCCTGTAGGCATCTCAACACGCGATATCAGCACATTACTCAACATTTCACCGCGAGTAATAGTCGCTGGAGATCTGAACGCAAAACACCCTGAATGGAATTCACGCATACGAAATCCCAACGGCAAAAAACTGTACGAACATTCGCTGGGCTGAAACTACATTATACTAGCGCCGACTGAACCGACGCACATTCCCTATCAGAGGGGACACAGGCCAGACGTGATAGACATGGCCCTCATCAAGGGCATTACAGCGACACTCAACGTCGCCGTTTAAAACGATCTGCCCTCAAACCATCAACCTGTAATACTATACATTGAGGAAACACTGCAGCACACGGAACAACGCAAGATGTTGGACTACGGGCGACCGAATTGGACATTGTTCAAGCAAACGCTCGATAGCCACATCCCACATATACACGAAATTAACGAAACAGCACAAATTGACGAGGCAGTAGAAACCTTCACCAACGCCGTCCAGGAGGAAATGGCAGGCACCATTCCTGATCGCACCTCACAACAATGCAGTGCGGCCCTGCCCCAGGAAATCCTGGGCCTAATCTCAATGAGGAATCGCCTCAGGAGACAATGGCAGCGCACCAGGCGCCCGTACTTCAAACGGCACATTAACAGACTACAGGGCATCATACACGATAAAATACAAACACACAGAACACAACAGTGGAACCAAAAACTCGAAGGGCTGGACACCACACGACCTGGCGTGTGGCAACTAGCCCGACACTTCACCAGGGAGAAAATATACACCCCAACGCTTCAAGGGCCTGACGGACCTGCATACTCAGCGGAAGAGAAAGCAGAACTAATGGCCCGAACACTCGCAGCGTCATTCACACCGAACCTGGTACCATCAGATCCAGCGTTCACACTTGCTACTGACCAAGAGGTTACACGCATTCCAGCCCAACCATCGCGCGACGACATTCGACATGCTAGCACAGCCGAAGTCTCCTGGGCTATAATGCATTCCGCTGCTAGGAAAGCCCCTGGTCATGATGGCATTCAAAACCGTGTCCTCCAGGAGTTCACGGATAAAGCAACTGAGTACCTAACACACATAACGAATGCCATACTAAAACACCAACATTTCCCCGCCTTTTGGAAGACGGCCAAGGTCCTGATGTTCAGGAAGCCGGGGAAAGACCACAGCCTCCCACAAAATTACCGACCCATCAGCCTTCTGAGCTCGCTCAGTAAGGTTGTTGAGAAGGTGATTCTCAAACGCATCACTAGGCACTGCATAACAAATGACATCCTGAGAGCGGAGCAATTCGGCTTCAGGAATCACCACTCCACAACACAACAACTCCTACGGATTGTTGAACATATAACACATGGCTTCAATATAAACAAAGCTAAAGGGGCAGTGTTCCTGGACATCGAAAAGGCTTTCGACCGTCTATGGCACAACGGCCTCATCCGCAAACTCAGCGACGCGGGATTCCCCGGCGGGCTGCTGCGTCTAATACACTCATACCTCACAGACAGGAGTTTCAACACTGACGTGCAGGGAAAACAATAAACACGACACGGTATACATGCGGGAGTACCCCAGGGAAGCATCCTAGGGCCCCTACTGTTTAACCTCTATATAAACGATCTCCCAACCACACACAACACAATGATGGCAATCTACGCGGATGACACAGCCATCCTTGCGCAAGATTGGAAACCATCAAACATTACGTCACGCTTACAGACTGCACTCAGAGTGGCCGAGCCTTGGTTGGAGAAATGGCGTGTTAGAGTAAACTTCGACAAGTGCGAAGCCGTTCTGTTCACTAGAAGACCGAAGCAACTGCGCAAACACCGATACTGCAGACCAATAACTCTACATGCACGCCCAATACGTTTCCGCGAGAAAGTCAAATACCTCGGTGTCTGGCTGGACCGGAAATTACTCTGCGGGGACCACATACAACACACGACCAACCGAGCTAGCGCGAGGCTCAAACAGCTCTACCCCATGCTCAACAGGCGTAGCACACTGAACAGAAGGATGTCGATGTCCATGTACATGACACTTATCCGACCCCTGATGACGTACGCAGCTCCCGTCTGGGGATACGCTGCGCCTACACGCCTGCGCCGTCTGCAGCTCATACAAAACAAAGTACTCAAAATCATAAGCAATGCTCCACGATACACACGCATCGCGGACCTTCACCGGGAATACCGACTTGAGACTCTCACGGAGGTAATCCACAAACTCACCACAAGACTATACAGAAACTCCAGACATTCGCAGAACCCGTTTATTCTGAATCTGGGGAATTGCGACCACAACCATAGATGGAAACATAAAAGACCAAAAGACATACTTGTAAGGACATAACTTCTATGGCCAAGCATACGCAAACATAACGGTACAGGCGAGCCCCTGTTAATCAGACGCCATTACTGGATATCCAGCTGGAATACACTGCCGAATAACTGGCACCCCACAGGGAAGCCGTACCGTACACTGCATGCAAACAAGCTCCACACATCCCCCACACAGTGAGGTGATCTATGGCCGATCTCCCACTACTGTATAACGATCTCGATTGTTCCAGGAATGTAGCAGCTGCAGCAATTGGGACATATCGCCATCGCTTGTCACGGTAATGATGCATGATACCTATACTAACAAATCCAACCTTGCATGAGCTATCGCAGCTAGTAAGCCACTACTGCTCTTACTACCCATCCCACTGTCGCAGAGGTTTTTTTCCCACGGCACGAGCCATGGCACTTTTTTCCCTCTGCTCTTCAAATCGCTACCCTCACCCGCGTTTCGTCCACTATCTATCACCTGATGGACCGTGTTAATGCGTAGTCTTACCCAGACGCACGGACAACATCACAGCCCAGCATCCTCTGATCCACTTACTAGACAACTAACATGTTCACGGAGGTGACAGTAGAACTTTTGGTTTGTTCACCACGTTGGTGCGGGCGTGGAGGGGCCCCATCTCTATTAGTCGTCCGAATATGGTTCGCAGACAGCGATCTAAAACTGTCACTGGTGTACTGTTCTCTAGAACGAATGTTCTGTCCTGTATTAAACTTAGTTCATTCCTACAGTTAATTTTATAAAGCCGAGACTACGATTTTATTAGGAACGTCCAGACTCGCTGCTTTATGACATTAATTTTTATTTCTTTCACTTTCACTACAGATCTGTTTCGGCTAAATCGTCATTATCAAATAACGTATGTATTGTCTAGATAAGCTGACGTACACTGTTGATTTAAAATAGTAATTAATTTGTTACGACATTAACAGCTTTGGAGCCACAGTCTCATACGTTTACCTCGTAGCTCCAAAACTGTGAAATTACTGTCATAACTTTTTAATTACTGCCTTAATTCAACAAATAGAGAACGACAGTCAAAATACTGTTACCAAAGATGCTATTTATATGTTAGTCCATCTAGACTTTATATAATCGATAATGGCAGTTTAGCCGAAATAAATCTATAATGAAAGCGAAAGAAATGAAAATTAATATCACATAGCTGTAAATGTGCGCACTCCTTATAAATATGTAACGTGCTGACTTTACTACGCTACAGGCCCTATGGAACCCAGAGTGTGTGGAAGGTTTATTGTGTTGTAGGCTGTGACGTACGGTCAGGCCTAACGTGTCGTCGGTACAGAAGCCTGTTCTTACTTCGCTGTTACGAAACTGTTCAGCTATTCAGCCAGAAACAGGTCCACGTTATGGTAGGGACAAATAGTGTTAGCTTCTTGCTCTTTCTGCAGTGTAATCTCACCAGTAGTATTGCGACTGAGTAATTTTGCAGCGAACGTTTTACCAGTTATTTGTGCAATGAAAACGTCGTTCAGTGCTACATGTCTAAGGATTCTTAGTTCATTGCAATCTCGTTCTGCTCTAGGGGAAGGCTGACTAATGTGTGAATCATAGAAAGGAAAAATGCGTTCACTGAGTGATCTTCTAATTGACACAAAGATTTCGTCCATGTACATACTGTAATATTAAATTTTATTAGCTCTGACGGGGAATTTCTTAAAGTACTGCCTTTTGTCATGTTTAACAAAACTGTTAGCAAGCGTACTTGTTATACAAATGGGCATGGCAAAGGCTTCCGGTCGTAAAAAAATTTCAGCGTTAAACTGGAAATACACTCCTGGAAATTGAAATAAGAACACCGTGAATTCATTGTCCCAGGAAGGGGAAACTTTATTGACACATTCCTGGGGTCAGATACATCACATGATCACACTGGCAGAACCACAGGCACATAGACACAGGCAACAGAGCATGCACAATGTCGGCACTAGTACAGTGTATATCCACCTTTCGCAGCAATGCAGGCTGCTATTCTCCCATGGAGACGATCGTAGAGATGCTGGATGTAGTCCTGTGGAACGGCTTGCCATGCCATTTCCACCTGGCGCCTCAGTTGGACCAGCGTTCGTGCTGGACGTGCAGACCGCGTGAGACGACGCTTCATCCAGTCCCAAACATGCTCAATGGGGGACAGATCCGGAGATCTTGCTGGCCAGGGTAGTTGACTTACACCTTCTAGAGCACGTTGGGTGGCACGGGATACATGCGGACGTGCATTGTCCTGTTGGAACAGCAAGTTCCATTGCCGGTCTAGGAATGGTAGAACGATGGGTTCGATGACGGTTTGGATGTACCGTGCACTATTCAGTGTCCCCTCGACGATCACCAGTGGTGTACGGCCAGTGTAGGAGATCGCTCCCCACACCATGATGCCAGGTGTTGGCCCTGTGTGCCTCGGTCGTATGCAGTCCTGATTGTGGCGCTCACCTGCACGGCGCCAAACACGCATACGACCATCATTGGCACCAAGGCAGAAGCGACTCTCATCGCTGAAGACGACACGTCTCCATTCGTCCCTCCATTCACGCCTGTCGCGACACCACTGGAGGCGGGCTGCACGATGTTGGGGCGTGAGCGGAAGACGGCCTAACGGTGTGCGGGACCGTAGCCCAGCTTCATGGAGACGGTTGCGAATGGTCCTCGCCGATACCCCAGGAGCAACAGTGTCCCTAATTTGCTGGGAAGTGGCGGTGCGGTCCCCTACGGCACTGCGTAGGATCCTACGGTCTTGGCGTGCATCCGTGCGTCGCTGCGGTCCGGTCCCAGGTCGACGGGCACGCGCACCTTCCGCCGACCACTGGCGACAACATCGATGTACTGTGGAGACCTCACGCCCCACGTGTTGAGCAATTCGGCGGTACGTCCACCCGGCCTCCCGCATGCCCACTATACGCCCTCGCTCAAAGTTCGTCAACTGCACATACGGTTCACGTCCACGCTATCGCGGCATGCTACCAGTGTTAAAGACTGCGATGGAGCTCCGTATGCCACGGCAAACTGGCTGACACTGACGGCGGCGGTGCACAAATGCTGCGCAGCTAGCGCCATTCGACGGCCAACACCGCGGTTCCTGGTGTGTCCGCTGTGCCGTGCGTGTGATCATTGCTTGTGCAGCCCTCTCGCAGTGTCCGGAGCAAGTATGGTGGGTCTGACACACCGGTGTCAATGTGTTCTTTTTTCCATTTCCAGGAGTGTAGTTATAGGAGAGTATCAGAAGTAATAACCTAATGACATCTTTAATTTCTTGTACATTAGGTTTTTGTGTTGGAGAAGATTCTCTTCAGTAATTTTAATAGTCTCATAAATGTGAATGTTAGTAAGTAAATTAACTACGTTAAAGGATACGAAATTGACATCATCAGGAATGGAAAAGTTTTTAATTTTAGCTGTTAGTTAAAGGGAATTTTTGATATTCTCTAAATGGTGTATCTAATTTTTTGCCGATTTCATAGAAGCGCCGTCTGTATAGTTAACACTGTGCACTGGAAGCGAAGGCGGCATGCAGTCGGGGGCGACGCTGGGCTCGTAGCGGTGGGCAGCAGTTGTCGGCTACGACGGGACTGCCTGGGAGGCACACTTACATTCGAGGGGCCACACGTGTCACGGTGGATGCAGCAGAAGGTCCGTAGCAGGAGTGACCCTGTCGCAGTTGTGTGCACCACCTGTTCTAGTGTCTCGTGTACACGAAGGACCTCTGCGGACCGAGCTGCAAACTCCTTAGCTCGCTGGACTGTGCAGTTAATGATTTACAGGGGCTGTGTTCGATGCAGCCTGCCTGGCAGAGGTGTGTTGCAGGGTGGCGTCAGCGCCTGACGGCTTCCGCGACTGGACAAATGAACTGGGGGTAAAAAAAGTCACAGCAACAACAACAACAACAACAACAACAAAAATCATGTACAGTAATGAAATTTCGGGAATACGCCTGTCTATGTAGATTATTTGAATGATTAACATTGCAGCATCACAGGGCAATGTAAGCGCGAAGTAAGCCGTTGCAAAAGTGACATGCTGGTAAATTAATAACAGATGTAACGATCAGAATGTTGAATGCAAGCATTGAAACGGGCACGCATTGTGTTGTAAAGGTATGCGATGTCAGTTTGTGTCGCAAATGGCGGTGGTTTGGGGGTCAGTGAAATGCATGCTACTGGGCTCCTGGCTTGGCGCTGTCCCTGAAGTAACCGATTTTTAACATTTCGTTATGTCGCCGACTGCTGTTCAAATTGCTGCTGCAGAAGAAATGTGATGCGCCCAGAGCCATACGCCAAACACGACTGCCTTCCCTCTCGGTAGCGCCACGTGACCGGTCGGAGCCCGGCCTTTTGGCAACCGTACATTCTCGCCGTCACCGCTGCCATTAATCGTGTACAGTGCTACATTTCTGCCAAGTCTTCCTGCGATATTGCTGAAGGAACATCCAGCTTCTCGTCGCCCTATTACACGACCTCGTTCAAACTCAGTAAGATGGTCATAATGGCGTCTCTGTCTCCTCAAAGGCATTCTTGACTAAGATCAAATCCACACCTGCAATCTAGAAGGTAACTAACGCTCACGGCGTCTGTTTAAAGCAAACCTGATTTTCACCCTCATAGTGCCGCTACTAACACCACTCTTATGCGCCTGGCGGGAAATTTAAATAGACATTATTTTTCAAATATAAAAACACGCCTACCAACTTTCGTTTATCTCGCACAACTGCTTGTAGTGTTGCAATTTTTTCCGTCGGTGTATCTTCAAGAATTCTGCAGCAAACGGATGTTAACGATATTGGTCTGTAATTTTGCAGGTCCGTCCTATTACTGTTCTTATACACTACTGGCCATTAAAATTGCTACACCAAGAAGAAATGCAGATGATAAATGGGTATTCATTAGAGAAATATATTATACTAGAACTGACACGTGATTACATTTTCACGCAATTTGGGTGCATAGATCCAGAGAAATCAGTACCCAGAACAACCACCTCTGGCCGTAATAACGGCCTTGGTACTCCTGGGCATTGAGTCAAACAGAGCTCGGATGACGTGTACAGGTGCAACTGCCCATGCAGCTTCAACACGATACCACAGTTCATCAAGAGTAGTGACTGGCGTATTGTGACGAGTCAGTTGCTCGGCCACCATTGACCAGGCCTTTTCAGTTGGTGAGAGATCTGGAGAATGTGCTGGCCAGGACAGCCGTCGAAAATTTTCTGTATCCAGAAAGGCCCGTACAGGACCTGCAACATGCGGTCTTGCATTATCCTGCTGAAATGTAGGGTAGAGCCACGGGTCGTAACACATCTGAAATGTAACGTCCACTGTTCAAAGTGCCGTCAATGCGAACAAGAGGTGACCGAGACGTGTAACCAATGGCACCCCATACCATCACGCCGGGTGATACGCCAGTATGGCGATGACGAATACACGCTTTCAGTGTGCGTTCACCGCGATGTCGCCAAACACGGATGCGACCATCATGATGCTGTAAACAGAACCTGCATTCATCCGAAAAAATGACGTTTTCCCATTCGTGCACCCAGGTTCGTCGTCGAGTACACCATAGCACGCGCTCTTGACTGTGATGCAGCGTCAAGCGTAACCGAGCTGATAGTCCATACTGCTGCAAACGTCGTCGAACTGTTCGTGCAGATGGTTGTTGTCTTGCAAACGTCCCCACCTGTTGACTCAGTGATCGAGACGTGGCTGCACGATCCGTTTCAGCCATGCGGATAAGATGCCTGCCATCTCGACTGCTAGTGATACGAGGCCGTTGGGATCCAGCACGGCGTTCCGTATTACCCTCATGAACCCACCGATTCCATATTCTGCTAACAGTCATTGGATCCCGACCAACGCGATCAGCAATGTCGCGATACGATAAACCGCAATCGCGATAGGCTACAATCCGACCTTTATCAAAGTCGGAAACGTGATGGTACGCATTTCTCCTCCTTACACGAGGCATCACAACAACCTTACACGAGGCATCACAACAACGTTTCACCAGGCAACGCCGGTCAACTAGTGTTTGTGTATGAGAAATCGGTTGGAAACTTCCCTCATGTCAGCACGTTGTAGGTGTCACCACCGGCGCCAACCTTTGAAAAGCTAATCATTTGCATATCACAGCATCTTCTTCCTGTCGGTTAAATTTCGCGTTTGTAGCACGTCATCTTCGTAGTGTAGCAATCTTAATAGCCAATAGTGTAGTGTATATAGGAGTCACGTGGGACTTTGCGTTAGGCGAGAGATTCACCATAACTGCAATCTAAGTAAGGGGCCAATGCCGTAGAGTACTGTTTGTGAAACCGAATCGGTATTCCGTCAGGACCTGGCGACTTATTTGTTACCAAATCTCCCAGCTGCATCTCTAGGCCAGGGATGTCTTTTACCATGGTGTCGACATGAGAGTTGAACGACTGTATGTTTCTACGATCCTCCTGCGTGAAATACTTCTTAAACATGAAATTTAAAACTGCAGCATTCCTTTTGTTGTTTTCTACTAGCACACCAGGCTGGGCAGAAGCTTCGCCCTACTTAGCGGTTTTACGTAGGACCAGAATAGTCTCGCGATCTCTTCAAGATAATTTGTTAAGGTATAACGGCGACAGCTTTATGCTCGAGCATCGATCATTCCACAGACGCTCGAATCTGTACTAACCTTTACTTGTCGTTAGCCCGCTCTATTTTGAACTGAGAGTGCAACAGTCTTTGCTTCCTCATCATTTTCCGCAATGGATCTTTTCCATCCTTCATTCACTTACTAGGCACATACGTTTCCACAGTACGATTTACAATCTGTTCAAACTTCCCCTATAATTACTCTACATCCATCATACTGGAACTAAATAATGTCCATTCACTGTCTGAGATTCTAACAACCGCTTTTCTGCTCTTTCTAGCAAAACTACTCTCCTAGCTTTCTTGATTGATTTAATAACTTAAGTAACCATCGTCGCTACGATGACGTCATTGTCACTAACGTCTGTTTCTGTAGTGTCACCGTCGGTGAGTCCAGGCATTTTTGTAGCTACATGCTCTAAAATACTCACATCAAAAAAAGTTTTGCATCATCTCGGTTCCTAGAGTTCCGGAACCTGCACAGAAAATTGGAATGTAGATCAACATAAACATCGTTTCCACCCTTTTTATTGCTCATAAAAACCACACATTGCATGTTGTACCACCATACAGCGAGACCTTCAGAGGTGGTTGCCCAGATTGGTGTACACACATGAACCTCTAATACCCACTACCACGTCCTCTTGAATTAATACACGCCTGTATTCGTCGTGGAATACTATCCACAAGTTCATCAAGGTAGATCGCCCCACTCCTAACGGCGATTCAGCGTAGATCACTCAGTGTGGTTGGAGGGTCACGTCGACCATGAACAGCCTTCTTCAGTCTATCCCAGGTATGTTCGATAGGGTACATGTCTGGAGAAAAATGGTTCAAATGGCTCTGAGCACAATGCGACTTGACTTCTGAGGTCGTGAGTCGCCTAGAACTAATTAAACCTAACTAACCTAAGGACATCACACACATCCATCCCCGAGGCAGGATTCGAACCTGCGACCGTAGCGGTCGCCCGGCTCCAGACTGTAGCGCCTAGAACCGCACGGCCACTCCGGCCGGCACATGTCTGGAGAACATTCTGGCCACACTAGTCGAGCGATGTCGTTATCCTAAAGGAAGTCAGCCACAAGACGATGGGTGCGCGAATTGTCGTCCATGAAGACGAATGCCTCGCCAGTATGCTGCCGATATCGTTGCACTAAAATTTTTAAAAAATCGGTCGGAGGATGGCATTCACGTATCGTACAGCCGCTACGGCGCCTTCCATGACCACCAGAGAATACATTGGCCCCACATAATGCCACTCCAAAACAGCAGGGAACCTCCATCTTGATGCACTCGCTGGACAGTGTGTTTAAAGGGTTGAGCTTGACCGGGTTGCCTCCAAGCACGTCTCCGACGATTGTCTGGTTGAAGGTATGTATGAGACTCATCGGTGAAGAGAACGTGATGCCAATGCTAAGAGGTCCATCCGGCATGTTGTTGGGCCCATCTGTACCGCGCTGCACGGTGTCGTGGTTGCAAAGATGGACCTCGCCATGGACGTCGGGAGTGAAGACGTGCATCGTGCAGCCTATTGCGCAGAGTTTGAGTCGTAACACGACCCCCTGTGGCTGCACGAAAAGCATTATTCAACATGTTGGTGTTGCTGTCGGGGTTCCTCCGAGCCATAATCCGTAGGCAGCGGTCATCCATTGTCGTAGTAGCCCCCGGGCAGCTTGAGCGAGATATATCATCGACAGTTCCCGTGTCTCTGTATCTACTCTATGTACGAACAACATCGCTTTCGTTTACTCCGAGTTGCCTCGACAATTCCCTTGTTGAGAGCCCTTCCTGGCACAAACTAACAATGCGGACCGCTGTATTGACGGTCTAGGCACGGTTGAACTACAGACAACACGAGCCGTGTACCTACTTTGTGGTGGAATGACTGGAACGGATCGGCTGTCGGACCCCGTCTGTGTAATAGGCGCTGCTCATACACGGTTGATCACATCCTTGGTCGGGTTTAGTGACATCTTTAAACAGTCAAAGGGACTGTGTGTGTGATACGATATCCACAGTCAACGTTTATCTTCAGGAGTTCTGGGGACCGGGGTGATGCAGACTTTTTTTTTATGTGTGTATTTGCATTGTATGTGCGCTCTCGAACTAGCTGCTCAAGACAGTTTTCGAAAAAACGTGTTCAACGGTACTTCGCAAGGCTACTTATGTGGAAGCCTTGTAACGAATCCATAGGTGTCCTAGTCTACGCTCGGAACTAATACTGCACGATTTGGGTACTTCCGCACTACTGAGCGTAGACCTTCTTTGAATAACTCTGTCTCGACGGAATCGGGAGGCCGGTAATAACATCCAACATTACCTTCTTTTCACCTAGACCTGTCATACATTACCAGATAACTTCACAGCCACACTCAAATCCGACTGGAGTAGAAACAACGTTTTTGTCGCAATCGGTAAACGCTTCCCCTTCAGTGGCGTTGAATATGTCTTTTCGATACACGTTTCACGAATCGGTAAACATTTCAGAGCTTTATACTTGGAGTCTCAGACAGCTCTCGGTCCCGAGAATAATTTGAGTGTGACTAATTTCCGAGAGGGTAGTAAAGGCGAAATATTAGGGATACGCGATGTCTGTTCTTTCTGGCATGTTTGAACAAACAGACAACACGCTTTCATATAGCTGATTCGCCTCTACGAGCAATGAATCTACCACACTGAGTGCGGACGCACAGTTGCGTTCGACCTGCCGCGGGAATCTCAGAGTAGGGAGAGTGGAGGGCACAGCCGGGGACTGCCGGTAGGGGGTGTGGGCGGGCTCGGGGGGTGCCGAGGCAGCACTCGGCGCCGCGTCCGGCTGCCACAGTGGTTCACGCGACGGCTAGCCAGCAGGAGGCCCCGGGTTCGAGTCCCAGTGTGGCATACATTTTCCCGCATCGCCGCTGATTCCGCGTAAGGTCCCAGGGCAGCTTACCTTAATAGTTCCTTCCGTTTCCTTTCTCCTCACTTCACCTTCAGTCTACATAAAAAGGCGAAATAGCGTGCGGCTGTTTGGCGTAGCGAAGATGAGCCGGAAGACACAGACGACCTCCTTACACAGGTTGCACGAGAAATATTAGGCACTGACATGGGTAAGGTAGACATTGGTAGGAGTTATTGGATGGTGCGTAGATTATAAGGTGCTTCGAAATCTCGTCTAATAATTGTCAAGTTTGTCTCACACCGAAAAAGGACGCAGATCTTCAGCCACAAGAAAAAAAAAATTAGCAAGGACAGGGCTTGCAATAAGACAAGGTCTTACAAAGTACCGTCTAAGGATTTAAAACAGCGCCACATCCCATTTCGGCCTTCAGAATGTACGGACTCTGGACGGCAGCGTAATTAAGACAGCCCCTGAAAAGAATGCATTTACAAACGTGTCAGGACTGAACAGCATTAAGAGAAACTACGCGAGCCAAAGCGAAAACTTGACACCTCTCACCTTAATTTAATACTAATCTTTTGCAACATCTCTCCTTCTCTGAATACTATCTTGAAATTGTATCAACTCTGCAACTATCTCTGTTTCTGTGCCTTTACCTATTGTTCTTGTAACTGTGACTCCGCAATTGTCTTCCTACTAGTGTCTTCGACTGTTACCGTTAACTGTAGTATTACTTAATCTGACACTATTTGCCTGAAATTCTTTACATTGTATGCTATAGCACAACTGTAGTTATTGTTATTTTCCTGGTTACCTTACTCGCTCACCTACTTGGTTGACACTGCCAAGAGAAATATCGCAATCACTATTATTGTAGTAATTTCTGACTTGTTAGCATTCTTCGTTAATGTTATAGCGAACTGCTTTTCATTCCTTGACACAGAGGACACGTTGTATCTATAGTCGTCGTTATTCTCAACGGGTACCCCTTCACGACGAATACTCTCTGTTCCCCGCTACTCCGTATTGTAACTGGGTTTCCTCTGTTGGTGCTGGTCAACTATCGGGATGAGCATTACTGCAAATGGCATTTCATTCTAAAGCATTATGTCAGGGTGAAAAACACTAAATAAATTACTTTTCCTCTCTTAACAACATTTGTGCAGGGTGGGTTCTTCCTTGGCTCAGGTATGAGGTAGAATCAAAAGGCATTTTTACATAAGATAACTTTTATCGAAAGTTTTGTACAATGGTTTCCTTACTGGATTGTTTTGGCTGTGAGAGCGGCAGCTGTGTCGTTTGCAAAGCCTTCTGCTTGCGTGAGCGGCGGAGTCTGATTACGCACGGTGGTGTGTATCTCGTGTCGCCGTTTCGCCCAGTTGACTGGAGACGCGCATCGCGAGGTGGCCCGTTTAATTATTGAGGACTAAGCTGTGAATCGGACGGTGATACCTCGGATGTGGCGTCCCAGTGTTTCTCTGCTCTATGCGGCCACGTGTGTCGTGCGTCGGCCAGCGGAGCGGCACGACGGGGGAAGGCCAGTGTCCCGGACTCCAACGACGGACTCCCGCTTGCCAGTCTTCGGCTGTCAGATCTTCGTCCCAGCTCACAGGTGAATGCTGATGTGAGGCCGTCTCCTTTGCGTCCTCATGAGTCACCTGGGTACATAAAAATCAGGCCTCAAATACCTTCTAACGTCTGTCTTCTGGCGCCGAGGCTGCTGCTTGCTATTCCATTACAGCAGCGGACTCGGTGCTTCTGTGTACGATGTAGTCTCTTCCTGCATGACGGTCTTCAGCACCGACTGTACCGGAACTGAACTGAAAGCTACTACCGTCGGGCCCACTGCGTCTCGCGTATTCATTCACTTCAGTTCACTGGAGGTGAACGACTTCACGGTCATTGCCACTTCTGTTACGTCGAAAAGCTTCGCGAAGAATCTTCTTAACGTCGGTCATTGGCTCTCGGAATGTAGGCGAGGGCCTTTGATCACATGTGACAACTGAGAAACACGTGAGCCGGACGGGCGATGCCCTAACGGCTGAATCGACAGCTTCTGCTTATGTGGGGAGGGCGATGGCTTCTCCTGAACGTGCTGACTTCACGGTCATTGCCTCTGCTGCTCTGCCCGCTGTTTGCCAGTGTGTAACTCTTCTAAGCTAAACTAAGTTTTTCATTTTTTTTTCTAATTTCTATTTCACTTCACATTGATTTCACTAATTCATTTACCTATCTGAAGTACCACTCTACAGTATTTGCGCTGATCTCCGCGCACTGTTCTAGGGAAGCGTAATGCCGTCACTACACGGACGGTGTTGCGAACGCCAGTGTTGAGCGTGCCAAGTTCAAAGTGCTGCTGACCGCCTTGAAACGATGTGACTCGTGCATACAGCACGTGCGTCTCAGTGTGGCACACGCGATCGCAGCGCTCGCCAGCGGCCGCCGTCGGCTGCGTCTGGGTCACACATCACCCGGTTGTCCGCCCCCGGTAGCTGAGTGGTCAGCGTGACAGACTGTCAATCCCAAGGGCCCGGGTTCGATTCCCGGCTGGGTCGGAGATTTTCTCCGCTCAGGGACTGGGTGTCGTGTTGTCCTAATCGTCATCATTTCGTCCCCATCGACGCGCAAGTCGCCGAAGTGGCGTCAAGTCGAAAGACTTGCACCAGGCGAGCGGTCGGGAGGCCCTCGTCACACGTTTCTCTCTGTCAGCCACTTTACAAAATGGATGGGTGTAAAATTCTTAAGCTAGCGCTGTTAAAACGCGCCTTTGCTCTCTTGTCCATGTGAGAGTCACGCTGTTCTGCCTGTAGTATCCGTGGACATGTTACAAGGCAGAAAGAGAAGTGTCAAGTCCAGTCAGAAACGACATCAGCTTCTAAAAGTTCCCTAACAAATAGCGCGATTCAAAGTCTTACTTTATAACCGTTCCTATTCAGCAGCAGAATCTTCACAACATGTGAAATAAGAAAACTTATAACGAGAAAGTGTGAAATATCTTACTGCAAGTAGTGCACTCTGTCTTGTAGATTAAACCATTCGAACAAACTCCTTCCTGCCCGCATCTCGTGGTCGTGCGGTAGCGTTCTCGCTTCCCACGCCCGGGTTCCCGGGTTCGATTCCCGGCGGGGTCAGGGATTTTCTCTGCCTCGTGATGGCTGGGTGTTGTGTGCTGTCCTTAGGTTAGTTAGGTTTAAGTAGTTCTAAGTTCTAGGGGACTTATGACCACAGCAGTTGAGTCCCATAGTGCTCAGAGCCATTAGCCAAACTCCTTCCTCAGATGGAACGTACTTATACTTACGTAACATCGAATATTAGAGAATACACTTTTATTGCACTGAAAAGAAAGTATCAGATCCTAATAGAAAAAGCGAAGACTAGTAATAAAAATATTTAGATCTGCTGAGGCGCAAACAAGAACCACATTACCAGCTACCTCGGCGCGCGCTTTGAATCGGTGGCGACCCCGTGTACATATACGGCCCGGCAGCGTTAATTTTTAGACAAATGTTTTAATACCGTAAAGAATACAAAAGACGATAGCTTCTTCCGAAACACAACGCTATAGAGTAAATAATATTAACATATGAACGTAAGTCAGGATTCTTCTACGAACATGGGAACCGAATGCCTGTTCATGTGAATGTATGTTCCTCTACTGCTACCCCATAAAGCGCAATGAATCTGTAGAATTTAAGAATTATTCTCACTTTGTGTTTCTACTAAAGGACAGAAGTTTTCTTTAAGGACTGCGTTGAAACTTAACAAGTCTTGCAACACGATGAATGTTTAAAAAGTAACAAGAAATTTACAATTTCGTGTGTTGTACTAGTCCGATTTGCACTACATTTTTTGTCACTGCCTTCGTAAACGTGTCTGAAAAGTATGTGTACAATGTTATACACATTGGCTATTTGCTCTATTGTCAGCTGTCAAAAAGGATACATGTGTTTTGGTAGCATCAACGATTATTTGTTTTGTGTAAAAACAGATTAGAAAATCTTTAATAATGTTTGTTTTAAGAATAAAGTGTATGGAATTTTAAAAAATGGTTCAAATGGTTCTGAGCACTATGGGACTCAACTGCTGTGGTCATAAGTCCCCTAGAACGTAGAACTACTTAAACCTAACTAACCTAAGGACATCACACAGATCCATGCCCGAGGCAGGATTCGAAACTGCGACCGTAGCGGTCGTGCGGTTCCAGACTGTAGCGCCTTTAACCGCTCGGGCACTCCGGCCGGCGGAATTTTAGAAAAGTTAAATACTCCTTTTGGTGAGTCTGTTATGAGTAAAACAGGTATAAGCATGGAAAATGGATTTTTTGTTTCACGGCAATAAGTAGTTTCCGTAATGTCGGCACTATTTTTTGGTTTATGTAAAAGTCCTCCATCGTTTGCGGAAGGATCGATTTTATGAAATTGTCTACGACGATGGGTTTCCTCCCAAAACTACTGGTTTTCCTTCCTGGCGATCCCTGTAAACCACGCGGTTTATTTTCGCGTTCCGTCCTTAAGCGTCCTATTGTGGCGAGGCTGACGTTTCCATAAATTGGAGCCCTTTGCTTGGAACGGGTAACAGTAGCCAACAGTTCTCTTCATGTCACCTCCTTAACACACGCTGTAACATAACATTACAGACGATCGAACGCTCGTTACATCTACATCCATACTCCGCAAGCCACCTGACGGTGTGTGGCGGAGGGTACCTTGAGTACCTCTACGAGTTCTCCCTTCTATTCCAGTCTCGTATTGTTCGTGGAAAGAAGGATTGTCGGTATGCCTCTGTGTGGGCTCTAATCTCTCTGATTTTATCCTCACGGTCTCTTCGCGAGATATACGTAGGAGGGAGCAATATACTGCTTGGCTCGTCGGTGAAGGTATGTTCTCGAAACCTCAACAAAAGCCCGTACCGAGCTACTGAGCGTCTCTCCTGCAGTCTTCCACTGGAGTTTATCATCTCCGTAACGCTTTCGCGATTACTAAACCACCCTGTAACGAAGCGCGCTGCTCTCCGTTGGATCTTATCTCTCTCTTCTATCAACCCTATCTGGTACGGATCCCACACTGCTGAGCAGTATTCAAGCAGTGGGCGAACAAGCGTACTGTAACCTACTTCCTTTGTTTTCGGATTGCATTTCCTTAGGATTCTTCCAATGAATCTCAGTCTAGCATCTGCTTTACCGACGATTAACTTTATATGATCATTCCATTTTAAATCACTCCTAATGCGTACTCCCAGATAATTTATGGAATTAACTGCTTCCAGTTGATGACCTGCTATTTTGTAGCTAAATGATAAGGGATCTATCTTTCTATGTAGCACATTACACTTGTCTACATTGAGATTCAATTGCCATTCCCTGCACAATGCTTCAATTAGCTGCAGATCCTCCTGCATTTCAGTACAATTTTCCATTGTTACAACCTCTCGATATACCACAGCATCATCCGGAAAAAGCCTCAGTGAACTTCCGATGTCATCCACAAGGTCATTTATGTATATTGTGAATAGCAACGGCTCTACGACACTCCCCTGCGGCACAACTGAAATCACTCTTACTTCTGAAGAGTTCTCTCCATTGGGAATGACATGCTGCGTTATGTTATCTAGGAACTCTTCAATCCAATCACACAATTGGTCTGATAGTCCATATGCTCTTACTTTGTTCATTAAACGACTGTGGGGAACTGTATCGAACACCTTGCGGAAGTCAAGAAACACGGCATCTACCTGGGAACCCGTATCTATGGCCCTCTGAGTGTCGTGGACGAATAGCGCGAGCTGGGTTTCACACGATCGTCTTTTTCGAAACCCATGCTGATTCCTACAGAGTAGATTTCTAGTCTCCAGAAAAGTCATTATACTCGAACATAATACGTGTTCCAAAATTCTACAACTGATCGACGTTAAAGATATAGGTCTATAGTTCTGCACATCTATTCGACGTCCCTTCTTGAAAACGTGGATGACCTGTGCCCTTTTCCAATCGTTTGGAACGCTACGCTCTTCTAGAGACCTACGGTACACCGCTGCAAGAAGGGGGGCAAGTTCCTTCGCGTACTCTGTGTAAAATCGAACTGGTATCCCATCAGGTCCAGCGACCTTTCCTCTTTTGAGCGATTTTAATTGTTTCTCTATCCCTCTGCCGTCTATTTCGATATTTACCATTTTGTCATCTGTGCGACAGTCTAGAGAAGGAACTACAATGCAGTCTTCCTCTGTGAAACAGCTCTGGAAAAAGACATTTAGTATTTCGGCCTTTAGTCTGTCATCCTCTGTTTCAGTACCGTTTTGGTCACAGAGTGTCTGGACATTTTGTTTTGATCCACCTACCGCTTTGTTATAAGACCAAAATTAGGATTTTCTGGCAAGTCAGAACATAGAATTTTAGTTTCGAATTCATTGAACGCCTCTTGCATAGCCCTCCCTTGTCACACTACATTTCGCTTCGCGTAATTTTTGTTTGTCTGCAAGGCTTTGGCTATGTTTATATGTTTATGTTTGCTTCCGCAGCAGTTGTGGTACCACGGTGGCTCTTTTCCATCTCTTACGATCTTTCTTGGCACATACTCATCTAACGCATATTGTATGATGCTTTTGAACTTTTTCCACTTATCATCAACATTATCTGTACTTGAGACAAAACTTTTGTGTTGAGCCGTCAGGTACTCTGAAATCTGCTTTTTGTCACTTTTGCTAAACAGAAAAATCTTCCTACCTTTTTTAATATTTCTATTTACGGCTGAAATCATCGCTTTATGATCGCTGATTCCCTATTCTGCGTTAACTGTTTCAAATAGTTCGGGTCTGTTTGTCACCAGAAGCTCTGATATGTTATCACCACGAGTCGGTTCTCTGTTTAACTGCTCAAGGTAGTTTTCAGATAAAGCACTTTAAAAAATTTTCACTGGATTCTTTGACCCTGCCACCCGTTATGAATGTTTCAGTCTACCGGGTGATAAAAAAGTCAGTATAAATTTGAAAACGTAATAAACCACGGAATAATGTAGATAGAGAGGTAAAAATTGACACACATGCTTGGAATGACATGGTGTTTCATTAGAACAAAAAAAAAAAAAAAAAAAACGAAGCTCACAAAATGTCCGACAGATCTCTTGCGCGCGTCGTTTGGTGATGATCGTGTGCTCAGCCGCCACTTTCGTCATGCTTGGCCTCCCAGGTCCCCAGACCTCAGTCCGTGCAACTATTGGCTTTGGGGTTACCTGAAATCGCAAGTGTATCGTGATCGGCCGACATCTCTAGGGATGCTGAAAGACAACATCCGACGCCAGTGCCTCACTGTAAACTCCGGACATGCTTTACAGTGCTGTCCACAACATTAGTCCTCGATTACAGCTATTGTTGAGTACTGATGGTGGACATATTGAGCATTTCCTGTAAAGAACATCATTTTTGCTTTGTCTTACTTTGTTATGCTAATTATTGCTATTCTGATCAGATGAAGCGCCATCTGTCGGACATTTTTTGAACTTTGATTTTTTTTTTCTTTTTTTTTTTGTTTTTCTAATAAAATCCCATGTCATTCCAAGCATGTGTGTCAATTTGTGCCTCCCTATCTACATTATTCCGTGATTTATTCAGTTTTCAAATTTATACTGACTTCTTGATCAAATGGTTGAAATGTCTCTGAGCACTATGGGACTTAACAGCTGAGGTCATCAGTCCCCTAGAACTTAGAACTACTTAAACCTAACTAACCTAAGGACATCACACACATCCATGCCCAAGGCAGGATTCGAACCTGTGACCGTAGCGGTCGTGCGGTTCCAGATTGTAGCGCCTAGAGCCGCTCGGCCACCTCGGCCGGCTGACTTCTTGATCACCCGGTATATCTGGCAAATTAAAATCTCCACCCAGAACTATAACATGGTGGGGAAATGTACTCCGCAAATAGCTCGTCTTCGTTTTCTGCAATTTTCGTGCAATGCAAGGCGGTTATCCAGCACTTCCAGATACCGAAGTATATCAGTGAGTAGGGCCTACACAAAGTTAACTGACTGACACTGGCAACTAAGACCTCACGAACAGAAACGACTTATTGTACATCACTGCACGCCGATCTACGCCGCCAGACAGGTAACGGGCAACTGATTTTGGGTGCCCCTGTAAACCAGTGGCATGGTTCTTCCGGAAAATGCCACTTGCCCCACGAAAAGCGCTGTTCGCTCTCGAGTTTACAGACAGACTATACCTTGAAACTAACATCAACTGAAAGCCAGTATGGCGTATGGCGAGTCTGTACTGAAGAAAGATGGCGTGCATGTGAGGTACGCGGCGTTCTTCCATCTCGTTGGTTAACATTCAAACACACTTTCAGAATATCTGTCTTGCTAGATATGGCTCCGCACGTTTGGAAAGACTCCCCAGCGTGCGTTTTCCATGCCATGGCGGTAGAAACTCGCCATTCTGAATGCTCTACGTTCGAATGGACAGTCCGTGTGCCGACGGCATAACCGACACGTGCCCTTAGTGCCAGGATTTCACCCGGATTAAGTCCGGCCCAAAGGGCCTTCCCCCAAACAGCCGCCAGTTCCGCAAACTGGAAGCTGTATCAAAGTTGTTTCCGTATCGTCACAGTCCAACACATGTTAGACTGTGTTGAAATTCAGTAAGGATAAGAAATTCAAGTTTTTCTGGATATTAATATAATATGAATGTGCCTGAAGGTCTCTCGGGCATGCAGTTATGATTAAGTTATGCTCTGTGCAAAATTCTACTAGGCGGCTTCCTCTTTCATTTCTTAACCCCAATACATATTCACCTACTACGTTTCCTTCTCTTCCTTTTCCTACTATCGAGTTCCAGTCACGGCGTAGCGTGCCATTATCATCAGGTTACTCCTGTTGACTGACGTCCTAGGCCGAACGAACCTGCACAATGGACTGAGGAAGATATCCTCGACTGAGGGCGAAGTACTAGCGCAACAAGGCGCTTCACCTTCTGGCATGGCGGTTTGGCTAGGGAAATTTCATGGCGTTATTGTTCTGCTTGATGCTTTGTGCAATATATATATATATATATATATATATATATATATATATATATATATATATATATATATATATATTTTAAATAAAGAAAGATGAAAGGATAGTTAGAGAGACAGTGAGAGAAATGGAAAACGAAGGGCCGATGTGACTGGCCGATGGTTTAAGCTAAGGCTCCGCTACTGGGGCAATGGCCGCGCGTGGTGGTCGTTACTGTAACTGGCGTTGTGGATGCCGACCAGACCGGAACTCTTCCTCCACGAATTCGTCTATAAAGTAGCTTAAGGCATCCCATTGAGAGGGGGTGAATATGGGGCGTGAATTTATCTGTTCTATTTCCTTCTTCGTGAGCACTGCCATAAACGAGTTACGGTAGGCGTACGTGCGAAATTGAAGAGGTCGATGGGGGAGAGAAGGTATGGGCTGGTCTGGCGGAGTGAAGGGATATGGTTGGTCTGCATGGGGGTAGGACCCGTTCTTCAGGGCCGCGGCAATGTCCTTCAGGACGACCTGCACGTTGGTCGCGTCAGGAAACGGGAGGCGAATCCTCCTCTTCTTCGTTGGCTTCTCGGCTTGCGAGGAGACAGGAGGCGCCTTAGCGCCCTTGCTTGCGGCTGCCACCTCGGAGGGGGGCAGCTCAGGCGGCACATCTTCTGTTTCCATGGGCGCCACCTCCTGCAGTGCTGCGGGAGGGGGAGCGGCGGTTGTTTGCGTGGTCGCGTCGACCCCCACCGGACGACTCACAGCGGGGGCGGCGGCGGGAACTGGCGGCTTCTTCTTGAGAACCCGCAGCTCATCGCGCAGCTGTTGGAGCTGGCGATGAACAGCTGCGAGCTCCTCCTTCAGTGCGGCCCGTTCGGCCGTAAAGGCGGCCTGGAAGCCGGCCAGAGCGTCATCGGTGGCGGCCTCACGGCGGCGCGGCGAGCACCCCTCGCCGGAGCGTGGGGGCGGGGCGGCCGTCGTGGCGCTTGACGCCGTCGCAGGACGTGGTGCGACGGGCAGCCGGCGGAACTCCCGAAGGTAGCCGCAGCGACGCGAGTTTGCGGCGTGTGACCCGCCACAGTTCGCGCATCTGCTGGCCATACCACGGGGCTTCGTACAACTGCGGGTGTCGTGAGCCGCCGCGCACTTCAAGCACGCGACGGCGTTCGTGTACTCCCGCGCGGCATGCCCCAGCTGCTGGCAATTGTAGCACTGGAGGCCCTTCCTGTTCTGCTGCGTTCGCCTGCGCTTTGGCGGACGTGGGCGGCGGCCGGTGAACCCCATCGCGTGGATGAGAGCTTCGAGTGCGGCGGCAAACTGCTTCACAGCCATAGCGTGACGTGCGCGGTGACAAGAGCAAGAGTGTCGCAGCGAGTCGAGCAGCGAATACTAACTCGGAATGGGCGTCCTAGGCCGGCGGGTGGTGTGGTATATATACCAGTCGCCTCTCCCCTCCACTGACTCCGCGTATGGACCGAGGGATGTGCAGGCCGCGGTGGTCTTTCAAATTTCAAAGCTTTTTGGTTCAGCTTTCATCAAAAGTGCAACAATGAAAACCGCTATCAAAGGTTTCGAAGCTACTGGAGTATGGCCCACGGACCCGTCCGTATTCACCGATGCAGACTTCCTCCCGGCAGACAAGACTGACATCGGACTTGATAGGCCCTCAGATAAAGAGGTTTATTATATCTGGAGCTGAACGATTGGAATTGCCTTCACCTAGCACACCGGCTAAAAAAGACGACGCCAACAGGTTGAATGATCAAGCTGGCAGGTTTCAGCAAATTGTAACAATGAACTGCCGCCTAAGAATGACCAAGTTATTGAGGCTAATTTTTCTAGTCCTGCAACCGCTAGATCGTACATTTATGGGTGCACTTAAGACTCACTACAGCGAGAATATTTGGCAGTGAATGCTCCACGAAAGCAAACCTGTTGGATCCTATGATATAGTGTGTCTCTTTGGCAAGGGAAGGAAATACAGTAGAAGAAGAATGGGTAGCTTTGAAGGATGAAGTAGTGAAGGCAGCAGAGGATCAAATAGGTAAAAAGGCGAGGGATATTAGAAATCATTGGGTAACAGAAGAGATATTGAATTTAATTGATGAAAGGAGAAAATATAAAAATGCAGTAAATGAAGCAGGCAACAAGGAACACAGACGTCTCAAACATGAGATCGACATGAAGTGCAAAATGGCTAAGCAGGCATTGCTAGAGGACAAATGTAAGGATGTAGAGGCTTATCTCACTAGGGGGTCTTTGGCAAAGTTCTTTTCCTCTTTTTTCTTAATAATGGCTTCTAACTCTTTTTTTGTACAGCAAATCAGTTGAAACAATGGTCTCCCCCCTCTTCTGTTCTCGGGAATATGAACATCAGGGCAACATAAGGACCTCCTGCACTCAGCAAACAGATAACAGATGACCATTACTAGAGACCCACACTCTGCAGCAGTCAGAGAACAAATTTGGCGTTTACCTCTGTTTGCAATTACTTGTGGTATCTTAGTCTGAACTACACTAAGGCCTGTTTTGTCAACGTTCATACACGATCTTCTGGATATTTATGTTTCCAGTATTCAGCTTATAGCAAGTCGTAGAATGGGAAAAGCCTTTTGCTCGAGCATATGATGATCCAGTTGGCTTTCTAATTGAAAGCTTATCTTGATGACGTCGAAGAAAATGGTCAAGACAAGCCCTTCCAGCAATTTCATTTCTGAGGTTTGTTGCAATTCCATTCCTAACTGCAAGTTGGTAGGCCATTTTTCTAACATCCATACTAGTAAAAGGATAGAATTTTCGTCTCCATATACTGTAAGTAAACCACTAGTTCATTTTCTAGGGCTGCTGATAGAGCTGGTTTTCTTCCAAGCTTTTTAGTTTCAACATCTGCCATCTGTGAGGTATTAGCCTCATACACATACTGGCGCAGAGTTGTTTTTGGGACAGCAAAATGTTTCGATGCTTGCTTTTTTAACTCCCATCGTTTTCCCTACAACAGCAGACACTGCCTCTCACATTTTGTTTTCATCCCACACCTGCCTTTTGAGGGTTCATTTAGGTGCCAGATTAGTCCTAGGCATCTGAAAACAGAAATAAAAACATTTAACGGTCTGCTTATAATATTGACCCTGGGGTCCACATTAGAAGCACCAATGGGGGCCATATTACAGTCACTTACACCTTGTAAACTAGTGTAAACAGCTTAAAAATGCAATAATACCACACCTTTTATTCTATTTGAAACTGATGCCAATACTTACTAGGTTGTATGCATGGTGCTTGCATCTAAGTATTAACCAATAATGGTACATTAATAAAGTGAAATTCACATACCTCTCAAAGTTTTGAACAGGAGCTTGAAAAATATAACCTCGCAGTCACTCAACCACTGTACTGACCTGCTTCCAGTGCTCCTACAGGCCAGTGAGCATACTCGTACACTAGTTCCAGCTATCAACACTAGAATTCAGCTAAATGTTATTAAGATATTAAGGGGGAGCATATTTGTTGCAGGGTCCATTTTACCACCACTTCCTCTACATGGTAATGCAAAGCCGGTGACTCATTTGGATAAAGGTATATTTGCATTCACGTTGCTTGTAACAGCAAATCTGTTTGACAGGCTCATTGTCATTGTGAAAGAAAAACTAACAAGTAAAATGAAAAACATTCAACATAAGCACAAATTCAGTATTTTGATGAATAAGGACTCAACTAGAAAGGTAGGCAGAGGTTGGGAAGTACCAGCCACAAAATCACTTGAAGTTTGCCTTTTGGAAGAAAATATTATCCACTGTAATCCAAATTAGTGGGCACTGACTGTAAAGTAAGCATTCATAGATATTACTACGCATGTATTGATTATAGCATTAAGTTAAATATGTCCAAGCATTTACATAATGTTTGCCAAGTAGAGAGTACAGAAGAAAATCCGTTTGAAATTTCTAAATTACCAGATGTACTAGTTACAATTACCAGATGTACTAGTTACAAATGTTGGAGGCATTTCTTTCATTAATGAGAGAGAAGAAAATTCTGAAGCCAGTCAGTTCCTGTGACACAGAGGTACTGGCAGAAATTGTTTCTGGTATGTCAGTTACTCAAGTTCAGCTGGCCAACAAAATGGTAACTTCATTGAAGGCTAGTGTAGGTGCTGTTCATGCCAGTAGTAGTATCTCTTTCATTAGCCCACAAAGGAGTCACAAGAGAAAACGTGCACCACAGAGGAGACTGTTTTCAGCAAAGAAAACAAATTCCTCAAGCTGCATACCCATGGCAGTTCCTGATACAGAAGAAACAAAGTTACTGAGAACACTTCTGGATGAAGATTTACACCACATTATTCAGGAACATGATGGCTTTATTCCGTGTCCTGCCATCCAGTTTTAGGTTTTCCATTATTTCCCTAAATCAATCAAGGCAAATGCTGGGATGGTTCCTTTGAAAGGCCAAGGCCGATTTTCTTTCCCATCCTTGAAACCATCTGTCTCTGACGACCTCACTGTTGACAGAATGTCAAATGTCGATATTCCTTCCTTCTCCACCAGCCTCTGGTGCGGCAGTTCTGCTGACACGTGGGATCACCAGAAACTGATGCGGCTTGTGCCACCAGCCTAGAATGCTAGCATCGCTGAGTCAATCCCCTCCCAAGCCTTGATGACTGTGATTGAGGCTCAGTGCACTGCTGGTGATGGCCACACATTTGAGAACCATCCCAAAATTACAACAGAGTGAGTTGCAATCATCAACTTGTTATATGTATTTATTTTTGATCTAGCTAGATGAGTAACACTAGTACAACTGTTAAACAGATTAAATATTTTCATATTCTAGCAAGGAATATACTAACACCTGATTGTTCACAATCAATTTTCCTGATAATGTAACTCATTTACCAAAAAATAAATTTTGCCAATAAATAATAATTTCAGTATCAGTATGAACACATACAGTTGGAATTAGGAATGAGTAATTCTGAATGTAGCAATACAAATCAACTGAAAGCCTTTTTGGTTCCAATTTGCAGTATAATTTTACTTTTTTTAAAAAAAAAACCTATTTCAAAAGTTATCTGTAACCAAATAACTCATATTCCAGAATGTTCTGTTTTTAACTGGTCATTATTTCCTAAATTTAGGCATATAGTTTTGTAGTTCTAATTTATCAGGGAACAAAAATGCCTATTTGTATTTGGAAACAGATAACAATTTCAAACTTGTCATTAATGCTAGTAACACCCTGACACAGACGCTAACAGATCAGATACCTAGTCTGCTTGCCTGCTGGCTGCAGATGCTGATTGATTGTCTGAATGAGGAGAGGGACCAAACAGTGACATCATTAGTCTCAAGATCCAAAGTGGCAGAGACTGTGGGAGCAGCAAACCAACAGCACAATCTAGTCGATGGCAAAGCAAAACAGGCAAATGAAGATGCAGACAGAACACTTGGGTGGCAGGAAGAGTAAAGAACTGGAGGGAGGAAGGGGAAGATCATAAGACACCCCAATGGCGCTATGTGTGACATGGTGCTGGAATCGCTGCTAACCCACCCCAGTTCCCACTTCACACCATGACTGCGACACAATGGGGACAACACCAGGGGGAGACGACACAAGAAGAGTGGGTGGAGATGAAACAACTCAAAATGGAGAGGAAAACCTGACCAGCATGAAAGCAATGATGAAGGCCTTCCAAACTGAGGGCCTCCAATTGTGGGAGAGAATTCAGGTACTTAAATCTAGGGGACAAACCACTTTTATGATGAAAACCAAAGATAGACAGAAGTATGTAAGGTTGTCTGCTACCATCTGTGACAATGGAGAATGGAAGAGCGTATTTAGTGCAAAAGGCCAAATGATAGGGGAGTCTCGTAAAATATGGTTGACAGTGAGGGGTGGGGGAACAGATCATTATGGAGTAAGAGGCTATGATTCAACCTTGTATGACCAATACGAAGATAGCAGAGGATGGTAGATCCCCAGTGGGCCATGCGGCAAGAGTCCCCTTATCGCAATAAGTTTATTGGGCAGGGGGTTGGCCTCCAAGAGTCAGCTCAAGGCTGAGCAAAAAGGAATCTGACATGAAGCTGCAAACCCAGCACCAGAGAGGTCACAGAAAAGGGCTACACCCCCAAGCCACAGGATCAGCAACTCATTACCTGGGATACCCACATGAGTGGGAACCCAAAGAAAGTCAATTGAACAACCAGCATGGTCAAGATGTCATAGATCAAGAAGAGGGAGGGAAAACCACTGTCTGATAGCCTCAAGGGCACTTATCGAGTCTGCACACAACATGGGTGAGAGAGGACTGTTTAACATACTAAAGAGTCTGGTAAATGGTCATTGGCTATGCAGTACACATGCAACATGTGGCAGGTAAGAGATGGTGTTACTTGCCAGCAGAAGGCATGAAGGCACATCCCTTACGATTAGCAGATTTAGAGCCTAGAGCCATTACATTAAAACACAACAGCAGCCTGAAACTCCCATAAAAGCTGGCAGAACAACAATGAAACAAAGACCCCCCAGGAGAGATCCCTCTGAATCTGGGATCAAGGAACTAACCAAGGGGAAGGAGGTGTTTGGAGAGAATGGGGAACAGGACAAAGAGGGAAGATAAAAATCATGGCAAAGAGCAGCAAGGTGGAGCCCAATTGCTAAACTCACCTGAAGGGTGGGCAATGTCCAGGAGCTGCTAAAATATAAAATAGAAGGGGTGTGAGGGGAAAGAGAGAAGATGGTGATGGCATAGGAAAAAAGAAGCTTAGACTGTTGAACCAAAAGGGCAGCGAGTGGGGGACAACCCCAGCTTCAACCAGGAAACAATAGGGCTAGTGCAAAAGGTACTGATGATCAGACAGATACCACAATGGTGGACCTGATCCAAGAGGATCAGTATGGAAGGAGCAGCTGAGCCATAAATTTGGCAACCATGGACCAGAAGGGACAAAAAAAAAAAGGTGCTGAGGAGTCAAACAATCTGCACCCCCCCCCCCCCCCAGAGGTGTGGGAAAGGAAGTGGAGGACATTGAGTTTATGGAGACAGCCAATCTCCAGAAGGCGGATATGGGGTGACCAAGTAAATTTCTTGTCAAAAAGAAGACCCAAGAAATGGAACTGGGGGATCACAATCAGAAATTGGGTCTCGAGATAGAGCTCCAGAAGGTATCGAACACAATATGGTGACACAAGTGCACCACCCACAATTTAAGAGGAGAAAACTGAAAACTGTGTGAGAAGGTCCATGCAGAAGCATACCAATTGGCACCCTGGAACTGTCACTTCACAAAGGCCACCAAGTGTTAAATAACTCAGACACAGAAGTCATCCACATGCAGAGCAGGGGTGACCAACAGTTTGACGGAGGTCACAAGTCCTTTAATAGTGATGAGGAAAAGGATACTTAACACTGAACCCCGTGGAATGCCATCCTCGTGGGCAATGAGAGTTTCCTCATCCCAGGACTTATGTTCCTTCTTCTCTTTCAGAAGTAGAGGAGGACAGAAGCCAGAGGCCAGAGAGGCAAGGGGATGGGGAGAGAGAGAAAAAGAGAGAGAGGCTTCTGCTAATTCTATAAAGAGAGACCAGGCAACCTTGGAGATGCTAGAGCTGACAGCTTCACGGCCGATGTGTACCAGCAGACACCAGAGAAGAGGCACTTCTCTGCTGGATGAAAGGAGCAAAGGGAGTTGTGTTCAGGGGAGAGGGAGAGAAGAGTGAGGCATCACTGGGGTAAGGAGGAGGAGGGGGAAAGGATGTAACAGAGTCAATGGTAGATGTCGTAGACACAAGGCGAAGCTGATCATATTTCTGAAGAGCACATGGCATAGGGGCTGTTGCTGGGAGTTCCAATGCTCCAGAATGACAAGCCACTACTCCTAGGCATACACAGGGAGGTAGCAGCTCGTGTATCAGAACTGTCATCCCTGCGTTTTCAGAGGACTCCATCAAAAGAGTACATAACACCCCAAGCACATGAAATGACTACTGTGCTAGCTGTATAGCACAAAAAGGACAATGGCTTCAGGTAAAAAATGGAAGAGGTGGTAAGGCCACATGCCAAAGACTTCATGTATGGTGTTTTTCCCCAGCTGGCTCACACCATGGAGACAAAATTTAGAGGAGTTGAATCCCCAAAGAGGTACCAAAAACTCCAAAAAGGAAAGTGTAAAGCAAGAAGAATAATACTGTAAGGGATAGAAAAAAAAAGATAGCCAGGCCAATGTAAGCAAGGAAACAGAGATGTAAAGAAGGGGAAGAGGGGAAGGATTGAGGACAGGGATGGACGAGCACGGGAAAGTTAAAGCAGATAGGATCCAATTACTAGAAGCCTCATGTGCTCCATGCACAAACTCACAAAATAATTGTGACCCCCTTCCACTGGGGAGTGGGGAGGGGGTATGGAGGGATGGAGCAGATATAGAAACATGATTCCGTAATGTCAAAGATAAACAAATCTTCATATCTGAGTATTAATGGATTTGTTCCAAATACCCACTGGCCAACATGCAAACCTGCAGTACTGAGGTCAGACTGGCCATCGTGACAACTCTATTTCTCATGCACCACCATCCAGTGAAGTAGACAACACTACCCAGTGCTGTTGACACCGTTACAGTCGCATGCTGTATTGCCATGCTAGGGGTCACGACAATGGACCATAGTGCACACAACTACACACTGCTTACTCTAGAGCCCTGCAAATTAATATTAAACGGACTGAGCATATACAAATTCAGAGATGACTCACAATGCATTTCAATAATGTGCATAACAGAGAATCAGTTTCATACCTAGCGTGAAATGAAATGACAGTATGGCATTTCTGGCCAGGAGATCGTATGCAGGAGCAATCGGCCGCCTACTGCAAGTCTACATCAGTTGATACTGGTTTTTTTTGCATCCAAACAAAAGGTAAAATGGTGATAAGCGCAACACAACACCCAACCTCTGAGAGGATAAATTCTCCAAATCGGCCAGGAATTGCACAAAGAACTTATTTGAGAGGAAATAGTGTCAAATTTAAATTTCCTTTGTTTCGTATATTTGCTGTAGTGTCCATTCTTGTCACACAACTGAATATTTGCGTCCTCATAGAGCTTATTCTTGGGGGGGGGAACCCCTTAGTGTAATCTGAAGTCCCGATAATTGCGACATAACGTGAAATTTTGCATGCCAAAACACAAAAAATTCTATTCAAGTTTTCTTGATAGTGCAAAATTCGTTTAAGAAAGACAGCTACTAGTTTCATCAGTGTCTATTGTCACAATAAAAGAATAATTAAAAGTTTTTAAATTGTATTTAACTAACACATTTCATATTGTTAACTAGTTAGAGGTGATCAAGGGATAAATTTTTGGAGTTATAAACATTTAAAGCCTGACCAAACACTAAAGTAAATTCTCTAACAGCAACGTAATTACTAATACATTCTTCTGTCACTGTATCTCTAGATCAGTACAAAAACAATAAGGGCACGTAAGACCGTGTTGTTTTTGTTTACATATAGCCAATCTCGTGTCCTTGACAAATTTAAAACTTAATTATTCTTTCGAAACTGATCATGAGTGAGAAATGTCGAAGCTGTTAAAGCGTTGTGAGTAGAGGGATTTGTTGCTAATCTTGTAGGAAATATTTTCACTGGGGGAGGGAGAGGTGGGGGGAGATGTAGTGGGGAGAATGTTGGGTGAACAGAAGAGGCTCTCTCCTGGAACTGCAGAGTATGCAAGGAACATTTTGATTGGGGTACAGGAAAGGAAAATCTGTGCCCTTGAGGCACAGTTGAAAGAAGGAACTGATAAGGATCAAGAGAGCTAGGGAGTAGGAGGAGGGTGGTTGCGAACTGGCAGCTTGTAGGAGGATGGGAAGAAAGAGAAAGTGACCATGATAGTTTTATCATCAACCCCAAAAACATGTGTCTACCACTGCCAGAGCCTCTGGTAGCAAGAGGAGCAAGAAATGTGCAGCGCACTTCAACTGAGGCCAAGAAGCTTAGAAATATACAACATGTTAGGAAGAAGAAAGTGCTGCTGCTAGGTAGTAGCCATGGGGGAGTTGTAGGCCCCGAGTTACAGGAAAGTTTAGGGGCAGCATACCACACCACCAGTATCTTCCAGCCAAATGCAGGGCTAAGTCATGCAATAGAGGACTTAGGGTCTTTACGTAAGGACTTTACAAAAGAAGACCATGTAGTGATAGTGGGTGGGGCGGGAAACAGTTTGGACAGGGATGGGGCATATGACATAGGTGGTGACCTGGGCAAGATAGCTTCCCTGGCTCGTGGCACCAACGTACACTTTGTTGAGCTGTTCTGGTGTCACAGTTGGCCACACCTTGATGGAGATGTGAGGCGAATCAATGTGGGGCTAGGGATGGCTCTGAGGGTAGCCAACTTCACTCATGTTTCTCTGGTGCCCGTCGGGACTATCGACAGACGGGGTTTCACTAGGCGTGGCCTATACCTAAACAGAACTGGCAAGGGAAGATTGGTACAGATGATTCGTGAAAGTATAGGGGGTGGATCTTGGGCCACACATGGTCAAATACCTGTTGTCATCAGTATGAGAAGTAGGTCTTTTTAGGATAAATCTAGACAACAGGTTCCCCTGCCTAAAGAGTATCTCCAGCAGTTTGAATTAACAGGGCTTGATATCACCAAGATATTAATAATTTTGTGTGTGTATAGATCTCCCAGTGATAGTGTGGACACTGTTTTTCAATAAATTAAAAGAATTTGTAAATAAAGTCTCAAGTACAAAGCTCAGCACAATTCTGTGTGGGGACATTAAAATCAACATGAACATCATAAATGAATCCAGCAGCACCCTCATAAATATACTTCAAAGTTTTGGCCTGTACCTATTGATCAATAGTGCAACAAGGGTTACTACAATGACTTCATCAGTAATTGACCATGTGGCCACAAATATGGACAGGGAAAAATGTGATGTAGCTGTAAAAGATCTCGGATTATCAGACCATCTCTGTCAAATAACAACAGTAAAATGAGACATCAAATGATTCCCTAAACTACAAGCCTACAAACGACATCCATCAGAAATGAAAATAAAAGATTTTTCAAAGGAACTAGCAAACAATGCTGGGATGAAGTGTATAAGGAAACCAATGTGAATAAGAATCCACATTATTTAAATTGGACTTTGAAAAGGCATTTCCAAAAGTATGCATGTCTGTATCAATGTCACACAAAAATAGATGGATAACAGCAGGTATTAAGAAGTCCTCCCAAACACTTAAATACCTCACTTCCATGAAAAAGAGTCACAATGATCGAGAATTCTTAAATTTCTATCATAGATACTAAAAGATCTATAGGAAGGTGCTGATAGCTGCAAAAAAGTCGTTTAATGACACAGTAATATATAATGCAGGGAATAAAAGCAAGGCAGTCTGGGATGTTATAAAAACGGGAACGGGGAGAGGCAAAGAAACACAGAATAACATACTGCTGAGGGAGGGGGATAAGGTAATAAATAAGCCACAACACTTATCAAACTATGTAAATGAGCATTTTTCAAGTATGGCAGGGAAGTTACAACAAAAATTCCCCAAAACAAATATAACCCCTGTAAATAATGTTGCACTAAGTACAATGATGTTACTTCAAATCACAAATAATGAAGCCAGTAAAACTGTTCAAAAATTAAAAAATAAAAAGTCAGTAGGCTTAGATAAAGTACCAATGTGTGTACTAAAACAATGCATAGAGGTTGTACAAGGTCCCTTAACACACATAATAAGTGAATCCTTTACATCAGGGACATTTCCAGAGCAGTTAAAACAGGCAAGAGTTGTGCCTTTGGTTAAGAAAGGTAATGCAGAAAATTACCAGCTGGTTTTCCTGTTGTCACCATTCTCAAAAATAATAGAAGCAATTATGAAAAACAGATTAATGAATTACCTGAATAAATACAATCTTTTAAGTGAATCAAAGTTTCGTTTCTAATGTGGCAAACATACGGAGTCCGCTGTGGTAGAATGCACAAAAGTTGTACTTGATGGTCTTGATAAAGAAGAGTCTGTCAGAGGGTTCCTTTATGATCTTTCTAAGTCCTTTGATACAGTCGACCACAAGATTCCATTAAATAAATTAGAAGCATTAGGAATAAGAGTGGTAGCTAAGGACTGGTTTTCATCATACCTAGCAGATAGAGTACAAAGAATAGTGATAACACATACTTCAAATAGATCTAAACATTTAGTAAAACGCTTATCAGAACAAACCTAAGGTCCCCCCTAGGGGGTCCACAACTCTTTTGTGGACACGTGCGTAGCGAGCACGGGACCCTGGGCTAATGTGGCCCTCCTTCCTTTCCGGGCTGCATACCTTCCCTTTCCGCATTGTTCCCCGTCCCCCATCTTCGCCCCCCCCCCCTCTCACCTCTGGCTCTTTCCTTCCCTTTCTCCCCCTCTGGGAGTATGGTTTGTGCCTACGTCCGGAGACGGACGCTCGAAACTGTTACAAATTCCTTGCTTTCTACACTTGCAAGTCTTCGTCCTTCCTCTGTCCTTCTCTTTTCCTTCCCTCTTCTCTTTGCCCTTTTCTCCGCTGCGGCGTTTGAGACCCCTCTTCTTTCCTTTCCCTTTCTCTTTTTTTTCCTCCCTGTGCGTGTCTGAAGGCCGACCCATGCATTTCCATGCGTAGCCGGTGACGGGGTAACGCGTAATTCCCCGCCCCGGGTAGACAGGTAGGACACGTACGTACCCCCTTGTAACGGCCAGGCCCAGGGAGGGGTGATTACCCGAGCTGATACCTTCCAAAAGTGCCGATTGGTCCCTCCGTCCGTTTGTCAGGAGGTGTGACCTGAGGTGTGAACAATCACCTAAGGCGGAAGTGCCCTCAGAGAGGGCCCCCACAAGGGAGGAGCGCGCCATCGGAGACGCCGGTAATCATGGGGGATTCTTCCGCAATGGTTTCCTCACCTTCCACTATGTCTGCTCACAAGCCTAAGTTCACTGAGTCTCAGCCACAGACAGTTCTTCCATCGTGGCCACAGTTCCTTGTTGTTTCTCGGTCTGACGAAGGTCATGACTTCTCCACGGTCAACCCTTTCATTATTCAGAAAGGTGTCGACGCAATTGCAGGTCCTGTAAAGTCTTGTTCCAGATTACGGAATGGCACCCTGTTGTTAGAAACAGTCAGTGCCCTCCAGGCACAAAAATTGCTGCGTACCTCACTACTACACACCTTCCCTGTCCGGGTTGAAGCGCACCGCACTTTAAATTCCTCAAGTGGAGTCGTTTATACACGCTCCCTCGATGGACTGTCTGACGAAGAAATTCAGCACTACCTGTCTGACCAGGGCGTAACGGCTGTTCATAGGGTTATGAAAAGGGTTGACACGAACATCATTCCAACCCGCACTGTCTTCTTGACATTTGACAAAGTTCAACTCCCATCGAAAATCAAAGCAGGCTATGAGATAATTTCCGTTCGCCCTTACGTCCCAAACCCTACGCGTTGCTATCGGTGTCAGCGGTTCAATCACACCAGCCAGTCCTGTTCCAATCTGGCCAAATGTGTTACGTGTGGCAAGGATGCCCATGAGGGTGCTTGTCCACCTCCATCCCCTCGCTGCATCAACAGTATGGGTGACCACGCTGCTTCCTCTCGAGATTGCCCCGTTTTTAAGGACGAAAAGCTCATCCAGGAAATAAGAGTGAAGGAAAAGGTGTCGACCTTTCGGCAGTCGACAGCCCACCGTGCCTCAGACAGGAAAATACAGCACTGTCCTTGCTTCTCCTCGGCCAACAAAGGAGGCGGCCACGCAGACTTGTGACCTCACCTTTAGTGCCACGGTCGTCAGATCGGCCAGCGCAAAGATCGCCCGTTCAACCTCACCCCTTTCGCCTGCCCACTCTATGGCTCACCCTTCGTCAGGTTCTGCTAAATCTCGAGCCCAAAAGCCAGACACCAAGACTTCGAAAAAAGAGCATACTCGTGAAGAGCTTTTATGTACCGCAACTTCCCAACCATTGGTTCATCCTTCATCTAAACATCATACTTCCAAGAAGGCTACAAAGAAACCCAGTTCCTCTCCTTCTCCGCCAAGGCGTGTCCCATCTACAGCACCACCTGGCGGAAATCGCCCTCGGCCGTCTTCTGTGTCGCCGAGGCGCACTGCTGGTGGCCGATCAACCGGCCAATCGCTGGTGGCAGGAGCTGCTCCCGACCAACCTATGGATCAGGATCTTCTGCCTTCGGCTGAATGCCATTCCATGCTGTCGGTCACAAGCTCTGCGCAGTTGTTGAGTTGACAGCAACCTTGGTCACATTCCTCCATTTTCTGTTCACCCTATGTCCATTATCCACTGGAATATCCGTGGTATTCGAGCCAATCGAGATGAATTGTCGATCCTCTTATGATCCTACTCGCCGGTCATCTTCTGTCTTCAGGAAACAAAGCTGCGTCCCCATGACCACTTTGTTCTCCCTCATTTTCAGTCCGTCCGATATGATCTCCCCTCTGTTGAAGGCACTCCAGCACATGGAGGACTCATGATTCTTCTCCATGAAACTCTCCATTATTACCCAATCCATTTAAACACTTCCTTCCAAGCTGTCGCCGTCCGTGTTTCCCTTTCCGGATACACGTTCTCTCTTTGTACTGTATACATTCCATCGTCCACACCAATGGCACGAGCTGATCTCCTTCATCTTCTTGGTCAGCTTCCACCCCCCTATTTGCTGGTTGGGGACTTCAATGCCCACCACCCGCTTTGGGGATCTCCACATCCTTGTCCACGTGGCTCACTATTCCTAGATGTCTTCCACCAGGCGGATCTAGTTTGCCTCAACACTGGGGTCCCTACATTTTTGTCTGCCTCCACGACAAATTTATCTCATTTGGACCTTTCGGTCGGTACTGTTCCGCTAGCTCGACGCTTCGAATGATTCGCCCTTGATGATACACACTCGAGTGACCACTTTCCATGTGTCCTTAGACTGCAGCCTCAACTGCCATACATGCCCCCGCGACGCTGGAAGTTTGCCCAAGCTGATTGGACACTTTTTTCGTCTCTAGCGACATTCGATGACCGTCACTTTTCCAGCGTCGACGATGAGGTCACACATATTACCGACGTTATTCTTACAGCTGCGGAACATTCAATACCACGCACCTCCGAATTGCCCCGGCGCCCCCCAGTTCCTTGGTGGAACGAGGCATGCCATGATGCAATACGTGAGCGGCGACGTGCTCTCCGCGTTTTCCGCCACCATCCTACTTTGGCCAACTGTATCTGCTATAAGCAGTTCCGTGCGCGATGCCATCGTGTCATCCGCGATAGCAAGAAGGCAAGCTGGAAATTCTTTATTAGCTCATTTAACACCTTCACTCCCTCCTCGGAAGTTTGGAGTCGGCTTCGACGGTTCTCAGGTGCGCCTAGTTTCTCCCCGGTCTCTGGGCTCACTGTCGCGCATGATACATTAGTGGACCCCGTCGCAATTTCTAACTCGTTGGGTCAGCACTTTGCTGAGATTTCGAGCTCTTCAAATTACCCGCCAGCGTTTCTCCCGAAGAAACGTGCAGCTGAAGTGCGACCTCTTGCTTTCTCCTCTCAAAATCGCGAAAGCTACAATACTGTTTTCTCCATGCGAGAACTCCAACATGCACTCTCTTCTTCTCGCTCCTCCGCCCCAGGACCGGATGGTATCCACGTCCAAATTTTGCTGCATTTATCAACCCATAGTCTGCGTTACCTCCTTCGCCTTTATAATCGAATTTGGACCGACAGTACTTTTCCCAGACGATGGCGGGAAGCTATCGTCGTTCCTGTTCCGAAACCTGGAAAGGGCAAACATCTCCCCTCTAGCTATCGCCCCATTTCTCCCACGAGTAGTGTCTGTAAGGTTTTGGAGCGTATGGTGAATTACAGTTTAGCGTGGTGGCTGGAATCCCGCAGTCTTTTAACACCTGCCCAATGCGGATTCCGAATGCATCGTTCTGCAATTGACCATCTTGTTGCTCTCTCCACTTATATCATGAACAATTTTCTCCGGAAACGCCAAACAGTAGCAATATTTTTTGATCTGGAGAGAGCATACGATACCTGTTGGAGGACAGGCATCCTCCGCACACTGTTCTCTTGGGGCTTTCGAGGTTGGCTACCCCTTTTTCTTCACGAATTTATGGCAGAGCGCACATTTAGGGTGCGGGTGAACACTACTCTCTCCCGTACTTTCTCCCAAGAAAACGGGGTACCCCAGGGCTCCGTGCTGAGTGTTGCACTGTTTGCCATTGCCATCAATCCAATTATGGATTGTCTCCTTCCTGATGTCTCGGGCTCCCTCTTTGTGGACGATTTTGCGATCTACTACTGCTCTCAACGGACCAGCCTTCTTGAACGACGTCTTCAAGGATGTCTCGATTGCCTCCACTCTTGGAGCATCGAAACCGGCTTCCGTTTCTCTCCCAGTAAGACCGTTTGTGTTAATTTTTGGCGACGTCAGGAGTTTCTTCTGCCCTCCTTACATCTAGGTCCTGTCAACCTTCCGTTTTCAGACGTCACTAAATTCTTGGGTCTTATGTTTGACAGAAAACTGTGCTGGTCCTCCCACGTTTCTTATCTTTCGGCTCGCTGTCTGCGATCCCTTACCACCCTTCGTGTCCTGAATGGTACCTCCTGGGGAGCGGACCGAGTGGTCCTTCTCCGTCTCTATCGCGCCTTAGTGTGCTCGAAATTGGACTATGGAAGCATAGTCTACTCCTCTGCTCGACCGTCTATTCTTCGGCGCCTCGACTCTATCCACCACTGTGGATTACGTTTAGTGTCTGGAGCTTTTTACACTAGCCCTGTGGAAAGCCTTTATGCTGGGACTGCTGAACCTCCACTGTCCAATCAGCGAGCAGTCCTTCTGAGTCGTTATGCTAGCCATCTGTCTTCCATGCCTGCTAATCCAGCCCATGACCTTTTTTTCGACGCCTCCTTTGATGTAGGGTATGCAGGCCGCCCCTCCTCCCTACTACCACCGGGAGTCCGCTTCCGTCAACTGCTCCATTCTCTTTCCTTCCGCTTTCCTAAAACCTTCTTGACAACTTGGGGTACAGCACCGCCTTGGCTCCGTCCCCGGATCTGCCTGCTCCGTGACCTTTGTCGATTTCCCAAGGATGGTACCCCTTCACTTGTTTATCGTCGGGCATTTGCTGCTCTATGTGCACAAATGACGGACGCCACATTTATTTACACCGACGGCTCGAAAACATCGTTAGATGTAGGGAGTGCCTATATTGTTGGCGACACCCCAAATCACTTTCGGCTTCCCGACCAGTGTTCGGTTTATACTGCGGAGCTTTATGCTGTTCTCCAGGCTGTCCACTACATCCGCCGCCATCAGCGGATACAGTACGTTATCTGCTCAGATTCTCTCAGCTCTCTCCTCAGTCTCCAAGCTCTTTATCCTGTGCACCCTCTGGTCCACCGGATTCAGGACTGTCTGCGCTTGCTCCACCTGGGGGCATCTCGGTGGCGTTCCTCTGGCTCCCGGGACACGTTGGTATCTGTGGAAATGAGGCGGCCGATATTACAGCCAAGGCTGCAGTCTCTCTTCCTCGGCCAGCTATTCAGTCGATTCCCTTCGCCGATCTATGGAGTGTTTTATGTTGTCGTGTTAATTTATGGCACGCGCATTCGTCGATACTTCCCCATAATAAATTGCGGGACGTGAAAGCTCTTCCTTGTGCTTGAACCTCTTCCTCTCGAACGCGTCGTCGGGAGGAGGTAATTTTAACTCGACTCCGGATAGGGCACTGTCTTTTTAGCCATCGACATCTTTTAAGGGGCGATCCTCCCCCACTCTGTCCCCACTGCTCTCAGCTGTGGACGGTCAGACACCTTTTAATTGAGTGCCCCTATTTTAATCCGTTACGCTCCCGTCTACAGCTATCGCCTGATATATCGTCGATTTTAGCAGATGACACACGCTCAGCCAACCGCGTTCTCCAGTTTATTAGTGCCAGTGAAATGACGTCAGTCATTTGAAGCTTTATTTTGGGGACAACCAACCCCTTTCTGTAGTGGATTTTTAAGCCTTCCTTCTACTTTCAGTTTCTCCAATTTTATGACTTTCGTTCCCATTGCTGCTGGTTTTCAATTTCGGTTTTTTACTGTTTCCTAAGTCACGGACCGGGCGCTAATGACCATAGCAGTTTTGCGCCCTAAAACCAAAACAAACAAACAAAAAAAAAAAAAAAAAAAAAAAAAAAAAAAAAAAAAAAAAAAAAAAAAAAAACCTAAGGACATCACACACATCCATGCCCGAGGCAGGATTCGAACCTGCGACCGTAGCAGTCGTGCGGTTCCGGACTGAAGTGCCTAGAACCGCTCGGCCACCACAGCCGGCCAAAAATACTTTAATATGCGATTTCCGCAAGGTATCAAATTATGACCAATACTGTTCCTGATATACATCAATGACTTTCCCAGTAGTGTTTCTCATGGCGAAAAAATTCTCTTCGCTGATGACAGCAATATTCTAGTAACTAAGAAAACAAGAGAACTACTCTCAGAGAAAGCAAATGAAACTCTCACGGAAGTTTACAATTGAGTGATTTTTATTGTCATAGAGACCTCAGAGGCATTACAAAAGTCAATATTACATAGTATAAATGTTACACAAATAATTACAAAAACATGAAAATATTACACAAATAATTATGGTACCTTCACACAAAAACAAAACAGAGAAACTTCCGGTACAAATTGATATTGCATAGTAAACTTAGCCAATTACAGACTTACTCATATATAGAAGCATATAAAAACTGATCACAAAGTGTAGTCATACCATATTCTATGCCTCCCTTAAAAATTCATCAGTTTCATAAATGCTTTTTTTTTTTTTAATTGTTAAATTGGAAGATCTCTGATATGTTGGGGTATGGCATTAAAAATTTTTATGGACTTGTATGAGAAGCACTTTTGTGTTTTTTTTATAGTTACATCAGAAAGAAACTAGGTCCTCCTTGTTTCTTGTGTTATAATTATGTTGCATGTCATACTGTTGATAATTTGGATAGTTTTCCTTAATATGCATTACATACTGTAGTATATATATTGATGGCAGGGTCATAATCTGTAATTTTTTTAAAGCTTGGCCTACAGTGAGCTTTGGGTGTCAAGCTACATATCAGTCTTATTGCCTTCTTTTGTAGTTTGAAGACATTAACTGCCTTGTTTTGATGTCCCCACAGTATTGTACCATAGGAAATGTGACTGTGTATTAAAGCAAAATAAATCACTTTAAGTACTGGCACATTTAGACAAAGACGCAGCTTCCTTAGAGCAAATATTCATTTGCTAATGCTGGCTACCCCAGGATAATTTTGAATCAATTGAGATTCCAAGGAAATTAACAGCATTTGAGCTCTGCTCAAGTTCGGTGTTATTATTCCACGATACATACAGGTCTTGTACTTTTTTGTTGACACAAAGGGAATTAGCTTTACACCAATTTTCAACTTTTACAGTGCTCTGGTCTGCTTCATATTTCACCTTCTGTGCTGTTTCTGCAGTTATACAGACTGCAATATCATCTGCAAATAAGTACGTCCTAGTTGACGGCCCAACTATGTTACATGGTAAGTCATTTATATAAATAATAAATAGAATTGGGCCAAGTACAGAACATGCCCACAGGTAAGTAATCTGATTCTGCACCGTTAAAAACCACCTTCTGCACTCTGTTACTTAGGTAAGATTTTATCAATTCCAGAGCACTTCCTGTAAAGCCATAGAATTGCAGTTTGTTCAATAAGATTTCATGAGATGCAGTGTCGAAAGCTTTTGATAAATCAAAGAGTTTATTCTGAACCACTAGCTTGCTTTCTAGTTGCTTCACACACTGTGTTAAAAGTGATAAGGCATATTTAACAGTTCCTAACCCTGATCTGGAGCCAAATTGACTGTCAGTGAAGATTTTGTTTTCTTCAAAGTATTTTACTATTTGATTATTTAATATAGCTTCTATCACTTTAGACAAGATTGGCACAATTGAAACAGGCATAAAATCATCACAACTTGAGAGGCTGCCTTTTTTGTGTATTGAAGTGACTTTAACAAACTTTAGTGCCTTTGGGAACTGAGCCTCCAAAATATATGTATTTACTACATGTGTTATCAATTCTGGCAGTTGAACTGAATCACACTTTAACATGGCTGAACTTAAACCATAAACATCATTACTAAAACTGTTCTTCATTTTCCTCAGTATATTAGTAACATCCTGTACCAAGACCAGTTTAAAGCTAAATATACTTCCAGGCTTTGTGGTGTTTCTCAGGTAGTATTTATGGTCAGTGGCTATATTGGAAGTGCCAATCACCTTTATTATTTCCTGCACCTTCTCAGTGAAGAATGTATTTAACTGTGCAGCATTCAGATTACTGCCTTCAGCCTGTGAAGTCATTTTCCTGTTGCACTGACTGTTAATGATATTCCACATTGCATGTGTCTTATTTTCAGATGTTAGTATTATATCTTCATTTTTTTTTACACCTAGCTTCCCTTAAAGCCTGTCTTAATCTTTTCTTTTTCACTGTGAGCATGTCTTTAAATACTTGAGAACCTATACTTCTATACCAGTCATAATATTCATCACACTCCCTCTTGATCTTCAACACCTTTTCATTCTTGACCTTATTTACTCTTAGTGCCTTTTTATTATTTAGTAACTTAATGGGAAAGGACATCTTAGCATATACAGAAAGAGTAGATATGAGTTCTTCCACCTTTCTATCTATTGCATGTTCTCGATAAACCTGCAACCAATTACTTTTATCAATATGAGACTTAAACATATTTAGATTATCATAATTGACCACACATACTTTCTTTCCTGCCATGTGCACTGAGTCAGTGTTACAATTTCTTGTTATATCTGTTCTAAGAAGTAGTGGCCAGTGGCCAGATACTCAGGTCTTAATTATCCCTGACTTGAGATGCATTAACTCATTTGATACAAATATATTGTCAATACAGGTACTAGTACCTTTATAATGTGGCCTTGTTATTTCAGTGGTTGGAATATAGAGACCAAAAGAATTTAATAAATTATTTACATATGAGTTATAGATAGTGGAGAACTGAAAATTCAAATTGAAATCTCCACAGATTACTTTCCTACACTTATACTTACAGACTCTCTCACATAAAGACACTAACTTGTTAACAAAATCATCTGTTGAATTGCCTCCAGTCTTAGTTGAGTACAAAGCTACAACTATTAAATTTAAATCTGTTAACCTAACAGCTGCAATTTCACATAACATTTCTAGAGATAATGCTTTAACTTTTGCTGTTGGTTCGTATTTAATCCCTTTTTTAGAAATATAACACACCCACCATGATTTTTATTAGTTCTACGATATTTGTCAGCTAGGGTGTAGCCCTCAGGCCAGTATAGATCTATTTCATCAAGCTTTAACCAGTGTTCTACGAGACAGACTACATCTAAGTGATAAGCCTCTATGACATCTTCCACTACTTCCAACTTATTAGATAAACACTGTACATTCCAGTGAAGGACGTTAAAATTGTCTAATCTGTGCCTTGGTCAATAAGCGACAAAGTGGCATTTAACATAACGAATATTAATGCCATGAATTTTGGTTTGAAGAGGGAAAATGACAATGTTAAATTAAATGTAGATTTCACCTATATAGACTGTCTAACAAATGCAAAATTTCTAGGAATGAATATTGATTCTCAGTTGAAGTGATGAGAACAAATAAAGATACTTGCAAATGAAATGTCATCAGCATGTTATGCCCTTAGAATCCCATCATCAGTGTATAACATGCCAAGTCTTCTAGTTACATACTATTCATAAGTACAGTCAGTTATTAGCTATGGCATTCTGTTTTGAGGAAAAAATGCACAAAATATGACACAATTTTTGAACTTCAGAAAAGAGCCATAAGAATGATAACCAAAAATAGTAGTTGAGCTCATTGCAAAGATCTGTTCTAAACACTGTGGATTCTAACTGCACCATGTGAACACCTTTACCAGTCAGTTGTACATATCAAAAATAACATTGGTAATTACTGCACAAACCTTTCTGTCCATGACGATGGAACAAGAGCAAGACTCAAGTTGCATTTACCAAGAAAATATAAACATAAAACAAAAAATAGCATTCAATTAAACTTAAATCAAAATGCAGTCATTGTGAATTGGAACAGAAAAGTGACAATGAGGATATTTGAATTCGTAGACGTATCACAAGGCATTTCATTTTTGTGCATAACACAGAATTAATCTCATACCTAGTGGGCTGTGTGGAAGCTCTTGCTGTCATGGTATGCCAAAAGCTTCCCCTCACACTCGGTACTGTTGGACATAAATGAATATAGGGATAACTCACAAGGCATTTCAGTAATTTGTGTAATACAGCATAAATCATGTAGCTGGTGTGCTGTGAGAAAACATTACCTGCTATGGAATACCAAAAGATTTCACCTTACACTCAGTCACAGGCACTGTAAGTAAACAATTAATCATTAAAGCAGAATGCAGGCATTGTGCATTGGAACAGAAAAGTAATATTGAGCATATTTGAATTTATAGAGGTCTCACAAGGGATTTCAGTATTGTGCATAACACAAAATTAGTGACATACCTGGTCTGCTGAGTAGAAGCTCTTGCTGCCATGATATGTCAAAAGCTTGCCCCTCTTACTCAGTGACAGTCACTGTGAGTAAGCAATTAAACATTAAATCAAAATACAGGCATTGGGCATTGGCACAGAAATGTAACATTGAGTGTATTTAAATTCATTGATGTCTCACAAGGAATTTCACTACTGTGCATAAGGCAGAAATAATCGCATACCTGGTGTGCTGTGTGGAAGCTGTTGCTGCCATTGATTTGAGTTGTTTTGTAACACCTAAAATATCTACTTTTATGTCACTCATACTAACAGCTGCTCTGTTTTCAAATTCTGGAATATTTACTTTGTCTTCGTTCGTGGAGGAATGACAGAAAACTGTATTTAGTAACTCCGCTTTAGTGGCACCATCATTGGTAACATTTCCATCCCTATCAAGCAGTGACGGTATTGTCTGTTTTTTGCCACTGGTGTAATTTACATATGACCAGAATCTCTTTGGGTTTGCTACCATATTTTGAGACAATGTTTCATCGTGGAAACTATCAAAAGCATCTCACAATTATGTCCACACTAAAATTCGAGCTTCTGTGAAACTTAGCCAGTCTTGGGGATTTTGCATTCTTCTGAATTTGGCATGCTTTATTCATTGCTTCTGCAACAGTGTTCTGACGTGTTTTGTCTACCACAGTGGATCAGTCCCGTCTCTTATTAACTTATGTGGTATGAATCTATCTATTGCTGTCGATACTGTATCTTTGAATTTGAGCCATATCTGGTCTACCCTTACATAATTAGCTTGGAAGGAATGGGGAGCCTTTCTTAGGAAGGCATCAAGTAATTTTATTAAATCAGAATGTGACCATTGTCCACATGAACACAAAAGTAACAATGAGCATATTTGGATTTATAGATGTCTCACAAGGTATTACACAATTCTGCATATAACAGAATTAATCTCATTCCTGGTGTGGTGTGTGGATGCTCTTACTGGCATTGTATGCCAAAAGCTTGCCCCCTTACACTCAGTGGCAGGTCCTTTAAGTAAACAATTAAACATTAAATCAGAGTGCAGGCATTGTGCATTCAATCAGAAAAGTAACGTTGAGCATATTTCAATTTATAGAGATCTCACATTACATTTCAGTATTGTGTGTAACACAGAATTAATGTCATACCTGGCCTACTGCTATGGTAAGTCACAAACTCTTTCTTCAGATTCACTGACAGATGCTGTAAGTAAAGATTAAAACAGCATGCAGGCATACTGCATCAGAACAGAAAAGTAACTTTGAGCATATGTGAATTTAGGGATGGCTCTCAAGAAATTTTAGTGTTGTACATAAGACAGATTTAATCTCATACCTGGTGTGATGTGTTGGAGCTGTTGCTGCCTTGGTTGACTCAGTATTTGTTGCCCACATGTACTGACACTTATAGGCTTTTAAATCATGTTCCATACATAGAACAGAAACATGGCACTGAGTATGTGTGAAATAAAAGATAAATTACATGCAGTGTGGTCCACTTCACAGAATTACATTCACATACCAGGTGATAAACGTTGCATATCTCACTGCCATGTATGCCACTGAGTTTTCACCCAGTAATTCTATCAGTTCTGCTGGAACCTGCAAATACTTAGAAAGCACCGGATTCTCCAAGCATTCACTCAATATGCTGAGTTGTGATAGGCACAACAAAAAGATTCACACAATTATAGCTTTCAGCCAATGAGGCCTTTGTCAGCAGTGGATATACATACACAAGCACACACACTCATGCAAATGCAACTTGCACACACGCCTGCAGTCTCAGCAAACTGAAACCACACTGCGAGCAGCAGCACCAGTGGCAACTGGGTGGTGGTAAGGAGGAGGCTGGGGCGGGGAGGGGGAGGGGGAGGGGGAGGGGGAGGGATATTATGGTGGGAGTGGCGGACAGTGAAGTGTTGCAGTTTAGACAGAGGACAGGAGAGAAGGTGAAGAGGGGGCGGCGGGTAAGTACCGGAAAGGAGAGAAATAAAAAGAAATTAAAAGAGACTGTCAAACAGCTTTGCTGTTACAAGCAACATGAAGGCAGTTATACCTTTATCCAAATGTTTTACCTGCTTTGCGTTACCATGTATGTATTTCAGTGTCTTATGCATACTAACCAGGTGCATGTCTGTGTTGAGCCGGTTTGCATCCTATGACAATATGCCCAACACTTCACATCTTTTTCGTAATACATCTGGAAGTAGTGACCATATTGTGATGTCTCTGAATCACTGTTGAGTTACCTGAAGTGCTTTTATCAACGATTCCTGAAACATGGCAATGTCTCTTACCTGCATTGACATCTTAAGGAGTTTGTACACCTCATTTCTCTTGTCAAAATTTTGAATTTTGCTCTTAATACTGGTTCTCCGGGCTCTGTCGACATGCCAGGTACAGAAAATTCTCTTTTCAGGAGGTCCCATTGATTTGTTCCAAGCAATACTATACGATTCTGCCAGAACTGTCATGAATACTTTTGGGGAAATATGTTCAACCTGAAATTTGACACAATTGAAAAATATACTCAAAACATCAGAGTCATTCCTGTTAGGTGTGAGGAAAGCACACAGAAATCCTTGCCTCATATCACCCAGTACAAGTAATGTTGTAACTTCAAAATCGTAGCCATTTAGGCTATGAGTTCCATCAACACAAATACAATCACTTACATATTTTGCTTATACGTCATTCATTATAATTAACACAAAGTCTTCACTTCTCAGTGCAGGGTGTAGATCATTAATTGTTTCTTGAGACTTATAGAACAATACACATGGATTATCACTTTGCTGCACTTCTTGCACCCAAGCTTCAACGCTGATCACATCATTTGTATGTCTGACTGACTTTGAAGACAGTTTATATGCAGCTGCAAATTATGCAAATCCTGTATCATTGTAAGATGCACTTTCTCCAAATTTGAATTGTGCACTATTTCTTCAATTGTTTGGAGGACAGTAGGAAATGACATTCATGAAGCAATGTCTTCAGCTATCTTCATCCATTCTCTTTCTGTCAGATTCAGATGACCTAGGTCCAGATCGTGACCAACATGAGTGGACACAAAAGTAACATGGCATTTTCCTTCCTTGTATTAGATTTTAATGTCTGCAGGGCACTTTTCACTGATTTTGTTGCTCCCTGTCAATTTTAGATGTCTGCTCCCATCACCTTTGGAGATGATGACCTGAGCGATGGCAAACATGACAACATTTGGTGCCATCATTGTAAAATTTAGTGCCACAGCTTTTAATGAATTTGGAATGTGCTACATATTCCATTTCTTCTTTCCATTTTAGAAATTCTTCTTCACTGGAGAATTCTAAGGCTTCTGGTTTCACATATAAGGCATGTGCAGACTAGAAATGATCCATCCAGTACTTTTGAGAATCGGTTTCATAATGTACACATCATGCTGTACATTGGTTCCACTCATATCTTACATGCCATCAGTAATGTGTAATGATTGAAACAGAGAAGTCACAGAGAAAGAACTTAGTATCAAGGGACCCACAAGGATCTGTATTGAGCCCATTACTTTCCTCGTTATACATTAATGATGTGTCGAGTATTGTCTCCCACTGTGAATATGATTTATATGCTGATGACCTGCAGTTATACGTAAGTGCAAGCCGAACAAATCTTCGCTCAGCCTTCCAGAAAGTAAATGCTGACCTACTTGCCTTATCACAATGGATGCAGAACACTTCATTCAATACAGAAATATAAAAAGATATTTCCTCTCGAACTTAAAAAGAAACTTGTAGAATCACTAACACTCCCCTCGTTGTTTACGGTGATCCTATTCTCTGAGGATTTTCGTGTGAGAGCTCATGTCAGTTGGAACTGACGAAAAATGCTTCTGTGATACATTTGTGACTTACACTATTTCTACCATATCACTCCTATGAACAATTGTCATGCCTATGTGCTGATAGACATACACTGTGTTTGCTGCATCACTCAGATGTTCAAATGTGTGGGAATTCCTAAGGGACCAAACCTGTGAGTCATCAGTCCTTAGACTTACACGCTACTTAAACTAACAATACACATGCCCATGCCCAAGGGAGGACTCGAACGTCCGGTGGGAGGGGCCGTGCAAACCACGCCACGGCGCCTCAAACTGTGTGGCCACTCCATGCGGCTTGCTGCATCATCTTCTCAATTGTTGCACTCCTGCCTATTTATCTTCAAGTCTTACACTGCTGTCTGAATAGCACAGCAGATATACTCATTCTCAATAAAGTAAAATCCTCTCTGTGTCACAACACAGCACTGCCATTTTCTGTAAATCATTTTCTGTATGAGGAACCTGACTTTGGAACAATCTTTCTCAAAAGATTAGAGAAATAAAATCATTTCAAACTTCAGAAGAGAGCTAATGACTCACTTTCTATCACAACAGTGAAGTATCTCTTCTTGCAACTCACTCTCGTCAACCCTCCCTCCCCCTCTACTTTTCCCTCCTCTTGTTTACAGAGTTCTCTGTTGATATTACCTTCTTTCCTACAAGCCATTGTCACTTTAATTTCAACCCTTTCCTTCTCCATTATTCCTTCCACTTCTTCTAATACCAAGGAAGGCTTCGAACTAATCAATATCATTCATAATGCCTCTGTTATTTTATTGTTCTTATTAATATAACTTTATTATTACTTTTTTCCTTTCTCAGACGTTACGTCTGGTTAAAAATGGAAAGTGACACGGACCTTGATCAACTGTGACTTCCTTTTAACTGTACGGTATATGTTACATTGCATTTAGGAACTTTTGGGTAATTGAACATGTATCAGTAATTACAGATTTCTGTAGTTGTATATATACGTTTGGATGTAGCTGTATTGCGTTGATGTACTGGTGGATATTGCATGGTATGACTCCTGTAGTTGACAGTATAATGTCAACTTTATCATGATGCCACATGTCCTTGACTTCCTCAGCCAGTTGGATGTATTTTTCAATTTCTTTTCCTGTTATCTTCTGTGTATTTGATGTATTGGGTATGGATATTTCGATTAGTTGTGTTAATTTCTTCTTTTTATTGGTGAGTATGATTTCAGGTTTGTTATGTGGTGTTGTTTTATCTTTTATTATGGTTCTGTTCCAGTAAAGTGTATGTTGTATGGCAAGTTGTTGATGTATTATTTTTGCTACATTTTCATGTCTTCTGCTGTATTCTGTATTTGCTAGTATTGTACATCCGCTTGTGATGTGATCTACTGTTTCTATTTGTTGTTTACAAAGTCTGCATTTATCTGTTGTGGTATTGGGATCTTTAATAATATGCTTGTTGTAATATCTGGTGTTTATTGTTTGATCCTGTATTGCAGTCATGAATCCTTCCATCTCTCTATATATATTGCCTATTCTTAGCCATGTGTTGGATGAATCTTGATCGATGTGTGGCTGTGTCAGATTATACAGGTGCTTGCCATGTAGTGTTTCCAATTTACTTTCCTTGTATCTGTTGATGTTATGTGATCTAAAGGGTTGTAGAAGTGGTTATGAAATTGCAATGGTGTAGCCGATGTATTTATATGAGTGATTGCTTTGTGTATTTTGCTAGTTTCTGCTTGTTCTATAAAGAATTTCCTTAAATTGTCTACCTGTCCATAATGTAGGTTCTTTTATGTCAAGAAATCCCCATCCTCCTTCCTTTCTGCTTAATGTGAATCTTTCTGTTGCTGAATGTATGTGATATATTCTATATTTGTGGCATTGTGATTGTGTAAGTGTATTGAGTGGTTCTAAGTCTGTGTTAGTCCATTTCACTACTCCAAATGAGTCGGTCAATATTGGTATAGCATAAGTATGTAAAGCTTTTGTCTTGTTGCTTGCTGTCAATTTCTTTCAGTATTTTTGTTAGTCTTTGTCTATAATTTTGTTTTAGTTCTTCTTTAATATTTGTATTATCTATTCCTATTTTTTGTCTGTATCCTAGATATTTATAGGCATCTGTTTTTTCCATCGCTTCTGTGCAGTCGTGTGGTTATCCAACATGTAATCTTCTTGTTTAGTGTGTTTTCCCTTGACTATGCTATTTTTCTTACATTTGTCTGTTCCAAAAGCCATATTTATATCATTGCTGAACACTTCTGTTATCTCTGTTATCTTTAGTAATTGCTTGAGTTGTTGATTTGTTGCTGCGAATAGTTTTACATTATCCATGTATAGCAAATGTGTTACTTTGTGTGGGTATGTTCCAGTAATATTATATCCATAATTCGTATTATTTAGCATTGAGGGAATATGGGAATATGGTATAGTTGTAGGTAAACAACTAGAATTCTCTCATATACAGATTTATTCGCACTTAGCGTCTACACAGATACAAGTCCGGGGGCTAACTGCCGTTAGCGTCCAACATGCTCCCCAAAGCCCTCTCCTCAAAGATAGCACACTTACGCACAGAACAAATATCGATTTTTATGGCGCTCTACGCCACATAGCAGCCCCCCCCCCCCCCCCCCCCGCACAGTAAGGAGTACGTCCCTGTGAATGGGGGGGGGGGGGGGTGAGAAGTTAGGAAGGTAATGCACAGTTCTTCTGTGTCAGGTGGAAGCGGTCGACTTGTAGGAGACCGGGGGCTGAAGCCCGGTACATCGACGGTGAAGTCAGCAAGCGACGCCGGCGGCTGAAGACGACGTCCCGTCCTGGAGTGAAGGTGTAGCACTTCGTCAGCCGGCAGGCGGAGAATCACCTTGCCAGAAGGCCTAACAAAGGCATGCAAATTGCCACACGCAGCACTTCTGCTCAATTTAAAGGGGCACACCACACGAGATTCTGCAATTCCTCCCTCAACATTGTCACACGCGAGTACCACACACACCGTATCGCCATCTACGACAACAGAAAATTTATGTACGTCATCAGGGTGCACATGTGTTGTGAATTCTTGGATGGCACCTGTACGAGCAATGGTAGGGAGGCAGGGAGGTGTGGGAAAACCATGGCAGGGGGAAGCATCTGCTAAGAGGGGGGTGGCAGGTGCACTAGACTGTGCAGGAGACAACCTCGGGCGATCAGCTGACAGACGAGGGAGCGTGACCAAAGGCAACGAGGAGCCAGTGTGGGTTGAACGGCGTGACAAAGAGCTGTCACACGAAGATGGTAACACAATGTTAGAATCCGAGTGGTCGGCAGTTCGACTGCGAGGGCTGTGAGGAGTGAAGCCCCGAAAAGATTGGCCACTCGTATTAGATGAACGGGGAGAAGGAGCAGTGCTCGGCAGAGAAACACGCTGTGGAAAATCAATACCCAAATGCATGGTGTGGGAAGATGGATGGCCTCTCGAAGCAGGAGTGGGAGAAATAGGGGCAGAATCAGAGAGGTTCACCTGAGGCTCAATGAAAGCTGGTTTCACCCGGTTGAGTGAGACCGTGGTTACAGAGTCTTTTATGAGGAGATCCATGTTATTCTCAGAGCGTTTGACGACCTTGTAAGGACCTGTGTAGGGTGACTGAAGCGGGGCTTTGAATGAGTTGTCTCTGAGAAACACGTACTCACAAGAGTCTAGCGTGCGCGGTACGTACACGCGCGGAGGTGTATGAGCAGCCGGAGGTAGCGGCTGAATTTTGCTGCAGTGCAAGCGCACCCGCTCGAGAAGTGAAGGGAGTTCAGAGGGCCGTGGAAGTGGGGTCGGAGTGACTAATCCTCCAGGCAAGACCAGAGGTTGGCCATATACAAACTCGGCTACGGTCCCCTTGAGGTCTTCCTTGAAAGTCGCACAAAGGCCAAGAAGCACGAAGGGCAGTGCCTCTGTCCATAGTGAGTCATGGCAGCGCAGGGCAGACTTCAAGGTGCGATGGCATCGCTCGACAAGCCCATTGCTTTGGGGGTGGTATGCAGAAGTATGAATTTTGACAATACCACACATTTTACATAATCAGAGAAAACTGAAGACTCGAATTGTCGCCCTTGGTCAGTGGTGAGGTAAACAGGTGAGCCAAATCTAGAGATCCACGAATCTAAGAATGCTCGACTTACTGTCTCAGAGGTAATGTTCAGAATAGGCACAGCCTCAGCCCACTGAGTCATCCTGTCAATAGCTGTAAACAAGTAACGGAAACCCTCGGAGGGCGGCAAAGGGCCTACGAGGTCGACATGAACATGGTGAAACCGGCCTGGAGGTTGGGCAAAACAGCCAAGGGGTGGAGAAGTGTGCCTGGAAACTTTGTTCTGCTGACACACCATGCATGCCCTTGCCCAAGACTGACAGTCACGGCGCATGTTTCTCCAGACAAACCGTTCAGCTACCAGACGAGTGGAGGCTTTGACACCGGGGTGTGCTAATGTGTGTAGTTTGTCAAAGACCTGGCGTTGAAGGGGCTTAGGAATGAATGGCCGCAACATACCAGTCAATTCATCACACCACACTAAGTCAGATATGCCAGGAAAAGTAGAGCGTACCGGTTGGAGAGAGGAGCTGTGGTCAGAAATTAACTGCATGGTATCGGGGTCTGCCGATTGCAACCGAGGTAGGTCCGTTAAGTCAATTAAGGTTGTGACAGCACCAACACGGGAGAGAAATCAGCGACCACATTGTCCGCTCCTCGGATGTAGCGAATGTCATTTGTAAATTACAAGATGTAATCGATGTTACGAAAGCGTCGTGGGGGTGGATCAGCCACAGGATTTTTTATGGCAGGAACCAACGGCTTGTGATCAGTGAGCACATAGAAATCTCGTCCCTCAAAATCAGTTCTGAAGTGTCTTATGGCCTCGTAAACTGCAAGTAGTTCTCTGTCGAATGCTGAGTATTTCTTCTGCGCATTGTTTAGCTTTTTTGAGAAAAACTGCAGGGGGGGTCGTAACATCATTGTATGTCTGACTCAGTACTGCACCGATAGCATTGTCACTAGCGTCAGTAGTGATAAGCATTGTGGCGTCCGCCCGTGGGTGAGCAATAGTGACAGCAGAGGCCAACAGCTGTTTGAGTTCATTAAATGCCTTGTCCATGTCTGGTGTCCATGGTACCTGGCGGGTGCCAGAATTTTGTGGGCCAGCGAGAGCATCTGTGAGAGGAGCCTGCACCGCAGAAGCGGCTGGCAAATGTTTCCGGTAATAATTAACTGTTCCGATGAACCTGCGTAATTCCCTGTAGGTCTGAGGGCGTAGCATCTCGAGAACAGGCTTGATCTTGTCCTGTGGTGGTGTCAGACCGTCCGATGACACAACATAACTTAGGAATGTGACGGATGACTGGTGCAATTGAGTCTTTTTATTGTTCAGTTACCAGCGGCTGCTAAAATATCTGTCACGACTTGAACACGCTCCTCACTCTGTTCTAAAGTAGAAGCAAAAACCAAAATGTCGTCTATATATACGAAACAAAAGTCTAGATGGGATAAAGTTTGATTGATGAAACGCTGCCACGTTTGGGGTGCATTTTTCAACCCAAACGGCATAAATTTGTATTGGAACAGCCTGAAGGGAGTGGTTATGGCAGTCTTTTCAATGTCCTCCAGAGCCATAGGAATCTGATGAAATGCATGCTTACAGTCCAAAACAGAGAAGTACTTTGCACCTGCGAGCGCACGATTGAAGTCTGCGATGTGTGGGACCGGATATTTATCAATGATGGTGCGGGCATTTAAACGCCTATAGTCTCTGACCATACGCCAAGTACCGTCTTTCTTTTGGTCAAACAGGGTAGGACTAGCCCAGCAACCGGAAGAAGGTTCAATTATTCCCTTTTGTAACAGATCGTCCAATTGTTCTTTTGCAATTTTCATAAATTCCGGCTTGAGGCGGCGTGGACGTTGCGATATGGGCGGCCCATCGATTAGACGTAACCGATGAACTGTGCCGTTAGTGACTACTGCAATACGTGGCGCAGCACGATAGTCAGATGTCCGTGAAGCGGAGCAGGCAGTGGCGGATGGGCCAAGCTGTGGCACTGAGGGCACGGAAGTACAGGTGTTCCACCCGCTCGTAGGATGCGTAAAGGCCACACACGTGTTAACATGGGCGAGGTTGGTACACTGGTTCTTGGTAGCGGGCTGTGCCGCTACGAGCGCTGTAGGCACGAGTGGGTGTGGCCGAACAGCAGATGGCTGTAGTTCATTGCCACGAGCTTGGCAAGTTAATTGTCCCTTCGGAACGCAAGGAGCATGAGCACTCGGGCATACACTGTCATTACAAAAGGGGGTGCTGACACAGTTTATAGAGTTCACAACATTGTCGTTACCGTGCGCGGGCACGGGAACACCAGATTGGCACGGACTGACCTTGTCTGTAGCCGACGAGTCGTCTGCTTGTAGTGCCGCGAGGCGTTGTTGTGTGGAGGCCAACTCGTGGTGTATATCGCGGAGATGCAGCAGCATTTCCATACGTTCCATCCGCAACTTAAAAGACTTGCCGCACTCCACTAGCCACTTGTTTGTCCAAGATTGCAGCTCCAAGGATAGGTTTACACACTTCTTAGCACAGCACACATGTTTGGTGTTAGCCGAACTGTCACTCGGCGAAGCGAAAGGAATATGTTTGTTAATGGGGGGGGGGGGGGGGGGGAGGAGGGGTAAAACACAGTATTTTGCACAAAATCTAGTGACAACTGATAGTGCTTGGGGAAATCAATTCCGAGAATAGGTTCTTCAATTGTTGACACTAGAAACGTCCACTCCAGCTTGCACTCGGGCGAAAGTTTCACTGTATACAAAGTGGAATCCGAACACTGTAGGGTAGACAAGTTCACTGCACGAAGTACTGTTTTGTGTGGTTGCACTTTATTGGTTGCTAGGCGAACCGGCAGCAAAGAGACGTCTGTGCCAGTGTCTACCAGAAAACATACACCTGATCATAAATCGTGAACATAGACTCGACCACACTTCCTGTTATTGTCCGAAACGGAGTGCAACGTGGGATGGTGCCCGTTGTTTACATCGCAGGAGGTGGCACCGTAGCCTACCTGCGGTTGGAGTTTGGGTAAGAACACGGTGACTGGCATTTGCGAGCTTGCTCCCCGAATCTCGCGTGGAAGAAACTGTAAAGTTGGGTGGGCCTGTGCCCTTGTGGGTAGTTGCTAGGTGACGGAGTATGTGCCCCAGAGTCTTCCACAGAGGCCGATGCACTGTCGTTGCGAGGACTTGAAGGTGCAGGCAGGGCGGCTAGTTTAAGAAACTTGTTATTAGCAGCACCAGACAAGGGCATGGCGTCAGAAAGCGTCTTAGTGCTGTCACGTCCACAATGCAGTGCACGGAGCTCACGTTGCCTGGCGGAGTACGCTCTGTCGGCGGCGCGTAAACGTTCATTTACTGGCCTATCTTCATACGCAGAGATTGCAGTCTGGACAGGCACAGGCAGCTTTTCAGTCCAGATTTCTGCGAGCGTGGCATCAGGCATAACTTGCTCATCGACGAGAAGACGGATGCACCGCCAGAGCTGGGACGGAGACCTGTTGCTGAGACGCTCTTCGTAGATGAGCTGTCGCACATTTTCTCTCCTGGTTTTAGAGACGCACTCCAGTATCGTTTGTTTCGCCACAGCATACTTCCCTGCTAGGGGGGGTGCTTTGACCAGATCATAAATTAAATCGACGCGGTCGTGAAGATGGTTCATGAGGCAGGCAAAGCGTGCGTCGTCGTCCAAAGCACAGACATTGAATGTTTGCTCAACCAGGTTAAACGAGGTCTCCGGGTGAGCGGTCTGGTAATTTCGGCAGATTCGGCACTGCAGTCACTGCGGAGGTGCGCCTATTACTTCGGACGGAAGTAGAGCATGCAGAAGATTGCGAGTCCAGATTATTGGCGTCCCGTAACGCGGGAATCGCGAAATTCATTTGACGCCGGGGGGGCAGCTGAGAAGCGATGGACGCTCGGACGGTGTGAGGATCGTAGTCAAAATGTGCATTCTCATTGACGTGGTAGCTCGGAGAGAAGCCACAAGTGCTTAAGTACGCCGGTGAATGTCTGTTATGCACAGAGTATTCACTCGACCGTGAGTGGTGGGGCTGGTTGTAGATGTCGGAGTAATTACTATTCAGCACAGAATTGTTGACCTGATTAGAAGCAACACAAGGATCCCACACACGTCCACTAGGATGCACACTCGGTGTGATATTTGCTGATTGGCGAGCATTGAACACCTGTTGACTAGCCGGCGCAGAAGGATACACACGTGGCGGGAACTGATTCGAGTTTGAATTTACTACTGGATTTTCCAAAGTAGCAAAACCTCGCTCGACGCCACGAACTGTATTGAATTGTGTGTTCGACACAGGAGTAGAAATGTTCCGACCAACACTCTGTGGAGAACACGTGGGAAGGTCCAGGCTAATAAAGCCAGAGTCCACAACCGTTGGCGGTTGGAAGAAACTGGCGGCACTCGATGAATTCCACTGCATGTTCTGGCTGAAGGATTCCGAAGATTCTTGCGGCATGTCCACTACGATGGCAGGAGTGCTGGAGAGATGTTGCTGGAATCTGGGTGGCGGTGAATGCTGAAAGGCCATTGTCTGGAGCTGAACAAAGGCCCTCCCGATTGCGGAGAAACCCGACGCGGTAGGCGGGTAAATAACCTTCAGGCGGTAACTCGGACGCGTATTACACAAAAATGGGGTCACCAGTGAGGGAATATGGTATAGTTGTAGGTAAACAACTAGAATTCTCTCATATACAGATTTATTCACACTTAGCATCTACACCGATACAAGTCCGGAGGCTAATTCCCGTTAGCGTCCAACATGCTCTCCAAAGCCCTCTCCTCAAAGATAGCACACTTACGCACAGAACAAATATCGATTTTTATGGTGCTCTACGCCACAAGGTCTATACAAGGGAGATGTACTTTAGAGCAATATTATAGAAATGGAAGAGGACATACATGAAGATGATATAGGAGATAAGATACTGTGTGAAAAATTAGACAGAGCACTGAAAGACCTAAGTTGAAACAAGGCCCCAGGAATAGACAACATTCTATTAGAACTACCAACAGCCTTGGGAGAGCCAGCCATGACAAAACTCTTTCATCTGGTGAGCAAGATGTATGAGACTGGCTAAATACTCTCTGACTTCAAGAAGAATATAATAATTCCAATTTCAAAGAAAGCAGGTGCTGACAGATGTGAAAATTACCGAAATATGAATTTAATAAGTCATGGCTGTTAAATACAAACACGAATTCTTTACACAAGAATGGAGAAACTGGTAGAAGCCAACCTGGGGAAAGCCAGTTTGGATTCTGAAGAAATGTAGGAACACAGGAGGCAATACTGACTATGACTTCTGATAGAAGATGGGTTAAGGAAACAAACCTACATTTATAGCATTTGCAGACTTAGAAAAAGCTTTTGACAATGTTGACAGGAATACTCTCTTTGAAATTCTGAAAGTAACAGGGATAAAATGCGGGCAGCAAAAGGCTATTTACAACTTGTACAGAAACCAGGTGGTAGATATAAAAGTCGAGAGACATGAAAGGGAAGCAGTGGTTGAGAATGGAGTGAGACAGAGTTGTAGCCAATCAACACTGTTATTTAATCCTTACATTGAGCAAGCAGTAAAGGAAACAAAAGAAAAATTTGGAGCGGGAATTAAAGGCCAGGGAGAAGAAATAAAAACTCTGAGGTTTGCCATTGACATTGTATTTCTGTTGAGAGACAGCAAAGGTCTTGGAAGAGCAGTTGAACAGCATGGAAAGTGTCCTGCAAGGATGATATACGATGAACATCAACAAAAGCAAAACAAGGATAATAAATGTAGTCAAATTAAATCAGGTGATGCTGAGGGAATTAGATTAGGAAATAACACACTGAAAGTAACAGATGAGTGTTGCTATTTGGGTAGCAATATAACTGATGATGGCTGAAGTACAGAGGATATAAAATGTACACTGGCAATGGCAATGAAAGCTTTTCTGAAACAGAGAAATTTGCTAACATTGAGTTCAAATTTAAGTGTAAGGATGTCTTTTCTGAAAGTATTTGTATGGAGTGTTGCCACATTTGGAGGTGAAACACGGATGATACTCAATTTAGACAAGAAGAGAACAGAAGCTTTTGAAATGCGGTCCTACAGAAGAACGTTGAAGATTAAATGAGTATCACGTAACTAATGATGTGGTACTAAATATAATTGGGGAGAGGAGAAATCTGTGGTACAACTTGACTAAAAGAGTGGATCGGTTGGTAGGACACATTCTGACACATCAATCTGGTAATGGCAGGAAGTGTGGGGGACACAAACTGTAGTGGGAGACCAAGAGATGAATACAGTAAGCGGATTCAGAAGCATATAGGTTGCAGAAGTTACTTGAAGATGAAGAGGCTTGCACAGAATAGAGTAGCATTGAGAGCTGCATCAAACCAGTCTTCGGACTTAAGACCACAACAATAACATTGTATACAGACCAGAGAGAAGGAGCAGCCTCGTGCTCATTGTGGAGTACATTGTATTAATGGTTAATTTGACAATATATCGTTGAAATGATAGAACTCTGGTTATGAATGCTTTATGTTATTTGAGGAGAGAAATGAGCTCTCATCCCAGTCAATTCATTAAATGTTCAGGGAAGAGGATCTGAGCATTGTGAAGAAAATTATTAGCTGAGACTGAATAGCATGACCATTTATAGACGACTGTAGTATCCAGAAGATATCAGCAAACAAATCAAATCTACAAAAAGTGTGTGATACTCTGGGAGGACATATGTAACTTGCAGGTTTGGCATCTCCCCAAAAGCAATGGGCACATGACAACGTACAGTGCAGAAGTGACCAGTGGCCTGGCAGAGGTCACAAGCCTAGTGACGGTGATGTGGAAGAGCGTACTGCTCAGTGCAGAGACCCAACGAACATTGTTCTCCTGGACCGAAGGAGAGCTCAGTGATGTATCAGTACAGTCCTGAAACAACTGACATGATAAAAATTGATGAATAAAAATTAATAGGGAGCCTCCAAAGCCCTAGTCGTGGAGGATAAGTAAAATGTAATGAAGCACAGTGGTGTAATATTTCTTATGTAAGTGTAGGCACACTGGAAAGAGGAGTTGGCATTTTGAAAAAGCCTGGCAGATTATTTTTTCCGACCTAACTAGATGGTTGGTTGTGGATTGTCCTTCCCAGAAAACACACTGATAGGGGGAAAGAAGGTCCTGTAATTTGAGAACACAGCATATAACTAGGTTACCACCCTTTCAAGCAGTTTGCAGAGCATGTTGGTGATGCTAATCGGACTGGTTTGAGGATTGGAATGATGATACATCTTGCCATTGCAAAGGGAAGACATCTTCTAGCCAAATACAGTCAAAGACCTTGAGTAGGTAGAGTCCTTTGAGTAACATTTGGATGTTGGATCAGCTGAGTCAGGGCCTGGGGCCACAGCGTATGGTGAGTCAACAGCCTGAAGCAGCTTCAGTCAGTGAAATGTTCATTGTACAATTTGGCATGATGAGAGTTAAAGGACATAGGGATGTCCTCAACTTGCTTTTATGCCATTCGAGTGGCAGGCAGGTAAGAAGACCATGCAGATGCTGTCACAACGTGGGCCATGTGGTGTTCAGCAAGAATCAAAGTATTGGTAGAAATACCACCATTAACGAGGAAATCCTGGACAGTAGACGATGCAGCTTGAGATACATGTGGGATAAAGAGCCATACATTCCTAAGGGGACATAATGATCCCAGCATTCGCTCTTACTGTGCTTAACTCATTAAATGACACTGGTAAGTATATATACCACTGGTAAATGACTGGAATTATGATGTATAATTTTTTTCCTGATTTATTGGTATGAATATTTACTACTGCTAACTCATGCTACACTTAAGAATAAGTATAAAACTGAGTAGGTGTATTCATTGGCATTACCAGAGTACACACCAATATGTATTGAATTGTTAGGCTGGGAAAAACCTCTTGTCACTTAAAGGGTAATATAGATAGAGGGTGGCCTGTGAAGGATGTAGCTTGAGATACTGTATGCTCCTTTGATGAGCCTGAATAGTTCTTGGAATGTTTTTAGTATGCAATGGCACCGACCAGCATGGGGTTGGCTCAAATAAAGGGGGAAAGCAGATCTTGCAGTGCAAATGATCACACTGGAGACATATCCTACAACCTCTTCAGGGCAATTTGACAGAGGGGTGGTGAAAGTACAGCAGAAGTATATAATTGCCAGTTGGCTCTTTGAAGAGACCACTGTGATAACTGGTCCATTAAGTGATGACGAGGAAGTGACAATATCCTCAAAAAGTCACAAAGATCTCCATGCAGTAACCACTGACGTGGAGCCACAAGACAGGGAGAAAAGACTGTACAGTCGATAGCCAAGAAGGTACCAAGGATGATACCAAAGTGGATAGAGTGTCATCAACGAGGAGACACAGATCAAGCTCTTCACTTTTTCCATTAGCACACGGTAATCGTAGGCTGGAAATAATGAATATTATTTAATTTATCCTCGCAATATCATTAAGAACAGGGATGTCACAACTGAGAGCAGTTAGTGATTTTCTTCTTCAAATTAATAATTGAGTTGCATAAATGTCTCCATATTCATTTGCAAATTCTCAATAGTGTTCTTATCTAAGGCCATAAACTACCTACTCTGTAACTGTCATGACAGACTTTTGGAGACTAAGAGTAAATTCAGCAAAACAATATGCATTGACGAGATTGGTGACTTTTCCCCTCTGCTTATACAGGACAACAGCCATCAGCCTAATCATGTGACTAACGGTCTATCAACCAGAGCAGTGATACTATATAGTGGGTAAACAGTGCATCAGCAAATGAGTGTCCCTCTGATGAATTTCACATAATGGCTCTCTCATTCTGTATACATTATTGCAGCTGTAACCAGCTTTCTCATCTGCTTCATGCTCCTGCATTACATTGTTATATTACATTGTAGTGGGGGAGAGGAATAATTAAGCATTCACACCAACAGGAAAAGAGAGATTCTGAACCACTTCACAGTACTGTGAGATGTGAACCAGCTGGGGGGGAAATGGTGTAATAAGACTGAAAGCTTCTTGTAATAATTCTGAACTTGTCTTTGTAAGCGTCTAGTTGGTATCTGAGAGATTTATACAATTTATTTTGATATCAAAATGTATAAATTTTGATGCTGGGCAACATAACTACAAGAAAATTTAATTCTGAACAGAAATATTGGGAGTTCACATTACAATGGGAAATCCAGACTTGCCGGTGCATCAAACAGTTCATCTGCAAGAAAACAATTCATTTCCAATGAAATTTGCACGTGCCATCTGACTGCAAAACAAAATGATTCAGATTAAAATGTTGGACCTGAACATTCCTAATCTTTATTCTTAGTCTTGCAAACAATAAGTATATCAGAACTGTTACTGTAATTACTGAGCAAATGAACATAAAATTAATGCCTCTGACTTTCTGGTCAAACTGCTTGAAAATTCACAAGATAGCATTTTACGGAAATCTTCTACTGGTATTAAGCCTGGGAACTGATACATTATTTTAACAAATCGCTCTAACACTCACTATACCTTACAGTGGACACAAACTTAGATGATAATTAAATTTATTGGCATACCAGTGCGCATGGAACACTCATCCGCTCTGAAACACATTCATATTAGGAATATATTGAGACTGTCAAAAATCAAATCTAATTTGCCATACATGTGATGTGCATTGTGAGATGGTATCTTACCATCTGTCATAAAATGCTTCTCAGTACAGAACTGACAGAGTGCAATGCAAGTATGCAAACAGTCATGAAAGTAAAGAATAAAAAATAAGGAAATAAACTTGAACAACTTATAAATGAGAACAAAGATTGAAAGTATAACTATGCTTCATTAAGCCATAACAACAATACACCTTTTCATAAAATTCTCACACCTTAAGCAGCAAAAGTATTTCCTAATATCTCTCTTGTGTGCAATTGATTGTTCAACTATGAGACAAGTCCATGTGGTCCACTATAAAATTTCTACAGGAAACTTTAACCATATACAGCATCCTAACAATACGAAACTATAGTCACAAATAATTTTAAAAATGGAATACCTTAAAAATTGGCTTTGTCATTCCTGCATTTTGAATCATCTCATTTCCTCAAAATTTTTTCTCAAGACATATTACTACAAAATCCTTTTTAAATAATTCTGCCTCCACAATATGGCAGGCCAGCTTCCACCCTTTTTAAACTAAGTACATAGTCAGATTGTCCAACACACACTGCTACTCTCTTCAAAAGAAGTAACCTCTCTGACCCAGTTGGATGACTCTTGTTTCATAGGTTTCCCATTTCTGGCCAAGTTTATGCCTCAAGTCTGGAACACGGAGGGGGTTCGATGATGATTTGGGCAGCCATAAAACAGTACTCCATGGGCCCCATGGTGACTCTGCAATGTTGTGTTCCTACCACGGATTATATGATCATTTTGGCTGACCAGGTCCATATCGTGGTGCAGTGTTCCCCGGTGGTGATGCTGTGTCACAAGACAACAGGGCCCTTGTTCACAGAGCTCACATCGTCCAGGACTCGTTTTGACAACACAAAGATGTATTGTTGCATCTCCCCTGGCCACCAAGGTCATCACATCTCAATATTATTGAGCCTTTATGGTCTGTTTCTAGAAAGGTGCATGATCGCTATCCATCTACATTGTCACTGCCTCAATTTGCAAAACTAGTTGCACAAAAAATGGTATAAGATTCCCATAAAAACCTTACAGAATCTCAATTTAACCATACTGACACAAATGGAAGCTGTTTTGAATGCAACTGTTTTCCTACACCGTATTTGGCATGGTAGTGTGTTGTGTTTTTGGTGTTTTATAATTTTTGTCTACCAGTTGTGTGTTAAGTTTGGTGATACCTGTGACAGGGCTAAGAAAAAATTACTGTGTCATCTTATGTTACATTTGATGAGCACATTATGTTAAATGCTGACTTTGGCAGTTGCTAACATGTGTGAGAATTACTGAATCATAAAACCTGTAACTCATGGTAACACATTTTGTGCACACAAGAATGGAACAACTGGTGGGAGACCACATTGGAGCAGATGAATTTGAGTTCTGGAGTAATGTAGGAATATGACAGGAAACGCTGGCTCTGTGACTTGTCCTTGAAAGTAGAGGTAAGAAAGGCACATTTAGGTTAAGAAAAAGCTTTTGCCAATGTTGTCTTGAATACACTCTTTGGAATTCTGAACTTATCACGAATAAAATTCTGGAAGCCACATTATATCTACAACTTGAACAAAAACCAGACATGAAAGGAGGCCAGCAACTGAATGTGTAGTGAGACTGGGATGTATGCCGTACTCCAAGTTATTCCATCTTACGCTAAGCAAGTAGTAAAGGAAGCCAATGAGAAATTTAATTTTTGGATAAAACAAGGGGTAAATTCAATAAATTAAAATTAAGTGACCAGAACTAAAAACATGAAAGTTCGCTGATGATGTTGCGATTTTGTACGAGATATCAAAGAATTTGGAAGATTAAATTACCAGAGAAGATAACATCTAGAAAAGATTTTATAAGATGAACGTCAACATATGTGAAACAAGGATAATGGAGTGTAGTTGAATTAAGTCAGCTGATGCTGAGGGAATTAGAATAGGACCAAGAGGCAAAAAGTAGTAGATAACTTTTGCTATTTGAGCAGCATAATAACTGATAACAAAAGAAGATGAGAGGATATAAAGTGCAGACATATAATAGCAGCAAAATCACTCCTGAAAAATAAAAATATGTTAACATTTCAAAAAAGTCATCAGATTTCACAAGACCATATCTTCTACATGAATGAAGGTGGAAACTTAAGGTGAATTTTAACTTGCATCAGGTTACAAAAGTTTTGTTTTCAGACCAATTTATAATTTTCCAAGGTTTTGTCTTCTACATGTGTGGGCATAAAATCTCCAAATACTTTTTAAAATTATGTTTATTTATGAAACTTTTCATTACTACCACAAATATTCCATGTGCCCTCCAGCAGAAGCATGACAAACATCAAGATAATGGTCGTACTTGTCCCACAGTTTTGCAAGCAAGTCTGGAGTTCCAGCATTCAATGCTGTTGCTAGGCAGTGTCGCAGTTCATCCAAAGTCATTGGAAGTAAAGTCTTACAAAAACCCCCACAAAGATAAATATTATACTGTGCGATCAGGAGATCTTGGAAGTCAGAGGCACAACATGAGAACCTTATGTCATAGTTGCACTAAACTGTATCAGTTGAGATGAAGAACGCAAAACACCCTCTGCTGCTGTTATATTGCCATCTCAAGTCAACACTCATCACACAATAAACGAGCAAACATGTGATCTAGGTGCACCAGGAAGAACCCTACAGCAATCTCATTAACTGGCAAGTTACAACTGATACAGAGGTAAACTCTTAGTTTCAATGTGACACACTCACCTCTTTCTTGATGCTTCAGAGGTCCTGTGCACTACTGAGACTGTCAGGAAACTCCCATTTGTTTAGAAATTGAAAAGGAGCTACTCCCAAGTGTGCATTCATGCACATGTCATGTCATGACCACCATCAAAATGTTTTATCTATAATGTGCACCAAATTACAAATGCAGAGTTGGCTCTACATAATCTCGTGCCCTCGGCAATTAGTATACTTGGTATTCCCACTGAAAAAACTAAGTTTTAGTATAAAGTTTCTTCCAGAGCCATATAATCAACTCTACCTTAACTGGACATCAAGCTGTAGCTGTCTGAGTGTTCCAGCAAAAAATATTCTTACTTAGTCTCTGCCATGTTGTTGTAAGACAAGAAACAAAGTGTGACTAAGGCAAAAAGAAAATATTCGAACAACTTACGGGTTTGCTGCCGGGTGACGTCGTCGACCACCGCCGATATTTCGACAGGAGCACACCCTGCCATTCTCGAGGCACAAATGTAAGGAGGAAGAAATGTGCAAGGAAATTTAACACCTCAGTTCACAGAGGAGAAACAAGGAAGATGCCACACACAGAACAAGTGTCAACACAAACAAAGATGACCAACACCAGAAATATCGACAGTGACTAATCAACAGATGAGGTACCACTAATTCTGTCCCTCTGTTTTTTGATTAGAGACAGAGCCGGATTCCAAGCAGCATTTAAACAAAATCCACCATCTCTGTTAATAAGGTTGCCTGATAGTTTGATTTCAACAGCTTCCTTAATAACACTATCCCAATAGCTGGACATGCAAGCCAGAATCTCTGTGTTGTTGTATTCCATAGGATGACCAGTGTCAAGGCAGTGTTCTGCAATAGCAGATTTTCTCAGCTGTTGTAAGCATGTGTGATTTTTATGTTCCATACACTGGTCTTCCACAGTCCTGATTGTCTGACAAATATATGACATGCCACAACTGCAAGGAATACGATAGATCCCAGCCTTACGCAAACCGAGATCATCTTTTACGGACACCAACAGGGTCTTAATCTTGGAAGGTGGTCTAAAAACACATTTCACATCATTTTTCCACAAAATACGACCAATCCTGTTGGAAATGATTCCTGCGTAAGGCAAAAAGGCCGTAGACTTAGGTGCCACTTCGTTGCTATCGCCACTCACCCGTTGCACAGAAGGCTGATAGCGCAATGCATCTGCCTCTCACGATAACCATTCTGATGGAAGGTGACTTCAAGATGTGATAGCTCAGCTGCCAAACTTTCAGGGTCTGAGATAACGTAGGCCCTGTGAACCTAGGCACGAAACCGAGCGAGGTGGCGCAGTGGTTAGACACTGGACTCGCATTCGGGAGGACGACGGTTCAATCCCGCGTCCGGCCATCCTGATTTAGGTTTTCCGTGATTTCCCTAAATCAATCCAGGCAAATGCCGGGATGGTTCCTCTGAAAGCGCACGGCCGACTTCCTTCCCCATCCTTCCCTAATCCGATGAGACCGATGACCACGCTGTCTGGTCTCCTTCCCCAAAAACCAACCAACCAACCTAGGCACGAAGTACTCCTTCATGCTGAGCAGGACGGTGACAACTATCAGCACGCAGATACAAGTCAGTGTGAGTAGGCTTCCTATAAACAGAATGTCCCAACGCACCATCAGTCTTCCTTTTGACCAACACATCAAGGAAGGGAAGTCATCCATTCTTTTCCACCTCCATAGTGAACTGAATATTAGGGTGGATTGAATTCAGGTGTTCCAAAAACCGATTTAAATTCTCACTACCATGAGGCCAAACAACAAAAGTATCGTCTACATACCTGAAAAAAACACGCAGGCTTGAAAGTCGCTGACTCCAATGCATGTTCCTCAAAGTCATCCATAAACAAATTGGCCACATTAGGTGACAACAGGCTTCCCATTGCAACTCCATCAGTCTGTTCGTAGTACTGACCATTGAATAAAAAGTAAGTGGAAGTCAGCACATGTCGAAATAAATTTGTTAACTCAACACCAAACTTAACCTCAAGTGGCTGTTTGGTCCTGACCATTATCAGTAACAAGAGTAGAGGGAAGGCCTTCCAAAGAGAAAATACGAGCTAGAGCATTGGTGGTTGCCGCGGTGGTAGGTGATGCGCAACGGACAATGAAAGGAAAGGTAGAATAGGCTTCAATAACGAGAAGCCAATAAGTACCCAAAAAAGGTCCCACAAAGTCAGCATGAATACGCTCCTAGGGCTTCTCAGGCAAAGGCCACGGTGACGAAGATGGCTTCAGGGTGGCGGCCTGTGACGCACAAGGGCCGCAGGCAGCAACCATGTGTGCGATTTCAGAGTCGATGCCAGGCCAGTACACATGACGGCACACCAGAGATTTTGTGCGAGAGACACTCTAGTGCCCTTGGTGAAGGAGGCGCAAGCCGAAGCACGCAAAGACGCAGGTACCACAACACACGGCGAAGCATTGTCAGTGGAGAGGAGGATAACACCATCCCTAGCCGTGAGGTGGTAACGCAAAGCATAGTAGTTCTGCAACAGATCAAAAGTCTTAGCGGACGTACGATCTGGCCAACCCCTCTGAACACAGCATAAAACCCGGGAGAGGGTAGGGTCAGAACCCGTAGCAGCCACCAGCTGGTCCCCGGTGATGGGGAAACCATCCACAACCCGCTGCTCGGCAACATCCAGGTGGAAACACAAGAGTTCGTCCCTATCGAATGCCAGATCAGGACCCATGGGAAGGCAAAACAGTGCTTCAGCATTCGCATGTAACGGCCAGAAATGAATCTCATAATTTAAACGAGACAAGTAAAGAGCCCAATGCTGGAGGCAGTGTGCAGCCTTGTCGGGAAGCGACATTGATGGATGAAACAAAGAAACAAGTGGTTTGTGGTCTGTAACAAGATGAAATTTGGATCCATAGAGAAAAACACCAAACTAATGAAGAGCATAAATAATGGCCAAAGCTTCTTTTTCAATTTGAGAATATTTTCATTGGGCATCCATGAGCGTTTTGGAGGCATAAGCAATGGGTTGTTCAGAACTGTCAGAAAAACGGTACGCAAGGACTGCACCAACCCCATATTGAGAGGCGTCCGTGGCAAGAACAAGATGTTAGCCAGGTCGATAAGTAGCCAGGCCTGGGGCCTGTTTCAGCATAGTCTTCAGTTTCTGGAAATCCGCATCGCATGACGCAGACCAGCGAAAGGGCACGTTTTTATGCAACAGGCAATATAACGGCTGAGCCACCGAAGCCGCAGACAGTAAAAATCTGTGATAGTATGCTATTGTCCCCAAGAAGGCCTGCAGTTCCTTAACAGATGTAGGGCGAGGAAGAGCATCGATCGCAGTGACAGTTTGCTGAAGCGGACCAATACCATCCCAAGAGAGTTCCCCAAGTACGTGATAGATGCCTGACCGGCAGTCTGTAAGACATGAAAAAGGGTGCGGAGATTCTGAAGATGTTCTTCTGTGGTGGAGACAGTGACAACAATGTCGTCCATGTAATTTACACACCCAGGTATGGAGCAATAATTGTTCCAAGAATCGCTGAAAGAGAGCAGGGGCGCTGGTAACCCCGAATGGCAATCGTTGGTATTGATAGAGGCCGAAAGAAGTGTTAAGAACCAGGAACTGCCAGGAAGCAGAGTCGAGAGGAAGTTGATGATAAGCTTCTTACAGGTCAAGTTTAGAAAAATACTGGCCTCCAGCAAGTCGGGGCATAGGGTAAGTGTCGATGAGGCATTGAGCATTTACAGTGGCTTTGAAATCGCCACAGAGACGAATATCACCATTGGGCTTAGCAACAACAAGGATAGGAGAGGACCACTCACTGGAAGTGACAGGAAGCAAGACCCCTGAAGCAATGAGATGATCCAGCTCCCGTTTGACCTGATCACGAAGGGCCACAGGAATGGGCCAAGCCTGAAAAAACTTAGGCCGAGCAGTGGGTTTGAGCGTGATATGAGCTTCAAAGTCATTTGCACGGCCCGACCCAGGAGAAAAAAGGGACAAAAATGTCGTTGACAAGGAATCCAATTAAGCATAAGGAGTAGCATCAGAGACGATATTGACAGAGGCATCTATGAAGAACCCAAAAGCACAAAAGGCATCGAAACCAAAAAGATTCTCCACATTACTATGGTCGACCACAAATATGGGAACAGTGTGAACAATGGATTTGTAAGATACCTCAGCATTAAATTGTCCCAAGAGAGAAATCTTCTGTTTATTGTACGTCCGTAATTGCCTAGTGACAGGTGATAGGATTGGAGAACCCAACTGAAGATACGTCTGAGAATTGATGATAGTGGCAGCAGAACCAGTATCCACCTGCATGCCAACATCCTGACCAAGGATTTGGACAGTGAGGAACAAAGAAGCAGAATCAGCATCACATTCATGAATGTCAGGTATGCGGTCAGATTTGCCAATGGATGACGCATGACCCTTCTTTTTGCATGTGTAACACACGGCCCAACGTTGTGGACAATCCTCCCATGAATGTTTCGTAGAACACCGCGGACATGAAGGAAGTTGTGGTGGGTTTTGCTGCAGTTTCTTAGAGGTTTGTTTATGGTTAGACCGAAGCTGCGCTTGGGAGTGTACTGTGGCCACTTTGGCCGGCGGGGACACGCCACATGCTTCGTCAACAGCACACAGAGGTTGTTCTTCCCCGACGTCACCATATGCCTCTATTTGCGCTCCAGCAGCGTGAGAAATTTCAAAAGACTGAGCGATGGATAGGACTTCATCTACAGTTGGATTTGCCAACTGAAGGGCACGTTGCCTAACTTCTTTGTCAGGCGCTGACCAGATAATAGCATCCCATACCATGCAGTCATCGTAGGATTATTTGTGAACGTCAGTAACAAATTGACGCTTTCGATTGAGGCCATGAAGTTCAGCAGCCCAAGTGCGACAGGATTGATTCAGTTATTTTTGACAACGATAAAAGGCAACACGAGAGGCTACCACATGCGTATGCTTTTGAAAATAGACGGCCAGAAGAGAGCACATTTTAGCGAAGGACAAAGATGCAGGATCTTTCAATGGAGCCAATTGCGACAACAACCGATACATTTGAGGTGAAATCCATGAAAGGAACAGAGACTTGCATGTTCATCCGCGACATGAAATGCCAAGAAGTGCTGTCGAAGGCGTTTTTCGTAATCAGACCATTCGTCTGCCATCTCGTCGTAAGGAGGTAGAGACAACGATGAGAGATGCCCCGCATTGGATACCGCGACGAAATCACGAATTGCAGATGTGAGAAGCGTTTGCTGTTCAATGAGACCTTGCAATAGTTGCTCTAAAGTAGCCATGGAAACCTGTGGGTCAACGATGAAAAAAAGAAAAATTCACTACCTCATCATCAATTGTTATAACGTCAAGTTGAACAAATATATTTCTAGGATGACACAATACATGTAAGTCACAGATCAAGTAAACAAAGTAAGACGTGTGTACACTGTAACAGTCAAATCAGCACTGAGTCCAAGTCCAGTGGCTGCTGGCTCGCTGGCCGCTTAGGTGGCGTGCCTGCTGCATGGCTGGCAGACAGCGCCACATGTAGAGGACGCGCGTAACTGCGCGGCGGCACTTTGAAAGATCGTCGAGTCACAACAGAATTATTCTGGTTATAAGGCAGTCAACTGATGAAATATCGCTATGTATTTATGTTGATCTGCTATGTATTTTACTTACAGTTCTTTCACAGTTAGGGACAACAGTAATAAACAGAAATAGGTAAATACACTCTAACCACATACAGACCAACTGAAACTGTTTGCTTAACTGCAATGTGACACGTCATGGAGTTGTCAGACATGGAGAAGTTCTGTGCTCCGAGATCAAGTAATACAACAATTACGATGTCTCACCATTTATTTAGTAACAGTTTCAGAGATCTGATTATGAAAAAAAGGGGAGCAGCAGAACAGCAGCAAATCAACAGAGTAAAATGATTCTTAGATGAATAAATTATTAATATTAATACCAACTATGGAGGCAGTAAAGGTACCAACACAATGTACAGTCGTCTATCTGCTATCATCCTGGCATTTGGACTGATGCACTGCACCTAATGAGAAAGCAAGATAAAATTTAAGTGAAGCATAGAAACAGTGTGTACTAAGATCTGATGAGATGAATGTGGACAATCATATCAACATGTTCAAGAGACTGACACCATCATGGACCACATGGTGGGCTACATGTTGTTTGGCACATGGTTTATGTGAAAACTGGCAGCAGCCAAATAGAGCCAAAAGGATCTGCACGCTGGAATACCTGTACACTAAATTAAAACATCTACAGCAGGCTTTCGAGAAAAATGGCTACTCAGGGAAAGAAGTAACCAGAATTCTATGACTAAAGAATGGAAGGTCGAAGGACAAGCATGGAAAAATACAGTTTCTCTGCCATTTGTTAAAAAATTAATAGATCAGATCGAAAAGATTTTACAGAAACAGGACATCAGACTGGTTTTTACACCAACAAAGAAAATAGGTCAAGCACTCTGATCTGTGGATAAACACCCTCCTCTATTGGCATGTGGCACGTATAAAATTTTGTGTACATGTGGTAAAATTAATATTGGAGCAACCAAGAGAAGTGTGAATACATGGGTAAAGTAACCCAAAAGTCATTGCCAATTAGAGAAAATAGTCAAATTGGCTTTAGCAGGACATGCTCTTCAGCCAGGAAGTCACAAAGTGAAGTTTTCTGAAACAAACATTTTATCTACAACAATGAACTATTATCCACAGCTATGTAGAGAAGCCATTGAAATACATAAACATAGGCAAAATTGTAATAGGAAAGCAGAGACCATGAAACTTGGCGACATTTGGACAGTAACTCTGCACAATCGCCAAACAGTTTTTGTCTTTGACAAGATGACAATTCCAGAATGAGAT